>NC_056741.1:93420486-93440834 GCF_019279795.1 Protopterus annectens
TAAAAAGAAAAAGCAGCTAAGATTTAATTCTAACTTTTTTTTCATGCAAGTTTTTTATCACTCATTGACTGATGTATACTAGAGGGAAGATTTATACCATTAAAATTATTTGTTTTTAAGTTTTTTTTATTCTAAGCAAGATATTACAAATGATTCAATTTTTATGTATTTTTACTTATTATTCATGTATTTATTTGTGGGATGGTAAAATAATCTTTGTGTTTTACCATGAACTGGCATTCATATGAAAGGTTTTTATTTTTTATTTTTTTTAAAATAAGGTATGCTCGTTTAAGAGGCTTTTTACCCTTCATTCATTCAAATTCATTGTGTTGTATTGGCTAACTATTGTCCAATCAGATTTATTTGTGGGCTATTTTAAACTTGTTGGTTGAAAAAAAAAAAATCTTGCTTTTTTCCCACTTTTCTGAGATTTAAAAAAGTTCAGTTACAGGCTTGCTGTTCTTGAACTGTTTGTAAGTTTCTGTGAGACCATTTTTTGCTTGAGCTAAAGGAAAGTCTCTCTGTTGATCAGAGGCAGTGAAAAACATTGAGCAGCCTGCCTGCCCCCGTGGGAGTGGTTACTGACTTGAAACTGTAGTTTTATTGGCCATTTTGGGTCAATTCCAAAACTCCTTCATCTTCCTCTCTTAAAAACCTGGTTGCCTCGTGGTTTTGGCATCTTTTCAGGCTTGTTGGCTGTTGGTGAAGCACCCACCAAGAGGAGAAAATGCTGAGAGAAGAAAGGAGCCACTTTTGAGACTTTAAGTATTTTTCCTCTGTTTATTTGCTAAATTTTTCTGCATAGCCGCCTATTTTGAGCATTTTCTGGCTTGTTAAATTTGATTTCTGCATTAGTAACTGTATTTAGAGCACAACCTAGAGCTGTTTACTGAATTTCCTGTTTGCACTTATTTTTAAAATCGTTTTTTCTCAAAACTTGCATTTTATCTGTCTTTGGCCTAGCACTCTTGTGTGGGGTCATTTACTGCACTGTTATAACTTGTTGACACTTATTAACCTCTGCTATCTCTGAATAAACAAAAAAACAAAAAAAATCTTGCTTTTTTTTCCCACTTTTCTGAGATTTAAAAAAGTTCACTTACAGGCTTGCTGTTCTTGAACTGTTTCTAAGTTTCTGTGAGGCCATTTTTTGCTTGGGCTAAAGGAAAGTCTTTCTGTTGATTAGTGGCAGTGAAAAACATTGAGTAGCCTGCCTGCCTGCCTGCCCCTGTGGGAGTGGTTACTGACTTGAAACTGTAGTTTTATTGGCCATTTTGGGTCAGTTCCAAAACTCCTTCATCTTCCTCTCTTAAAACCCTCTTTTGCATGGTTTTGCGCGTTTTTGAGCATAGTGCAACAACGGGCAGTGCCGCCTAATTGGGTCTAAACTATTCTTGGCTCCACAAAGTCTGCTCTTCACTTTTTCCCTTAGAACTGCTCTATCTCTCAATTTAAACACTATATTCTCATTCTAAGGCCCTTCACTGGTCCAATTAAGTAATCCTACAAGTTAGCACTATTAAACCATAAGCACTACTTACTCTTACACTCTCTACGATTACCCTGTCCTCTATTGGTCCGTCATAAATTCAATTTCCCTGTTACTCTAGCATGTCCAAAGGTCAGTCAATGGTTTCCTCTCCAGTCCAGCTGGTGAATCTGGGAATTTTGAGGCAATGTTACAACTGTCTCATGTACACGGACAACCCTCTCCTCCTCCAAACAGGTTCAAATATATGTGAGAGATGCAACTATTTAGCCAAACTGGAGGCTGAGCTCTCTCATCTCAAAACTGGTGTAACCAGTCAGGAGGAGAAGGTAACCTCACACAACACAATTCCAGTATCACATAGTCCCACCACATCAATGAACCAAACACATAAATACACAAAAACATACTCGGAGGCTCTAAATAAAAATCTACCTAAGCAACAGAGACCTCCAAAGCAGACATCCAAGCAAACGCTAGCTCAAAACAAAACACACACAACACATAACCCACAAAGTCAGTGTGCCAAGCAGCCACAGCCCTTAAGGCTGAATAACACACCTGATACTCTTGTTATAGGTGACTCTATTGTCAGACACACTGGCGTCCCGCTCACCAGGCTGAATAAAGAGAAGGTCACGGTGCGCCGCCTGTCGGTGCTAGGATCCGACACATAACGCAAGCACTCAGGTCACTCCAAAGCAAATACAAATATGACTCAGTCATTGTACATGCTGGTGTGAATGACCTGAGATGTACCTCCCTGGACTACATGAAAAGAGACATAGAGGAGCTCTCTGATCATGTAGCCCAGGCTGGTATGACCCTGACCTTGAGCAGCATCTTACCCTCACCTAGAATGATGCCACAGTACAAAGACAAAATGATCGATTTTAACAATTGGCTAAAATTTTGGTGTCATTCAAAGGGGATCCAGTGTCTGTCAGCCTGGGATGACATGCTTGACAAGCCACGTTGCTTCGCTAGAGACGGCTTGCACCTGTCACCACTGGGCTTTTGGATATTGGCAAAGGCTCTTGCCACCCCCCATAGTGCCTTTTTTAGGCAAGGCTCAAAAGTCAAACCCACCCTATAGACAGCACAAGGAACAAGAAACTATGGGTAATGCTGCTAAACGCCAGAAGTCTTAACCTCAAGATGCACTTTCGAAGCTCTCCTCAGTATGGAGAACATCGATATCTGTGCAGTGACAGAAACCTGGTTCAAGGCTCCAGAGAGCACCCCAGCACTACCAGGCTATACCTCGTATCATGCTTTTCAGCCCCAAAACCCGGACCGAACCACAAAAGGAGGGGGAGTTTCCATATTTATCAAGGATATCCACACCTCCAGGTTAGTGGCATTGCACGAAGTATCGGAGACCATCCATGTGCAACTAACAGTGGGCAAGACTGCTTTTCAGTTTATAGCATCCTACAGACCCCCCTCAATCCCATTTGGCTTTCCTGAAAACATTGGAGAACATGAAGATCTCTCTGAACACCATTATATTGGGTGACTTCAACTACCCAAACATTGACTGGGAGCACTACTCAAGCCCCAGCACCTTAGCCCAAAGATTCCTGGAAATTATAAACTCAAATGCTATGGAACAACTAGTCACCACTCCCACAAGAGGGGACAACATACTAGACCTGATCATTACCAACATGGGGACTCTATGCTCCACACCAGAAGTATATCCCTCATTGGTAAGATCAGACCATAAATTAATTTCACTGGATGTCCACATCCCGACCCCACCCCAGCCCAGAAAACCACAGTGAAAACTTCTCAAAAGTGAACTTCTCACTTCTCAAAACCGAAGTGGAATCCTTCAAGGCCCCAGGGCCAGTGGAAACTACAGCCCAAACTGCAGAATCCTATATAAATGCATTCTACGGACATCTCCAGGAATGCATGGATCATGCTATCCCAAACAAAACCAAGACCCAATCATCCAAAGGCAGGCGTCCAGTCTGGTGGACTCCTGACATAAATAAACTGTACAACAGAAGGAGAAAGCTACTACATGATAGAGTAAAATCCCTAATAGGGAAGGCATCTCTGATCAGTACTAGCAAAAAATTACGATCCCTCATAAAATCCTCCAAGGCCAGCTTCGAGAGAAAAATTGCACAGGACACCAAAGACAATCATAAGGCTTTTTTCAGTTATGTTAGAAACCTGGGATGCAACTCCCAGACTTGTTCTGAGTTGATTCTAAATGACAAAAAATACACTGAACCCACAGACATCGCCAATATCCTTAGGTTCATAGGTTCATAGATTAGTACTAAGCTAACTGCCCTTGCGAGCCATTTTAAGCCTAGCCAATTATCCCTTGTGAGACTCAAACTCTGGCAGACAGGTTCAGTGCAAACTTCTCCACCCCCTCCCCCCCAAAAGAGCAAGTATTTATCCCGGCAGAGGGCTGCCTCCCAAACATCTCAGATGCTCAGGTGAAGGCTGCCCTCTCCAAAGCATAAAACACTGCTTCCATGGGACCAGATGGCGTCCCAGGTTGCGTCCTACATGAACTACAAGAGGAACTAATCCCTCAAATAAAACAGCTATACAATCTCAGCCTCACTACAGGATATGTGCCCACAGAATGGCATACAGCAACAGTGGTCCCACTCCACAAAGGTGGAGCCTCTACGGACCCTGGAAACTATCGCCCTATAAGCCTGACTAGCTTAGTCTGCAAGGCTATGGAGAGGATCATCATGGAGCTCATAAACGAAGACATTCGGGACCTACAGACACTAGATCCTACCCAGTTCGGCTTTGTCAAGGGCAGATCCTGCCTTTTGAACCTGGTTGACTTTTTTGAAACAGTCACCAAAGCGATAGATGAAGGGAAGGTAGTCCACACAGCCTATCTGGACCTTGCAAAGGCATTTGACACAATACCCCACTCGGGCATCATAGATAAGCTATCCAGCTTAAATATAAACCCCTATGTCACAAGATGGGTCGCAAACTGGCTCAAAGACAGAACCCACAGAGTGAGAGTTGCTGGAGCCATGTCAGACTCAAAACTGGTCACAAGTGGCGTCCCACAGGGTTCTGTCCTGGGACCACTCTTGTTCAGTATATACTTTTCCGAGGTAGAGGCAAAGGTGGGAGGACTATGGCTCACCAAGTTCACAGATGACTGCAAACTGGGTGCCAAAATCAACTCTCCAGCTGACACAAACATCCTTCAAAAAGGTCTCAAAGAGACAGATAACTGGTGCTAGCGCCATGGTTTAAAGCTAAATGCCAAAAAATGTATAGTCATACCCTTTGGCAAAAACAACGTGCCCACAAATTACCACATAGGCAGAAACCCATTAAGTACAGAGAAAGTTATTAGGGACCAGGGGACCCAAGTTGATAGCAATCTCTCCTTTGAAAACCACATTGCCAAAGTGGTTAGAAAGACCTTCTGCATAGCCCACCTCATCACGAAGGGTTTCACATCTAGATCAAGAGAGGTAATCGTGCCCCTTTATTCATCCCTCATAAGGCCCATCATAGAATACAATGCGCCTTTTGGGATGTACCTTACCCGACACCTGCAGCAATTAGAAAGACCCCAAAAGTATCTCACCAAGAGGATCAAGGGTCTCAAACAGATGCCATATGCTGCTCGGTTAAAAAAACTCCAGCTCTGCTCAGTTGCATACCGCCTATTTCGAGGCGATCTATGCCTGACATACAAAGCTATGTCAAATCCAGAATTAATGGACATGCTCCACCTCAGTAAATCTAAATCCCTTAGAGCCACACGCTCGAGGGACTTGAACCTCAGCACAGAAATAAATAGATCTTGCTGGAGGGACAGGTTCATAACCCAGAGGCTCCCTTCGCTCTGGAATAGAATTCCAGTTCATGTGAGGCAGAGCACCTCACTGAATCTCTTCAAGAAGAATCTCGATAAGTGGATGGGGGATCGTAGGTTTGTCCCAGGGATTACTCCCGTGTCACTATTAGACAGAGGCACATAAAACTAAACCTTAAAAAGGGCACAGTATACTCAAATCAAGGGGTGGCGTAAGCCATACAGAATCGGGCTAGGCTTATAATTGCCCCAGGGCAGATAGCCTAGTATGAACCTATGAACCTATGAAAATGATATTGTTCTGATGAAGTCAAATTTATTTTGATGAAAGCTCTTAACCGTCTGTTTGTTATACTGAATAAAAATATTTTAGAGTGATCAGTGACCTGTGGCTTCGTTTCGGTGCTGTGTTTTTTGGTTATACATATACAAAGATACATATATGCAGATACAGATATGTATATATATATATATATATATATATATATATATATATATATACATGTGACTACACATACACAAGCAGAGATATGTACAGTAAGACACTTATGTAGTAGGTGCACACAATATGGTAGAGCCACTATGCCTACAGTTAACACCGTAACAAGTGGACACTGGATGAGCCACCCATACAAATGACATTTGTTGCCTGTAACATATACCCAAAGAGAGGTCATAGGATAAACACCACACACAGGTTTGCATAAATGGAATACCTTTATTTTTGTACTATTACAGATTTATATGCCATGTCATATAGCTGTTCAGACAATGACATCCACATCAACAGAGTAATGCAACTGTGAAACAGTTATAATAATACAGTAGTCTGGAACGGTCCACAACTGTTGCTGTCCAGGCCAAGCCCTTCAAATCGTACATTAGTAAAGACAGACTGGGCCACAGGATACCACACAATCAACAGTAAGTGCATAGTCCAGCAGCCTCTATCTACACTCTGTACACAATCATTAGGTGGTAAAGACTTCAGTTGACCAAATGGAATGTAACTATTACATAACACAACAGTGTAAGAAACTTCTCTGTGTGGAAGATTTTCAGTCCATATATTTCTAATTAATCACTGTATATTAATCAGATCAGGCAATAGTAGTAGAAGCAGCGAACGTAAACTCGTCAAGTCAAAAAGTAATAATAGAAAATATATAATTCTACAGCATTACTAAGTATTCGAAAGTAATCCAAGCAAGGCAGGCAGTCTGTTTCCAGTCGAAAATCCTTTATTAAGTACACAGACAAGCGATCCAAGTAAAACAAAAATAGAGTAATAATTTCCTCACAAACTTTCTAAATATATATATACTTTTTATCAGGCATGGGAGTGGTTTATTGTGCTGTAAAACAAAGTGTTATTGGTACACATGTTAAATTCACATCCCTTCCCCCATCAGTGTGACATTCGAGCTGGTCCTGCCCTACCTAGTAGCTGTCTTAATAATATATAGCCCTAATGTACTTTAATGGTACATCTTATTTAACCAAATTATTAAGTCTGTGATTTTATACAAGGCAATATACTACATGGCTGGAAATATATCAACCTTAGTTCATTTTGCGATCAAAAATTATATATAAATATACACATATACATTTTGCATGTAAAAATCAGTTTCTATTTTCATAACCTATTGTTAACAAAAGATGGCTTTTAGATCCTTCTAGACTTCTTCAGGTCTGTGTACAAGAACCCTAAAAACCTATATAATTGTATAATTAGTTAGTATTGTTATTACCATCATTTTGTTTCCATCATCATACATATATTTTTTTATTTTTTTATTTTTTCTGGTTCTCTTTTTTTCCACTTTATTCAAAATGATGGTGATAACAATACTAACTAATTATACAATTATATAGGTTTTAGGGTTCTTGTACACAGACCTGAAGAAGTCTAGAAGAATGACGATCTTTGTTAACAATAGGTTATGAAAATAGAAACTGATTTTTACATGCAAATATATGTGTATATTTTTATATAATTTTTGGATCGCAAAATGAACTAAGGTTGATATATTTCCAGCCATGTAGTATATTGCCTTGTATAAAATCACATTCTTAATAATTTGGTTAAATAAGATGTACCATTAAAGTACATTAGGGCTATATATTATTATGACAGCTACTAGGTAGGGCAGGACCAGCTCGAATGTCACACTGATGGGGGAAGGGATGTAAATTTAACATGTGTACCAATAACACTTTGTTTTACAGCACAATAAACCACTCCCATGCCTGATAAAAAGTATATATATATATATATATATATATATATATATATATATATATATATATATATATGTATATATATATATATATATATTTAGAAAGCTTGTGAAATTATTACTATTTTTGTTTTACTTGGATTGCTTGTCTGTGTACTTAATAAAGGATTTTCGACTGGAAACAGACTGCCTGCCTTGCTTGGATTACTTTCGAATACTTAGTAATGTAGAATTATATATTTTCTATTATTACTTTTTGACTTGACAAGTTTTACTTACTTCTACTACTATTGTCTGATCTGATTAATGTACAGTGATTAACTAGAAATATATGGACTGAAAATCTTCCACACAGAGAAGTTTCTTACACTGTTTTGTTTTTAGACCCACTACACTTTAGTGGGTTGTTTTGAGACTTCGGGGATACCATGGAGATTACTTGTTTTTTAACTATTACATAACAAGGCATAACTGACACCATCACAAGCAAACTGGCAAACAGAACAGTCTGTATGGCAGGAGGTAGTAGGCCTGCAGTAACCCACTTTATGTAAGTAATGTCAAGATAGGTGACATGTATGGTACTCTACATCCAGATACCTTAAGGCAGCTCATCCCTGATACCCCCACATGTTGTAGCAGCCTAGGTTATGTATTTTTCATCACCCGACTCAATAATACAGGACCATATACCACTGTTACATACACTGGCCTCTGGAGTGCATATGGGTACACATGTATTGCGTAGGTGAAGCCCACACATATATGGCCCCAGCCCCACCTTATTGTGTGGGGGATACAACAGCAGTGGACTGCTGGCAGGCATGGCAGTGTGGTATATGTATATGTGCATATGTATTTCTATACTGCCTCATGTACACAGACAGCCCTCTTCTCCTACCACAAAACACTAACATATGTGAGAGATGCAATTATACAGTCAAAATGGAGGCTAAGGTATCTCCACCCAAGACTGGAACAGACAGTCATGAGGAGAAGGTTAACACTTGCACCACACCTCCAGCCTCACATAGACCTACTAAACCAGCACTGGCAAAAAATACACATAAATACACAAAATCATACTCGGAGGCTCTAAATAAAAACCTGCAAAAGCATCAGAGAGCTCCAAAGCAGACACCCACAAAACCTGCACCTCCCGTCACAAACCAGACAACACATAAAACACAAAAACAACGTGCCGCACAATCACAGCCCTTAAGGCGAAATAACATACCTAACACACTAGTAATAGGTGACTCAATAGTCAGGCACACTGACGCTCCACTCACTAGGCTGGACAAGGAGAAGGTTACTGTCAGCTGCCTGTCGGGAGCCAGAATCTGCCACATAACACAAGCACTCAGGTCACTCCAGAACAAGTACAAATATGACTCTGTCATTGTTCATGTTGGTGTGAATGACCTGAGCCGTACCTCCCTGGACTACATGAAAAGAGACATAGAAGAGCTCTCTGATCATGCAGCCCAGGCGGGTATGACCCTGACCCTGAGTAGCATCCTGCCCTAACCAAGAATGATACCTCAGTATAAAGAAAAAATGATTAATTTCAACAATTGGCTAAGCTTCTGGTGTCATTCAAAGGGGATCCAGTGTCTGTCAACCTGGGATGACATGCTCGACAAGCCGTGTTGCTTCACAAGAGACCACTTGCACCTGTCACGCCTTGGCTTTCGAATACTGGCCAAGGCTCTTGCTGCCCCCATAGTGCCTTTTTTAGGCAAGGCTCAAAATTCAAACCCACCTCCGTAAACAGCACAAGTAAAAAAATTGAGGGTTATGCTACTCAACGCCAGGAGTTTAAATCTCAAAATGCATGCGCTCGAAGCACTCCTAAGTATGAAGAACGTTGACATCTGTGCAGTAAATGAAACCTGGTTCAAGGCTCCAGAGAGCACTCCAGCACTACTGGGCTACAACTCATACCACAAATTTCAGCCAAAGAACATGGACCAAAACACAAAAGGAGGGGGTGTATCCATATTCATCAAGGATACCCACACCTTCAGGTTAGTGGCGCAGCATGATACCTCTGAGATCATCCATGTGCAACTAACATCGGGCAAATCTGCAATGCAAATTGTGGCCTGCTACAGATAACCCTCCATGACCTAGGACCACCACTCCGCCTTTCTGGAGACACTGGAAAATATGAAGGTCCTATCGAACACCCTGATCTTGGGAGATTTCAATTACCCTACCATTAACTGGGAAAACTACTTGAGTACAAACTCCCAGGCTCGGCGCTTCCTGCTCAAATGCTCTGGATCAGCTGGTAAACTCTCCTACCAGATGCCACAACATATTGGACCTGTTCATCACCAACATGGGCGACAGGTGCTCCGTACCGGAGGTCAACCCATCACTGGTTATATCAGACCATAAACTAATCACCCTGGATGTCCACACCCCACCACCACCCCCAACCAAGGAAACCACAGTGAAAAACTTTTCTAAAGCAAACTTCACCTTACTTAAGGCAGAGGTGGTAAGTTTCACAGCCCCCATGCTAAAGGATAACACTGCCCAAGATGCAGAATCCTTTACAATTGCACTCTATGAGTACCTACAAGGTTGCATGGATTGTGCCATCCCTAGCAAAACCAAGACTCACTTCCCTAAGAGAAGGAAATTAGTCTGGTGAACCCCTGCCATAAACAGGTTATACAACAAAAGGAGGAAACTAGTTCAGAAAAAAAGCAAATCCCAAGAAGGAAAGACATACTTGATCAGTATCAGTAAGAAACTAAGGTCCCTCATAAAATCATCCAAGGCTAACTTCAAAAGAAAAATAGCCAAGGATTTGAAAGATAACCACAAAGCCTTCTTTAGCTATGTCAAGAATCTAAGTGGCAACTCACAGATATGCTCTGAGATAGTGCAAAATAGCACAAAATATACTGAACCTACTGATATTGCCAACATCCTGGCAGATAGATTCAGTGCAAACTTCACCTCCCTCTCACCTTCAAAAGGGCCCACAACAATACCGGAAAAGTGTAGTGTCCCGGAAATCACAGAAGCACAGGTGAAAACAGCCCTTTCAAAAGCTAAAAACACAGCATCAATGGGGCCAGATGGTGTCACAGGCTGCATCTTGCACGAACTACAGAACAAACTAACCCCCCACCTAAACACGCTGTTCAACCTCAGCCTCTCCACAGGCTACGTGCCCATAGAATGGTGCACAGCAATGGTTATTCCGCTCCACAAAGGAGGGGCCACAACTGACCCTGGTAACTATTGCCCTATAAGCCTGACTAGCCTGATCTGCAAGGCTATGGAGCGCATCATCATGGAACTCATTAACAAAGACATTGGGAACCTCCAAACATTTGACTCGACCCTGTTCGGCTTTGTTAAGTGCAGATCATGCCTACTAAACCTGGTTGACTTCTTCGAGACAGTTACCAAGGCCATAAATGAGGGAAAGGTGGTACACACAGCCTACCTTGATCTCGCCAAGGTGCTCAACACCATTCCTCACTCGAGTATTATAGAAAAACTCACCAGCCTGAACATAAACCCCTACGTCACAAGATAGGTTGCCAACTGGCTTGCAGACAGAACTCACACGGTAAGAATAGCGGGCTCCAGGTCTGACTCTAAACCAGTCACAAGTGGTGTCCCGCAAGGCTCAGTTCTGGGACCCCTACTGTTCAGCATATATTTCTCAGAAGTACAGGCAAACACAGGAGGACTATGGCTAACCAAGTTCGCCGATGACTGCAAACTGGGAGCCATAATTACTCTCCGGCTGACACGGACATCCTCCAAATAGGCCTTACTGAGACAGACACCTGGTGTCAAAGTCATGGCCTCAAGCTAAATGCCAAAAAATGCATAGTCATCCCGTTTGGGAAAAACAAAACACCCATGAATTACCACATAGGTGGCAGCCCCCTTAATACAGAAGAGGTAATAAGAGATCTGGGGACCCAGGGAGATAGTAATCTCTCCTTTGACAATCATATTTCCAAAGTAGTTAGGAAATCCTTCTATGTGGCCCATCTAATTACTAAGGGGTTCGCATCTAGAAATAAAGAGGTTATAGTGCCCCTCTACTCATCACTCATCAGACCCATCATAGAGTACAATGCCCCATTTGGGATGTACCTCACAAGACACTTCCAACAGCTTGAAAGGCCACAAAAGCACCTCACCAAGAGGATTGCTGGCCTCAAACATATGTCCTATGCAGCCCGACTAAAAAACTCTGGCTGTACTCAGTGGCAAATCGCTTACTCAGTGGTGATCTCTGCCTGACTTACAAAGCCATGTCCAACTCAGAATTGATCGACATGCTCCACCTAAAGAAATCCAAGTCACTGCGAGCCATGCACTCTAGTGAGCTAAACCTCACCACAACAATAAATAGAACATGCTGGAGGGATAGACTCCTGTCACAGAGTCTCCCCATGCTTTGGAAAAAAATTCCTAACTACATTAGGCAGAGCCCCTCACTAACACTCTTCAAGAGAAGCCTTGACGAGTGGATGGGTAACAGAAAGTACGCCCCTGGGATCACTTCATTAGCTCTGCTTGACAGAGGCTCAGTTAATTAATCAATAGGGCAGAGAAAGCCGACACACTCTGGCTAGGCTTATAAATGCCCTAGGGCAGATAGCCTAGTACCTACCTATGAACCTATGAACCTATATGTGTAGACATATACTGCTCTGTATATGTATATATCTGGGTGTGTATATGCATATTTATGTACATATACACACCCATCTATATATGTCGATATGTACATGTGTAATTATCTATATAGATATCTGGATAATCGTATGTACATATATATTCACCATATGTCCTGCACATGGGGTGTAGCCCTACCTCAGCCCCTATAATCCCACCTTCGTAGTGCAAGGGGATGCCAGGCATGCATAGCAGGTATATTAGCAGACTATTGCTACTGTTATAGGGATTGTCTTCACAGTCATGGTGTGTGTGGGAGGTCACATCTGCTTTTCACATGTGCGCCATTGGCTACTGACAGATATCCTAAGGACATCATAGTACAGTACCGCTGCAAGCACGTAATGCTCCTTTGGACTACAACAGAGATATTGGCCAATAGATGTGGACATTTTGACACACTCTGTACAGTCCAGAGGTATACACAGAACCCCTTAGTGCAGAACATGTGGACCATGCCTGACAATATGGATGTTAACAGCCATGTAGATGGGTATAACACATAATGACTGGTATATATTCGCCCCCATAGGTTATGCATTCACACACCTCTGTCTGTCTTGACACATAATAACTGCTGGTACAGAGGTGCCATGGCCACATACTACTCACTAGATGTTGACATACATCTGTACAGCATCCCACCACTCTGTCTGACATACATGACTGTTAAGGGAGGCCCAGCAGCAGTACATCTGGAAAGTATCTGGACATGACACCTCACTGGGTAAGTACACTAAGCTGCTAGGCATGTAACAAAGCACTGTGCACGCTACGGGCAGACTGGATCAGCACTGGCCTACATCTCCTATGGGGGAATGCACCATGTACCTGCATATATAGCAGGCTCTACAGGCATGTCACAGCACAGGTTAAGATACACCTGTGTGAAAGTGTATAACCACAACCAATGTGAACACAGCCACAGCCACATATGGTAAGCTAGCATAATATTACAGTATGTGGACTATCTTTTCAACACCATCCTCATATGTGCCATTCACACACTAACTGTACATATACTGGGCCGCTACACAGTGTGGTCTTATGCCCGTCTGTGGTATGGGACTTGTGTGTGTATGGCCCTACAAACATGTAAGCCAATATGGTAAACAGTGGAGCAGCATGTAACATCAGATAGGACGGGATCTAGGACGATGACATCTAACACAGTCTGTACACAGACCAAGGTACATATTAACAATACACACACACTGTTGGCATTCACCATAAGTACACAGACCTCAGTACTGTACAAACAACCATAGAATATCCAGGTTATATCATCAAATATAACCCCTACTGTACATAACATGTGTAACAGTCTGATATCTCACTGGCTTTTTATCAGATATGATTACACTAATGATGGTGTACAGCACATATGCACCTCTTAATGCACGACATATGTACAAAGGTTGACAGAGTTGTGGCTAGAAGCACATACACAGGGCCAATATTGACATGTTGCTGTGATAACCTCATACATTTACTGTTGTAACAGGGTTTGTTGCAACATATGTCCTATGAGGGATATGAGGTCAGTAACTGTCACTGCTTTCACCATCTACAGACTGCAATCCTCACACTACCTTCTGCAGTTCACAGATAGATGCTCTGTGGGTAATACATGAAACCAAAGACACAACACACTGCCCAGTCTGCAGATGACCCTACAAATGGGGATTCCTCATAAACATAGAACTGACATGGCAGGTATTAAAACATGTAGGACAGCCATATCCACACACACACTGCTAAACCAACATTACTCCAAATGCAGTATAGCAGCACTTACAGTCTGTAGTCTGGTCAGGCACATCCCCCTCCTGTGTGTTGCCCTGTTGCCAAAGTGTATGTTGTTAGAGGTAAATCCCCAATCAATCTGAGGAGGCTGTTTGCCAAACAACAAATCTAGTTCCTGCTCACAGTGAATGAAAAGGGCCAACACCAACATGATGTTCCTAAATACTGGAGTGTTTCCATGCAATTGACTATGGGAATGTTACCACAGCTGTTCCACATGCAATCAGCTAGGGGAGGGCTGCAATTCATGCAGAGGCCATCAGCTGATCATGAGCATCACT
This sequence comes from Protopterus annectens, assembly GCF_019279795.1. NCBI lineage: Eukaryota > Metazoa > Chordata > Ceratodontiformes > Protopteridae > Protopterus > Protopterus annectens. The sequence continues at coordinate 93,434,863 of NC_056741.1, forward strand.
TAAAATGCACATGCTGCTGCCTAAGCAAAGCAGGTGTAGGTCTCCACATCCACAAGTGAGGGAGTGAGAGAGGCAGGCAGATCCATTGACAAGTCAGGGAGGGGTGGTTGAGTAAAACCTAAGCATGTTTGTGTCACACACCTACCAGCACAGGGTATCAAACCCCTGATGACTATATAGTGCTAACACAGTCCTATGCAGTTATTGGATGTGCAACATAGGTTACCTGTTGTGGAGTCCTCAGAACATATATGTGATGGTGAGTGACATCTGCAACAGGGGATATGGTGGCTATATGGTAGGTGATGTACACGTGCCTGTCCAGATGAACAGATGCCAGCATCAACACAGCCACACTCTCACAGGGACGCACACACATTGATACACTTGGCAGGGCCAGGGATAACAGCACTAGTGAGAGTGCCACAACACATTACTGTGCAGGTATCACATGCACCACACGGATCATATGGAGGTTATATGGGAAAAAGGTGTAGGGAGGTGTCTGACATCAGACAGCATTCTTCAGTATGCCACTGGGGATTGTAGTGAGTGTGGATGTGATCATACGCATCATAGAACACACACACAAACACTCAGGGTGCCAGTACTGACATGCATGGGTGCATTTCTGCATGAGTTTGTGGTGGTCAACTGTGCCAGATGGCTATACAAGGTTAGGTGATGGGTATACCTTGGAATCAGGCCACATGACAATGGTCTGCATAGTGGCTCAGGGCTGTGGTTTCTGCATTTGCCCACACAGATGGGTATTGTATCCACCATCCAGTCACCTGGGTGATTATTGTGTGTGGCCAATGCTGTGCATCGCTTGCCATGTATGTGTTCCTTAGTCCATGACATGGACAGTGTCTGGGATGTGCACACCTCCCACATGCATGTACAGTGACATGTGGAACTGTACCTGGGGAGTCGGGCCCATGTTGTGTACACAGATCATCATCAGATGTGCCAGTCTTGGCCACCTGTGGCAGGAACTGGTACTGGACAGCAGGTTACCCCTGCACCTACATTGATAGCATGCTAAAGACATTCCATGGTGTCAGTGGCACCTGTCCATACAAGGCATGTTTTCAGGCATAGTATGTCCTTTGTGGGTCACATGTGATGGCACCACAGGTGTTGCAGGTGTCCAGTGGGGAACATGGGGAAGCTGCACTGTCTGAATGTATGTGCCTATTGGACAGATGGACAGGGTGCCATGCCCTCTGTAGGCCACTGCATTCACTCCATAGTTACTATCAGTGACCAATCTGCAGTGTACTACACACATATTGGCTGTTGCCTCGGCATGTGTGTGTGTGTATGAGACATGGATTGAGAGTGTGTTCTGGGTAATACTGCGGTTGCTAACTGTGATTGCCTGACCTTGATTTCACATGTATGGGTATAGATCTGAACCCCAGCCTCTCGGCTATTTCACATCTGTTATCACTGTACAGTGGACATTGTGATATATACTAGGGCCACCATATAAGAAATTTGCAAAACCCACTCCACCTTGGGCCCAGGTGTCACACACTCACCCTCACCTCCACACAGGATATGAGTTTCACACACACACACACACACACACACACACACACACACACACACACACACACACACACACACACACACACACACACACACACACACATGTCATGTCTGGGAGTAGAACCCCACTGGAGTACTCCTTCCCCAAAGATGTATATCACATTGGCTGACATCAGCAGATTTGCCAAAGTAGGCCATTTGAAATGTACTGAGTGTGACTAGCCTAAAATGCATTGCTCCCTGCACAGACATTGAAACACGTACAAAACATCCACAACCGACACATGTGTGCATAGAACTCCTAACTGAGGTCTATATCACACTACAGCAGTACACAGTTATGGCACATGCTATGGAGATTACTGGGCTCAATCCTTCCCAGAGGTGTATTTCTAGGTGGATGACATCAGCAGCCTTGACAAAGTAGAGCATACGAATTGTATGGAGTGTGACTACCCTAAACAGCATTGTTCTCTACACAAACAGGGTCAGACAGACACACACACAAACACAGAGTTGACAAGACTGGGGTTAGAACTCCTACCTAACTAATCTATTACACTACAGCAGTACACAGTTACGGCACACGCTATGGAGATTACTGAGATGCAACCTTCCCAGCGGTGTATTTCTAGATGGATGACATCAGCAGCCTTACCAAAGTAGTGCATTTAAATTGTAGGGGTTGTGACTACCCTAAAAAGCATTGCTTTCTACACAGACAGAGTCAAACAGACGCACATACACACAGGTGTGAAGGCTGGGGTTAGAACTCCTACCTATTTTACCCCACTACACAGTTACAGCACATGCTATGGAGATTACTGGAACACAACTTTCCCAGAGATGTATTTTTTGGTGGATGACATCAGCAGCCTTACCAAAGTACAGCATTTAAATTGTAGGGTGTGTGACTACCCTAAAAAGCATTGCATTCTACCCAGACAGAGTCAGACAAACCCACACACACAGTTGCCAAGGCTGGGGTTAGAATTCTGACTTAATTATTCTATTACACTGCAGCAGTACACAGTTATGGCCTGCACTAAGGAGATTACTGGGCTGCATCCTTCCCAGAGCTGTAATTCTAGGTGGATGACATCAGCAACCTTGCCAAAGTACAGCATACAAATTGTATGGAGTGTGACAACCCTAAAAAACATTACTCTCTACACAGACAGGGTCAGACAGACATACACACACAAACACACAGCTGCTAAGGCAGAGGTTAGAACTCCTACCTAACAAATCTATCACACTACAGCAGTGCACAGTTATGGCATGCGCTACACAGATTATTGGGGTACAACCTTCCCAGAGATGTATTTCTTGGTGGATGACATCAGCAGCCTTACCAAAGTAGAGCATTTCAATTGTAAGGAATGTGACCACCCTAAAAAGCATTGCCCTCTGCATAGACAGAGGTGGACAGACACACACATACACACAGTTGTCAAGGCTGGAGTTAGAACTCCTACCTAACTAGTTTATCACACTACAGCAGTACGCAGTTATGGGATGCACCACAGAGATTACTGGGGTACAAGTGTCCCAAAGATATATTTCACAGTGGATGACCTTAACAAGCTTGTCATAGTGGGGCTATGGGGAGGGAATTGTGTGTGCATGGGCCATAACCCATTCATCCAGGGGTTGACACACCACATGCAGGCACAACCTGGGTCATATTTCACAGGTACGTGTATACAGCTGCTAGATGACTACTTTCTTGAACAGTCATGTTGCACAGCTGGGAAGTGCACCACATACTATGTAATGCTGACAGATACCAGTGGCTAGTATCTGCAGTGAGTGACATCTGACCCTTGTGTGGTTGTGGCCCTTTGTTTGTGTGCTGGGTGGGACAGGCCTGGATGGCTCCTTGTCACAGCTAACCTCTTCCACACATCTATGTATGTCTACCTTTGGCTTATTATAGTGTGTTGTCCTTACATATATGCCTGTATTCCTATCCACTGTGTGTGCAAAGCATGAGTGGTGCATACTGAGGAGTGTCTGCACTAACATCTGTGGCTGCCAGATATGTCTGGTCCACTGGTGTTTGCAGACATGGCCTTCATGTGTTTAAGTGTGTGAGCATGCCCAGTATGACCTTTCAGTATGTTGTCGACTGACATTGCCTTCATTTTTCGAAGTGTGTGGGCATGCCCAGTATGGCCGTCTGTATTGGAAAAAATATATATATTTAGATTCAAACTCGAAAATAAGGGATGTGGTATTTTATCTGTATTTTATCTTATCTAAACTTTAATATATCTGTCACTGAAGTTAAATGCTTTGTAACTGTAATTTGTTTTTAAATTTGTCTGTTCTTTGTGAAGCTTTTCTCCCCGGGCCTCTACTGAAAATGGACATATATCCAGCTAGACTAGCCCGGTCAACAAATGTTAAATAAATAAATAAATAAAATAGTTTCTACTGCAGTGCTGACCTTTGTGTTGTACACCTCCAGGTAGCATGCTGTCTCTGCAGGGTGTCTGTCAATCATTTGGCATGGACTGTTACTACATTTCTGCATAGGATGGGGGGCACACCTGACTGTTACTATATTGCTAAGTAGGATGGTTCATAGGTTCATAGGTTCATAGGTTCATACTAGGCTATCTGCCCAAGGGCATTTATAAGCCTAGCCCATAGTTATTTGGCCACCTTTAGTTTGAAGAAAACTATGCCTATTATTTTGCTGTGCCTCTGTCAAGCAGTGACACTGAAGTAATCCCTGGGGTATTCATGATCTCCCATCCATTGGTCAAGATTCCTCTTGAACAAGGCCAGAGGTGCTTTGCCTCACATGTAACGGATTTTGTTCCACAGCATAGGGAGTCTCTGAGTGATGAATCTGTCCTCCAGCACGTTCTATTAATAACCGTGTCAAGGTTTAAGTCTCCGCCTTGTGGTTCTGAGGGATCTAGATTTTTGAGGTGAAGCATATTCAGCATTCCTGGGTTTGACATGGCCTCATATGTCAGGCACAGGTCACCTCTGAGCAAGCGGTATGAGACTGAATAGAGCTGGAGTTCTTTCAGTCGGGCAGCATAAGACATATTTTGAGACCCTTTATCCTTTTGGTGAGGAACTTTGGGGCCTTTCCAGCTGCTGCAGGTGTCGGGTCAGATACATTCCGAATGGGGCATTGTACTCAATCATAGGTCTAATGAGTGATGAGTACAGGGGACGATGACCTCCCTTGATCTAGATGTGAATCCCTTCATGATCAGGTGGGCAATGTAGAAGGTTTTCCTAACTACTTTAGCAACATGAGTGTCAAAGCGACAGGCTACTGTCAACCTGGGTCCCTAGATCCCTGATGACTTTTCTGTGCTCAGTGGATTGCCACCTATATGGTAGCTATGGGTAACTTTGTTTTTCCCGAAGGGTATGACAATGCATTTCTTGGCATTTAACTTTAGGCCATGGCTCTGGCACCAGTTATCCGTTTCTGTGAGGCCTTCTGAAGGATATCTGTGTCATGATGTGCTCGCTATACAGTCAGTCATCTGCAAACTTTGTCAATAACCTCCTGCTTTTGCTTGTACTTCAGAAAAGTAGATGCCGAACAAGAGTGGACCCAGGACTGAGCCCTGTGGGACACCACTTGTGACAGGCCTTGAGTCTGACATGGCTCCAGCAACTCTGACTCTGTGTGTTCTGTCACTTAGCCAGTTTGCAACCCATCTTGTGATGTATGGGTTTACATTCAAGCTGATGAGTTTTTCGATGATACCTGAGTGGGTATTGTGTAAAGGCCTTTGCCAGGTCAAGGTAGGCTGTAGGGACTGCCTTTCCCTCATCAATGGCCTTGGTGACTGTCTCGAAAAAGTCAACCAAGTTTAAAAGGCATGATCTGCCTTTGACAAAGCCAAACTGGGTTGGATCCAAAGTCTGCAAGTTCCCTATGTCTTTATTTATGAGTTCCATTATGATCCTCTCCATGGCTTTGCAGATAAGGCTTGTCAAGCTGATGGGACGGTAATTTCCAGGGTCGGTGGAGGCACCGCCCTTGTGACACACCTGACTATTTCGACATTTCTACACTGGATTGTGGGGGAGGGGCACACCTGATTGTTACTATATGTCTACGTAGGATGGGGGCACACCTGACTATTTCTACATTTTTACACAGGATTGGGGGGAACACCTGACAGTTACTACATATTTACATAGGATGGTTGGGAGGGTGGCTTAATGGCTAAGGTGTTTGCCTTACAAACACAAGGTACAGAGTTTGAGTCTCACAAGGGATAATTCACTAGGTTTAAAATGTCTCACAAGGGCAGTTACCTTAGTACTAAACTATGAAACTATGAACCTATGGGGGGCACACCTGACTATTTAGTACATTTCTACACTTGGAGTTGTGCAGTGTGGCAACACTCGATTAGTTTTCTATATAG
>NC_056741.1:93441334-93600647 GCF_019279795.1 Protopterus annectens
TCAATTGCATTCAGAGTTCCTACAGCACACGGCACTTTACAACTTGTAAACAGTTTGTTTCGTGGAATCTAAGAGGTTCCTATTTGTGGAATTTTTTAATCTTGGACAACAGCCTTTCACCGATATGATGAGGTCTGACTCCTTGATGAGGCACATGCGAAATATATTATATTCGCTATGTTGTTTTGTGGTAAAGGTACGCTTACATTTTAGTACAGAGTTCTCGCTATATTAATTTTTAACCTGATATATGCAAAGTTGCATTCGACACACCACTATCTTAGTAGAGATGCTAGATATTGAAACAGCGATAAAACTTGCTGTTTATCTAAGGATTTTAATGTTTTTAACACCATGAGGAGAGAGAATGTTCAGGGTTTTTAATGAATGTAGCAACAGTTTTTAATGATTGTAGAATGATACAGGACCAAGCACAATGCTCCTTTTATTTTTAGAATGTATCAGGGTATATGCATATTTTTACTTATTTGCATGGACATTCTGATTATTAATTGTATATTTGGATGGAAGTATTCCTTCTAAATAAAGTTGCATATAACCATGTTAACTTTTTTGAGTATCTGTTCCTTTAAGACAAGATAACATGTGACATATCAATTTGTAATGTCCAATAGGAAGCTTAAGGATGGTTTAAAAATGATTCAAATAGTTTTATTCATTGTTTTAAGAGTCTGAAGAAGCCTTTGGCGAAAGCGCTCACTCATTGGAATAAACTTTATTATTTTTTATGAATGCATCTTATTTGAAGTTCCTTTGAATCTCTGCTTTTCGTTTCATTGCCACTGGAGGGTCACACACTTGGATTTGGATAGGTTTGAAACAAAGGTGTATAGGAAGACAACATATGTCAATTCCTTTCTACATTTTGATAGTGCGCATCCACTACACAGCAAGAAAAACATTGTAAAAGGACAGTTCGTGAGGGGGTCTAGAATGACTAGTCGAAATGAGGACTTCTGTATAGAATGTGATAAACTGGAAAACATGTTCTTGGAGAAAGGTTACCCCACTGACCTCATAAAGGATATAAGGAGGGAAGTTGAGGAAGGTAGAAATGGGAGATTCCACCCTATTAAAGGAGTGGAACAAACTAACATCAAAGAAGGTGGAAACGAAATAAAAGTTGACAATGGGGAAAGTTTTCAAAGAAGACTAGTGATAGAGTATAACTCCTTCAACAAAAATATTGGGGGAATTTTTAACAAGGAATGGGAGAAATTCTCAGCCTTAACTGATATGGAAGAAATCAGAAAAATTGTACCTAAAATAGTATATAAAAATCCCCCCAATATTTGGAATATGATAGAAAGAACAGGAAATATTAACAAAACAAAACTAACCGACAAGTAGGAACATTTAAATGTGGGAGATGCTCACAATGTGCTTTCATAATGAACAAAAGGGAAATATACTTAGAAAGTAGAAAGAGATTAATAACTAGTAATAATTATTATAACTGTGACACACAGAGGGTTGTTTATCTAGCGGTATGTCAGAAATGTCATTCATTTTATGTCAGAAAAACTGAGAGATCTCTAAAAAAGAGGGTGTATGAACACACATATGACATCTACAAAGAAAGAATAACTAATGCACTGTTTAAGCACACTAAAATCTGTCAAGAAGCAACATATTTATTTTTTGTTTTAGAACAGATTCAGGTTGACCTTAGGGGAGGTCCCTGGTAAGACATACTAGAAAGTAGGGAGCTATGGTGGCAGATACACCTGGATGCAAGTAGGAGCCCTGGATTAAACGAACATCTATCCATAGGAGCTATTTTAAGATTAAAATCTAACAAGATTTGATTCAAAGAAAATTTCCAGTTTTCAACACCAGATGGCACTATTTTATTATAATACAACCCACTAGAGAAAGAAATACACACTGTTTCCTTATACATTTCTTATATATTCCTCATATATTTTTAGCTGCAATATAGTAAGAATAATTCATATAAGAATAAGCATTAAATTTAAATTAGGTATTTTTCATAGGTAGATTGAACAAGGATAAAATAAATAAATGCTGCTTGTCACCAAATTATACGTGTTAAATATGATCAAATATATATATATATTTTAAAATAAACTCTATGCACTGCACTTTATATAAGTTTTAAAACAAACTCTACGCACTGCACTTTATATAAATAGGCTAGACATAAACAAGTAAAAGCTGCTTATTATTAAATCTGTATATATAAAACATGTCTCAAATTTTCAAAGAACATTGTATAACCTCTAAAAATGAAGAGGAAAATTAATGGGTTTTAGTAATGTATTTTAAGAATTGTCTCAAATGTATTTATGTATGTTTTTAATTTATTTAAAATATTTGAAATTTGTATACAATTATATTGTTTTCCAACTTCATTCAATGATCAATTTACCATCCAACAACAATAATATCTGTTTGTAATAACATTATTTGTATTACGAGTATCATGAATATTAATGAAGTATAACCCAAGCTGATTTGATAGTTCATATTATGCACAAACATATGCAATTGGTAATATGTACTAATTGGAATAGAATTAAGGTATTTAAATAGTAAAAACACAATATGTTAGTATCTGATGAAGTCCCACTTCGTGAGACGAAAACGCATTTGTATTGGTGTAACAGAGGAGCGTTAATCTGTTTTTGTTTGTGAGTCTTCGAGTTCACTGTGAATAAACTGTGGCTTTTACCATTTCCTGGTGATACTTCTTGGCACATTGCATTCAGTTTTTTCGTAATCGTTGGTATTTTTCGGATGCTATCGCTCATTTCAGTTTATCAGTCATGAGAAGTACTTACTGCAAGCGCAGCTGGGGAATGAGCACACCCCTATACATTGCTCACTCTCCCCGTCTCGGGACACATGTCGTATGTTTTGTCAACCCATGTATTATAATTACTTGCACAACCTACTGTTCCATGTACACCTACATCCTGCTCATATCAATGTCAGCAGAATCTTTCACCCTAATTTTTGGGGTCCCGCAAGGGACACCATTATTCATGTTTAAAGTGTAGACTTTGCAGATCACTCCCACTGATACTTTCCCAGCGGTGTTTTGGACAGCATCAGTGTATTGCTCTCTAGTGCCTGTCTGTATGTCGGACCGGCCTAGCTGGGTGGTGTGGGGGGTGCAACGTTTATTTATTGGACCTCCCAGTCACATATGGCCGGGCTGTAAATATGTTACCCCAAATTGCTGTGAAGTATCCTATTATGTACATGTGTATATCTTCAATGACATATATATTTTGTTTTGTGTGTATGTGTATATATCAATACCTGTTTGTGTATATATATATATATATCTATCTATCTATCTATCGATATATATCCATAGTATATCCTTGTGTGTATATATATATCTGTATAAATATATGTGTAGATAATTTAATATATATATATATATATATATATATATATATATATATATATATATATATATATATATATATATATATATATATAGGATTTTATCTGTATATACATCTGTGTGTCCGTTTACCTATACATTTCCCGGACATGAACACTTAGACATGCGTATTGGGTTTTATCTCTGCTTCAACAGCATACTATTGCCTTAGTCATTAGGACACTGACACTTCACTCCGGTGAGCTTGTGATCAGTATATTGCATGTTATACAGTGGACAGATGTCGCACGTTTTTCACGTTACTCACAGATATGCTCAGAATTAGTCCAAAATGATACAAAAATCACTGAACCCACAGATATTGCCAACATACTGGCAGACAGGTTCAGTGCAAACTTCACCCCCCTCTCCCCCCCTAAAGGAGAGATAACTATCCTAGCCGAGTGTAGCCTCCCGGACATCTCAAATGTGCAGGTGAAAGCTGCTCTCTCTAAAGCTAAAAACACAGCATCAATGGGACCGGATGGTGTCCCCGGCTGTGTGCTACACGAGCTAAATGAGGAATTAAACCCGCACATAAGGCAGCTGTTTAATCTCAGCCTTACCACAGGATCGTGCCCAAGGGTGGCGACGGCAACTGTGGTCCCACTCCACAAAGGTGGCGCCTCGGACCCTGGTAATTACCGCCCCATAAGCTTAACAAGTCTAGTCTGCAAAGCTATGGAGAGGATCATAATGGAGCTCATAAACAAAGATATAGGGGACTTGCAGACATTGGACCCGACCCAGTTTGGCTTTGTCAAGGGAAGATCATGCCTTTTGAACTTGGTCGACTTCTTGAAATAGTCACCAAGGCCATTGATGAGGAAAGGCAGTCCATACAGCCTACCTTGACCTTGCAAGGCTTTCAACACAATACCCACTCGGGTATTGTAGAAAAACTTACCAGCTTAAATGTAAACCCATATGTCACAAGATGGGTTGCAAACTGGCAAGGACAGAACCCACAGGGTTAGAGTTGCTGGCGCTGTGTCAGACTCCAAGCCGGTCACAAGTGGTGTCCCACAGGGCTCGGTCCTTGGCCCCTATTGTTTGGCATCTACTTCTCAGAAGTACAGGCCAACATGGGAGGACTTTGGCTGACAAAGTTTGCAGATGACTGCAAACTGGGCGCCATAGTGGAAAGTGCATCGGACACTGATATCCTTCAGAAGGGACTCACGGAAACAGATAGCTGGTGCCAGAGCCATGGCCTGAAGTTAAACGCCAAAAATGTATAGTCATACCCTTCGGGAAAACAAGGTAACCCCAAGCTACCATATAGGTGGCAATCCACTAAGCACAGAAGAGGTTATCAGGGACCTGGGGACCCAGGTTGACAGTGGCCTTTCTTTTGACACTCACATTGCTAAAGTGGTTAGAAAGACCTTCTACATTGCCCACCTGATCATGAAGGGATTTACATCCAGATCTAGTGAGGTCATTGTTCCCCTGTACTCTTCACTTATCAGACCAATGATCGAGTACAATGCCCCATTCGGGATGTATCTCACCCGACATCTGCAGCAATTGGAGAGACCCCAAAAGTTCCTCACCAAAAGGATAAAGGGACTCCAAAATCTGTCATATGCTGCCAGATTGAAGAAACTCCAGCTCTATTCAGTCGCATACCGTCTGCTCAGAGGTGACATGTGCCTGACATACAAGGCCATGTCCAACCCGGAATTAATGGACATGCTCCACCTCAAAAAATCCAAATCCACCAAAACCACTAGAGCAAGCGACTTAAACCTTAGCACGGATATAAATAGGACGTGCTGGAGGGATAGATTTATCACTCAGAGACTCCCTATGCTGTGGAATAAAATCTCGGTCCATGTGAGGCAGAGCACCTCGCTGACTCTGTTCAAGAGAAATCTAGACCTGTGGATGGGAGATTGTAGGTTTACAGGAATCATCTCTGGGTCACTGCTGGACAGAGGCACAACAAACTAATGGGCACAGTATTTTTTCATATAAGGGGTGGCGTAAGCCACAATAATTTGGGCTAGGCTTATAAATGCCTTAGGGGAGATAGCCTAGTATAAACCTATGAACCTATGAACCTATGTCTGGGTACCGCTGATGATTGGGATGTCATACAGTGTCATTTGACCTGTTACTCGTATGCGCGACCTATTATTCCTGTTACTGTGTTTGCTTCTGTGCACATTTACATTATAAATGTTGATAGAATGAGTGTTTGTGTTACTGTGATTGTACATCAACATATTCATGTCTTCATGTAGTTGTGTCTTTCTGCTTTTCACGGTTTGGGGTTGTCACAGCAGAACTCTGTTCCGTTAATGGGTGGCGTATAGGTTTTACGTGCTGGGATGCCAGGCCTGACGCACAATGTCCGACAACGATACGCCCATTCACACATGTCTCCATGCAAACAACGCTCTATCTGGGAATTGCAGCTACGTACTTGCTGACCTCCATGGGCCGCTCCTTTGCACCCGGTGCAACATACCCTAGCACTCCTGTGTCCATAATCGCATATCCATAATTTCTCCAGCACACCCGTGTTGAGTTTCCATGCATAACAGCCATTATACACCTGATATTGCAGCCATGACACACCTTTACACATTGACCTCTCCAAAGCGTTAGGGCCCTACACACATTTTGTACCGCCTCGTGTATTCACAGGCTCACCATCCATACATATTTGCACATACGTGCCTTTCCTGGTGTTATGGATTACGAACGATTTGCAGGTTACAAGTGTAGGTGTTCGCAACATGTACTACATTCCGTCTGTTTAAAAGTTGATGTAACACTTCAACGATGTTATGGCCACTGGTATAACCCTACCTCTGGTGTGAAGATCGGTGCTGTACTCACACTTGTGCAGCTTTATTTGACATACGTTGCGAGTACTTTATAATTCCTTACTTGGTCTAGATTCCTTTCACAACCCTTATGTTTGCTTTCATCTTTCGGCGTTCCTTACATATCTATATACATATATATATATATATATATATATGTATGTATATATATATATATATATATATATATGTATATATATGTATATGTATATGTATATATATATATATATATATATGTATATGTATATATATACATCTATAATCTGTATATATATATATATATATATATATATATATATATATATGTGTGTGTGTGTGTGTGTGTGTATATAGATATATATCTGTATATATAGATATACAGGTACTTTTCCGTTAACGGGGCAACAGCTTTCTTGGCCTCGATTCTTACCCATACTTTATTCTGAGGAATACTTTTTCAGTTTGATCAGTGACGGTTCACTTTTCCACACAAAAATGGTTTATAAAACTTCCAGTGTTGACATTTCGTAAACATTTTTTTACCATCAAGGAACTAGTACGGATGTTCTGTTTTGCCTGCTTGTTCCTCAGTTGGACAGGTAGGGATCATGCCATACTTGCTAAAGTGGAATTGGAGAGCTGTGCTCTTTATTAACTGGGATCCAGCAAGTCTCACTGTTGAAGAACAGCTGTTAATGGGTGTTTCCAATAAAACTCAAGATAGCTTTTGGATTCGTCTAATTTGGATTTGGAAAGGGTGGAGCTGGGTGCATTACTTGCAAGAAATAAAAGAACATCCTACTATTGCTTTTGCACGTTTTAATTCTACTGCAGTGATCGTAGATGTAAATCATGGACTTCGCTGATATTCAGGGACATTTGAGAGCCCCTTAGGCACACACCACTTCTCCATACTGTTCCCTGGCATATTATGACATTATGAACACAGTTATCCAGTTTGACAGGTACGGTAGCAGTAGCAACAGGGAGAGTTAAATATACAATGTCCTGCAATGAAAATAACAAACCGGTTTCGGCTTAACAGCCTTCTTCAGTGTAATTAACTTAAAATCTTTTTAAGTTAATTACCCTGAAGAAGACTGTTAAGCCAAAACCGGTTTGTTATTTTCATTGCAGGACATTGTTTGTTCTGTGATTCATATTTTAGTAATAAAAAGGATTTTGACTGCTTATGCTGGTCTCTTGCGTTTCATTTACATTGGTTTGGCCGAGCATACCATACTTGCGAGGAGTGCTGTTTGTTCATTAGAGTTAAATATACCACAAAAATACAACTGTCATAACCACAAAACCGTTAACGATGCCAAGAAAGCAGTTGCCCCGTTAATGGAAAAGTACCGATATATATATATATATATATATATATATATATATATATATATATATATGTAGATATATATATACATATATGTATATATAGATATATATAGATATATAATTGCATATTTCTGCTATGTCTGAGGATGTTTATTATCTATCTATTTATATAAAAGTTACAGCTGTACAAGACAACATACATTTGCTATGCTAATAGGTGCGTACACCCGCGCAGGTGCACTTGCATCTACTTATTCTGAGTTACATATGTTTACTGGCACTTCTTTGGGATTACATGTGCCTTATTCCTTAGGAAAGTGCCACTTTGATTGATGGAATCTGGTTAATGGACCCATGCGAACGCTGTCACCTTTACATGTATAAATGTTGGCTTTACAGCACAGAGCCATTTATTACACGATTAATATGTGCTATAGTCGTACTTGAACCAGGAATGCCTTTACGTTAGGTGGATGCTCTAACCACTACACTATTGTTCTTGCTCATTTATATGTATACCCATGGTTCATAGCTACTCTGACATATGAAAAACAGTCAGACAAACCAGCAAAAAGATCTCCAAAAGCATCCAAGACGAAAGCAGGAACTAACAACAGCACGTTTGAACTGTTTATTTTATAGACCAAAAAGCAAGTAAATAAAAAATCCACATTAACGCTCTTAATAATCGTATTGCGTTTTCGTCCTCACCAGATAGGACTTCATCAGATAATAATCCAACTAATTAATTAAATCATTATATAGTAAAATCAATACAAAAATAACCTATCAGGTAAAAAGCATCAATAGGTTAACCAATCCCATTGCTGTCACTCATAAATATTAAAAAAACAAACGTGAATTCAGTCAGATTTGTAAATCAATATGTTTTGTATTGTTTGATTAAACTGCTAAAAATATTTAATTATATTTAAAACTGATATATAATTCTTTTTTTAAAAATTCCTAATAAAATCACATAAAAAGAAAACAAAGAATAAATATATTATAGAGTGTTTAGACTGTTACTATTTGTTATTATTCCATCAAATAAGCAAATACTGCCATCTATTGACCATTTAAAATATGGCAGGAAAAATAATTTGTTAGATGTCTGCAGCTCTCAGTTTTAACACTGGGGTTAAGGAGATGTTATCATTTAATCCTGGTGTTTTTGTGGCATCTAATTTAATTTGCCACCATAACTCCCTATACCCCACCCACTCCTCCCATAGACCTCCTCTTAATTCTTTTTTCACTTGTTCAATAACAAAAAACTGAAATTTTCCCCCTTCACATTCTTTTGTGTGTTTATATAAGGCATTAGTATCCTTAGCCTTAGAAATTTCATATGTGTGTTCATATATTCTTCTCCTCAGGACTCGTTCGGTCTTCCCTACGTAAAATGAACTGCATTTATTGCATAGAGCCATATATATTACTCCTTTTGTCTCACAATTGTGATAGCCATTACTTTTTATGATTTTACCTCTACTAGGGATGATTATTTCACTGGCATTGATCATATAATCACATTGGTTGCAGTGGCCACACTTGAAACTTCCTTTCCTTTTTTGCCCGTCAATCCCATAACCAATGTTAATGAGCTTACTGTGAGATTCTAAAATCCTTTTTATGTTCCAAGAATTTCTATATACTATTTTGGGTACCAACTTATTTAAGTTTACTATATCAGTTAGACTAGAAAATTTAGCCCATTCATTACAAAAAATCTCACTTAATCTTATGTTGGAAACATTGTATTCCATGGATAAAGCCTGTTCGTAATTAACTTCAGTTCTAGTATCAGGAAAAGTATTGTGGGTTGGGGTATTGACAAGTCCTTTACCCTTAATGGGTTGAAATCTAGAATCTATACCTAGTTCCACCTCTGTTCTAAATCTCCTCACAAATTCTTTTGGATATCCCTTTTCTTCAAACATTTTATCAAGTAAATTACATTCTGTAATAAAATCCTCACTAGCACTAGTCATTCTACTACCCCTCACAAATTGTCCTTTGACAATATTCTTCTTACAATGTGAGGGGTGTGCGCTAGTGAAGTGAAGAAAAGAATTACAAAATGTTTCTTTCCTAAAGATTTTAGTTTCAAAATCCTGTTCTGTTTTGTAAACTTCTATATCCAAATATTGTAACTTCTCCCTCGAAGTGGTATAAGTGAAATTCAGAAATTTAGTAGTATTGCTTATATATTCAAAAAATTCCTTAAATCTGTCTATACCCGCTATCCAAAAAATAACTATGTCGTCCAAAAAACGACAATATAATGTCCAACATTCTTTGTATTTTGAATTTATTACAAAATCTTCCTCCCATTTAGCTAAAACTATATTGGCATATGTGGGCGCACAAGCTGCGCCCATTGCTACGCCTTGAATTTGCTGATAATATTCACCATGGAATATAAAAAAAATTATATTTCAAGACCATGTCCACCAAACCAATGATTATATTTTTGTCCGAATGTGTTAATTTGGTATCCCTGTAAATCATTTCCTCAAACATAGCTAAACCTTCCTTATGTGGTATACATGAAAAAAGGTCAACCACGTCTATAGTAACAAAAATTAAGTCTTCATTAAGTAAATCTGGACTAATGCATCTTAATAAGTCCCATGAATCCTTTAAAATGTATTTATTTTCAACACATATATGTTTTACCTTATTGTCCACAAATTTTGCTAATGGAAGTGTTTTAGACCCTTCCGCTGAAACTATAGGTCTCAGTGGTGGGTCTTCCAAATTTTTGTGGACTTTAGGTATTCCGAATATGGTGGGCGTTCTTGGTTTTGCCAGGTACAAAAATTCAAAAGTCTTTCTATCCATTAGTCCCTCATAAAGCATGTCATTTAGTAAGCTATCAATTTTATAGTATGCCACATTCATTTCATTTAGTGAGACAAGTGCATATTTAGCTGTATCTCTCAATATGCAGTTCATTTTGCCTTCATATATTATATTGTCCATAAAAACAACCCCGCCCCCCTTGTCTGGTTTCATTATTCTTATTTCGCTATTCTTTTTTAACTCATACAATACTTCATTTTCTTGTTTAGAAAGATTAAATTCAGTGACATTCTGATCATATAGTTGTCTAATTTCGTTCTCCAACATGATCTCAAAATTTTTAACCTGGGGGTGTAATGGTGGGTTGTAAATACTTCTACGGACCAATTTAGAGTCCTGAGGAGGTAAATTTGTCTTAGTATTTAAAGAAAATAAAATGTCATGGTTAATTTTCCTAAGGAATAATTTCATATCTATGATGGTACTCACCATCTCACCTTTTGCAGAGGGGATAAATTTAAACCCTTTACTCAATAAATGAAAACGTTGTCTTTTAAGAGTAATATTACTGAAATTATAAATAGTAAAATTGTCAAGTGTATGTCTAATACCACTGACAAAAATAGCATTCTGAGTTTCATCCACATCAGGGATTGGGTGCATTAAACCTAATACCTCCCTCTCCCCCTCCCCTTTTCTGAAAATTTTGAAACCCATCCTGATTCCTATATGTATTTTGTGCATCCCTACCTAGTGGTGGGAATTCAGTATCATAATCTGTATGCATCCATACTTTCCTACCCTCCACATTATATCCAAAAGGTGGGTCTGCCTGATGATTACGATCAATATAATAATCATTCTTTTTGTAAGGTGGTTTGGGATAATTCGTATTGTTTTCATACTCTCTCATATCCCTCTTTAACTTATTTATTTTTCTTTCAATAATATCACTACATTTCCAATCAATGTCTTCTTTTACTTTATAGTATTTGTCTCTTTCATCTTTAATATCAAAAATGAGGTCTTCCTTTATACAGACATCTAATGCTTCAATTTCTATTTTTAACAAGTCCTGCACTCTATTGTTCTCATTAATAATTAATTTTAAAATTTCAAGACCACATTGGTTAAATACATTCAGCAATTCATTGTGAAAAACTGAACCTGCTTCAACATTATTTGGGTACTTCCATACCCTTAGTCCCTTAGGGACCACTTTCTTATTTATGCACTCAGATAAATATTCATTCTCTATACTGAGAGTTTTAAATTTCAACATCAATTTATATAATTTGTCCAACTTAGTAGAATAGTTTGTCCCATCAGCAAAATTCTGCTTATTCACATTATCAAACTTTATGTTGAATGGCATTTTTAACCAATCGTTAGTGTCTTTTTTCTTCCACAAACTGTGGAAAGAATTATTAACAGTACCTTTACTTGCTTTGGAGGTAGAGGGTAGAGGGTTTAACAAAGTCCTTTATCCAACAGGCTTTATCCATGGAATACAATGTTTCCAACATAAGATTAAGTGAGATTTTTCGTAATGAATGGGCTAAATTTTCTAGTCTAACTGATATAGTAAACTTAAATAAGTTGGTACCCAAAATAGTATATAAAAATTCTTGGAACATAAAAAGGATTTTAGAATCTCACAGTAAGCACATTAACATTGGTTATGGGATTGACAGGCAAAAAAGGAAAGGAAGTTTCAAGTGTGGCCACTGCAACCAATGTGATTATATGATCAATGCCAGTGAAATAATCATCCCTAGTAGAGGTAAAATCATAACAAGTAATGGCTATCACAATTGTGAGACAAAAGGAGTAATATATATGGCTCTCTGCAATAAATGCAGTTCATTTTACGTAGGGAAGACCAAACAAGTCCTGAGGAGAAGAATATATGAACACACATATGAAATTTCTAAGGCTAAGGATACTAATGCCTTATATAAACACAGAAAAGAATGTGAAGGGGGAAAATTTCAGTTTTTTGTCATTGAACAAATGAAAAAAGAATTAAGAGGAGGTCTATGGGAGGAGTGGGTGGGGTATAGGGAGTTATGGTGGCAAATTAAATTAGATGCCACAAAAACACCAGGATTAAATGATAACATCTCCTTAACCCCAGTGTTAAAACTGAGAGCTGCAGACATCTAACAAATTATTTTTCCTGCCATATTTTAAATGGTCAATAGATGGCAGTATTGCTTATTTGATGGAATAATAACAAATAGTAACAGTCTAAACACTCTATAATATATTTATTCTTTGTTTTCTTTTTATGTGATTTTATTAGGAATTTTTAAAAAAAGAATTATATATCAGTTTTAAATATAATTAAATATTTTTAGCAGTTTAATCAAACAATACAAAACATATTGATTTACAAATCTGACTGAATTCACGTTTGTTTTTTTAATATTTATGAGTGACAGCATTGGGATTGGTTAACCTATTGATGCTTTTTACCTGATAGGTTATTTTTGTATTGATTTTACTATATAATGATTTAATTAATTAGTTGGATTATTATCTGATGAAGTCCTATCTGGTGAGGACGAAAACGCAATACGATTATTAAGAGCGTTAATGTGGATTTTTTATTTACTTGCTTTTTGGTCTATAAAATAAACAGTTCAAACGTGCTGTTGGTAGTTCCTGCTTTCGTCTTGGATGCTTTTGGAGGTCTTTTTACTCTGACATATGCCTCACCGCTTCTCTTATACAGCAGGCATCCGTTCTCCTGCTGGGAAACCCGCAGTACTACACTTAACGACATTCCCTGTTTCCTATTGCTCTGGACCTGTGCTGCATTTCTACTCACTCCAAGGATATTCAGATCACCTGCGCTTATATTCCTCGCACATACACATGTTTGATTGTCAGGGTGTTCCTGTGCTGGTCCGGGTTTAGGTTCATTCGACTGGTAACTAGAACTGACCTGGAGTTGCTCAAATATCAGACATAGCACATGGACAGAGTTAGTCCAGATTTTAATATTCTACCTGTGTTTACAGACACAGGTGTTTGGGCACCTCTGACCACATTATTAGGTCGGCGCTACATAATTTAGGGCGGGGAGTGGTTCCTCTACATAATTCGTGGGGGCATGGGGATTTCCACGTGTTTCCCTTCAAATTTGACTATTTCATTCATTTATAGCTAAAATTAATATTATTCTGGACATCAGTTATAAATTCACTACAGGTATGCTATAGTCCTGTCAACAGATGCGACAGTTGGTTGGTGTACTTATGTGTGCAGATCTCTGTGATACTCGGGGACACATTTCTACAGTGACAGGGACAAGGCTATGACAACTCAGGGACAATCATGGACACTTCTACCATATTAGTACTATTAACTTGGAACGTGTTGACAGATTCGTAATACTACTAATTTTCTGCAATTAAATCCATCTATTACTCTTCATTGTTGTAAGCAGTCATTCTCATTCAACACCTTCCCTCCAAAGGTCACTGGCTTTGTGAGTGGTTCAGAGGCTGGCCAGTTATTGTGTGAATGCTCTGACCATTGGTAGCGTTGACATTGTCATATGTACAGGATGGGATATATTTTGGGGTCTAGGATTGCCACCTTTTCAAATGGCCAAGATGGGACATTTTTGGAAAACGCATCAGATTTTATAGGCTGACACATACCCATGGTCAGTACAAAGGATAGAACTTTACTGTTTTGCCTAAATAAATGCTTTTTCTTGTAGCGATTTACTTGCTTATTCTGTTTCTTGTAACATTTAGGTATTTTAGATACAGGAATAATTATTTTATGCAACTATTACATAACATATGGGACATAAATATGTCCTACAATCTCAGGACATTTGCCAGTTGTAATATTTTTTGTCAGGATACAACTGCCTAAAGAGGGACTGTCCCTTGCAAAGTGGGACAGGTGGTAACCCTACTGGGGACACCAGATGGTTTAGGCCAACACATAGCCACGGTCAGTGCAGGTTTAGAACATTCATTAGTTTCCTAGCTGTGAGCTAATACCTTTAACACTTTTGTTGTTTGCCTGTTTCTTGTACGACTTACGTTTATTCTATCCTGATGTGACCGCTTTAGGCAACTGTTACATGCAGTATGGTACATAGTTATTTCCTACAATCGCAGGACATTTGGCATTGTATCATTGTTGGTCAGGTCACACATGCACACACATTAATTGTCCCTCACACAGTGGATCAGGGGGTATCCTGTTTACGTCAGTGCCTTCCTCACCCTTATACCATGTGCCACTATGCGAATGTATGCAATATATTCTCTCGCTTATTCATGCCGGGAAATGTGCGTCACGGGCAGGTGTTTGATCCTGGGTAGTAGGTTCTGCATGACCATCTTGGGCTGGACAGTCTCATGCACCACTACTGCACATTCCAACTTGTGTCCAGATGTCTACAGGACTGGACATCGTGTCTTGATACCCATTCTAATGTTTACACAGGTTGCTTATCCCATGAGGGATATCCAAAAATTTAACAAGACCAATAATAACAAGGAGGATAATGAACATTTTTCTGGCGTTATGAAAATGTGCTGGGAGTTTTACATGCAAGGGATACGTAGTTTGCAATCCTGAATCTGCCTAGGGTGACACTACCTGCTACATATGCATAGTGCTCACTGTGTGTAGATGTGGCTGCGCCACACTAGTAGTCCAAGAATGGCTGGATTTGGTGGACGTTCAGGTATGGGGGCAGGTTGTGTGCTGTGGTGGGGATGCTAGGTAGTCCATTATGCATCCAGGTGTGTTGCATTTGATATGGCCAGTTCCATCAGGACCAATGTGTGGGTATGTGCTGGTGACATTTCTGTACATTTGTATCGCACAGTTTAATATTCATATGTTTGTGGAATTGTGTTTTACAGTATGGCCTGTCTGGTTGTATTGCAGATGTGTATACATGTTTTTATGTTTCTTTCTGCTTCACCCGCTGCTCCCTCAAACACTTCCAGTTCACCTATTCTGCATATGACACAGTCTCGCCTTTGTGGATTGTACCATTACCCATCCCCACCCACACACACATATTCCTGACACTCCATCCATCACTGCTTTGCTTGATAGCCCGTGACACGGTCAAGGTAACACATTGCATACCCTACATATGTCAGGTACCTGTATGGTTGTGTGGACTACCCTACCATGTTTGACCTTCCACATGCTATACCTCACGCACATAGGTACACGCCCATGCTTAACTCTCATGACATGGTTGGTTTACCTGGGTAATACCCGTTCAACTGTGACACATCCTGACAAGTTCGGCTTGGACCACAGATGTGCAGATTTTGGCCGACTGTTCTAATTATTGGTAGGATGCCACCTTTTCCTATGTCCAGGATGAGATATATTCTGGGCACATGTCCGATTGTACTGGACAACACATACCCACAGTCAACGTTACGGATGATACTGTTCCTTTCAGCCTACATGTTGCCTTACTGTTGTAGCAGTTTATATGCTCCTTCTGTTTCATTTACATGCTTATTCTATTTCCTGTCACATATGGTATGTTAAATACGGACATACCTATTGTACGTGACTATTACATGCATTGTGGGATAGAATTCGGTCATACAGTTGCTAGATATTTACATTTATCATGGGTTTTGTTATGGACACATCTGTCCAGCTGTGTACTCTCCCTCACAATATGGGTCAGCTGGTGACTCTGACCATTGGGCTGGACATACCTATTGGCGGCAAGCTAACATATGATGCATTTCACTTCCACTTGGTATAACTATCTACATTGCGTTGGACTACGGGCACACGGTTTTCAATGTAATTTGCTCGAGGGATAGGGACCCGTTATTCCCTACCGTGCATTTGTGTTTGCTTCTTCATTTTGTGTTCGCAGGAACTGTCTTGCATGCTTTGCATACTTTTCAGTATCCATGGACACTGACAGATGTGATTACTATTGCCTGCAAATTGTTATATGCAAGCATTTTAGGTTGTACATCGACAGCTGACATTTCCACGCCTCCATGCGGCACTTCAACACGGCCTTTGCACTCGCGCTCCTTTCCTATGCACGTGGCTGTGGTGGCAGCGCCCCTTCATTAATATGCATTTGGCGCTACTGCGCCATCTCCGCGCTGCACGGTTGGCGCAAGTCTAATGCCGGCCTTGCGCCAAGCTTCATGAATCCCGGGGTTCAACTCTCTGTTCATTCCAAGCAAGGGTTGAACTGACTGTTTTTTTTTTCCTTTATCATCCACGAGTGATTAAATTGTTGTGCCCCCAACAGGAGAAAACATCATTAGAAGTAGATATTATTCAGTTAAGAATATATTTAAACAAAACATTAAGAGAGCTACAATATGAATTATTTAAACAGAAAACAAAGTCAGAAGCCCAAGAAACAAGGAGGGTGTATTTAGGTAGACACTAGAATTGAAAGGTTTAACTACAGCATTAGAGCAAATTATTCACAAGCTGCAGCTACTGAAAAAGTCACATGAAGACACTCTGACTAAATATGAGCTGGAGGAAGAAAGTATAGAAGTATTAACAGTAAAAGTAAAGTAATACTAACAACAATAGTGAGAGTGACAGTAATAATAATAATACTAATAATGCTAATACTACTACTACTACTACTAATAATAATAATAAAATAATAATAATGATAGTAACAGTAGCTGGATATAAGACAGTCTTGATATGTATACTGCAAAACAAGGGAAACAGCTGGAAAGTGTGTCAGAGAGCCCAAGAAAGATGGCTGCATAGGCTCAGGGCTCTGGACAAAGGGTTATGAGAAAAAGTAATCAATCAAACAGTTCCAGGTGAGAAAAAAAGAACAAGAACAATCACAAGATGGAGGACAAAAATAAAAGGGAACAACGACAGGCAGAGTGTTAAGCAACTTTACAGGAAGAAGAACAGTTCTGCAAACTGTTCCAAATGCTTTTGACAGTCACTGGTGATGTGGGCCCAATGAGGGGAAAACAGGCAATCAACAAAAAGATGTGAATAAAATGAAATAAATAATCCAGAACTTGGAAAAAAACAGATCTGATCTGAGATCTTAGGAGCAGTAAAACAATGCAATGTTGCAATGGCAAACAAGTAAACTGGATGACATAGAAAACAGATAAACTTTAATAGTATGTCTGTAAAACTGGGGAGGGGGATTATTCTGATTTACTGCATATACTAAGAAAATGGATGGTTGGCTTATTGTGGCACTTAAAAACCTAATGAATTCTAACCTGGATTAAAACACTGCACCCTTAACTACTATACAGAAGGAAAACAGACACAAATTCTGTACAGAGGGAGCAGCATGGACTTTTATTATAGAAACTGTGCAAAGTGGAAGCTGGAGAAACAGAAAGAAAGAAAGAAATTCAATTAACTCACCAGAAATGGACTGGCAAGCAAACTTGGAAAGGGTCAGAGATGACATAGAATTACAATTGGCAGAAAGAACATCAGTCTTAGATGCATTTGGCATAATGGTTAAGGTGTTTATGTCACAGACAGAAGGGCAGGGTTTGACTCTCACCTTTGAAAAGACATTTTCTAGGCTTAAACTGTTCCAAATGGGCAGGTATAAACCAAAAACAAACATCTGAAGAGGAAGCATACAAAGGCATACCGAGTAATTTTAAAAGATAAGTAGAGGAGATAAGATCTTGTGCATAGCAAACGGCAGAGACTGAGGAAAGAACAATGAAAGAGAGGAAGTATGAAGGGAAGGCTAAAAAATACAATAAAAAAAAACAAAAAGCTAGTCAAAGCCAAAATCCAACAATAAATCCTTCACTGAAAAGTAATCAGTTGTCTGATTGAGATTCTGTGTAATACAAATATGGGTTATATGTTAGAAGCCTTCAGCACTCTTAGACACAGTCAGCTGTATGTGGAATAGATGAGCAGGATGTGTGAACTTTCTACTTTGTAGCCCCCATTAATTTACGGGTTTTTTTTCCCTTTGTGAAAGTGTGTGTGTGTTTGTAGAGTCTGATAAAGTAACCGCAAAAAGTCAACAGGCAGCTAGGATAAAATTTAATTCCAATCTCGTAGTAAACAAACGGAACAGTTCCACAAATACACTCAAGCGCTTTCACCCGGGCTCTCCCGGGCTTTGTCAAGATAGCTAACATAGTTTTCCTATATCTTTTATACAATTCTTTAAAACTAATAATTAAATTAATGCATCAATTATACAATTATCAAATCATGTAGTAAAACAAACTCTATTAACCTAATTAAGCCTAAGTTTACGTTAAAATTGTGAGTAGTAAAAACTTTGAACTACTTCACTATTGTTGCCCAGAAATTACACAGTATTTAAAATATTTAAAAAGTGTACTGTTCAAAAGCTAAATACTTGTGCAATATAAGGGGTTTGTGATGGCTCGTTGTTTTATATTTGAATTGCACATAATCCCAAATAAAACACCTTGTTGCTATTGCAACGGCTGAACCTGTCATAAACAGAGAATGTATGACCACTTGTTTAAACCCTAAGTTATTAAACAATGGGGATGAAAAATAATAATAAAAGCGGACTGCATATTGTAACTGTAAATATTTGAGAAGTGACAAACAGAATAAACCAAAGGCCCTAACCAACTAAAGCTTAGCTCTCCTTAGTTTAAGTACACTACTTATGCTGATGGTTTCATTTAACCCAGGTGACCTAGAGGCATTTAATCTTAGCTGCCATAGCAGCTCCCTATACTCTAGGGACGTTTCTCAGTCACCTCCCCTGGGGTTGTGTGTAACTTGTTCTAACACTAAAAACTTAAGGGTCATTTGCTTGCAAGTTAAAGAATGTTTGTAACAAGCATTTGTTACCTTCTTTTTACTTATTTCATATAAATGTTCGTAGACTCTTTTCCTTAGCGTCCTTTCGGTTTTGCCAACATAAAAACCATAACAATGTTGGCAAAAACCTAAATAAACAATCCCTTTGGTGTTACAATTAAAGTGACCTGGTGAAATGATGTTGGCCCTCCTAGATTTCAAATATAGACCCTTATTGTTCACCATTAAAGAAAATTGCCTACATGAATTACATCCATAAGTCCCCAGCTCTAATTGGGTATTGCAAGCCTTTTTTAGTTGGTTCCTTTCAAATAGGTCCTTAAGGTTCAGGTTTCTCCTTCTCACAAAATGTGGTTTTCCCGGAATGATTTTATTGATCTCGTCATTCATAGATAAGACGGGCCAATATTTACGGATGATATTCTCTATTTCCAAACTATTCGTATTAGAGGTATAAAGAAAGGAATTTTCTTTCTCTACATAACTTTTTTGTTTGTTGTTTAAGTTATTTACTAAACCTTCCCCTAATAATGGAAAATATTGATCCACCCTTTTAGATGAAATCTCTTTAGCTAACATATCAAATATATACAATGGGTAATCTTTTTCCAAAAACAGTGTTCTAAGAAATTGTACTTCATTTTGAAACAGATTGTCTTCACTGCACATACGGGAAGCTCTAATAAGTTGACTCTTTATAATCCCCTTTTTTTGGAACAATGGATGGTCACTTTCAAAGTGAAGAAACATATTGGAATAACTGTCCTTTCTAAATATGCTAGATTGAACCGTTTAGTTTCAGAATTTCTTTCTAAGTTAACATCCAAATAATGTAAGTACTCAGGACTTATTGAATGGGTAAATCTCAAAAAAATCAGTGGTGGAACCAATATATCTCATAAATTTTTCAAACTCATTCAAATCACCTCTCCACAAGATACAGATATCATCCAGGTATCTCTGGTAGTGTATAATGTGTTTGGCCCATTCAGAAACAAAAATATAATTCGACTCCCAATAATGTAGAACTATGTTTGCGTAGGCTGACGCACATGGAGTCCCCATAGCTACTCCTCTTTTTTGTTTAAAAAGTTCACCATTGAAGGAAATAAAGTTGTTACTGAGAATCACATCCATAAATTCTACCAACAAACCTGTAATATTAGCACTAAGACCTGCAGAGCGGGTAGTTACCCTGTTAAACCATTTTAAGCCTATAGCATGTGGAATGCTAGGGAACAGATCTACTATGTCAATGGTGATCATATAATTTGTATCTGTAAAGTACTCCCGTTTCATATTTCTTAGGAATTCCCACGAATCTTTACAGAGATGTTGAAATGATGCCACCAAATTTTTTACCATAATATCTATAAATTTCCCTAGTGGTTCAGTTATTCCCTTGGCTCCTGCCACTATAGGTCTGAATTGCAACGGACTCAACCCTTTATGGACCTTCGGAATGCCAAATATAACTGGTGTTAAAGGTTTTGGCACCAGGAGGTAGTTGTACAGTTGCTCATTAAGTGCACCTTGCATAAGATGGTCCTCTAGCATGTACTTAATTTTTGCATAGGCTATATTACGTTCGTTAAGTGAAACTTCACTATATTGTTCTGTGTCATGCAATAAGGTGTGGAGGGTTGCTTCATAGTCATGTCTATACATAAGCACAACACCCCCACCCTTATCCGTTTTCATTACCCTAATGTCCTCTGTTCTCAACAGGTTGATTAGTTCAAAAGCTTCATTAGAAAGGTTTTTGGGATGTGTTGTACCCATATTACCTTTTATATTCCTGATTTCTGTTTCTACTAACTCCTCAAAAATTCTTAAAGCTGGATGGAGGGGAGGATTAAAGGTACTAGCCCTATGAAATAAATTCGGTGTGTAATTACTACCTCTGAAATAAATGTTTAAATTGAGTTAAGTTAAATAAGTTTTTACTACTCACAATTTTAACGTAAACTTAGGCTTAATTAGGTTAATAGAGTTCATTTTACTACATGATTTGATAATTGTATAATTGATGCATTAATTTAATTATTAGTTTTAAAGAATTGTATAAAAGATATAGGAAAACTGTGTTAGCTATCTTGACAAAGCCTGGGAGAGCCCGGGTGAAAGCGCTTGAGTGTATTTGTGGAACTGTTCCGTTTGTTTACTACGAGATTGGAATTAAATTTTATCCTAGCTGCCTGTTGACTTTTTGCTGTTACATTTGTTTTACCTGGTCGGTAACGTTTTTTATTCTTTTCGTTAGAGTCTGATAGTGACTGCAGCAGAAGCAGGTACTGAGATACAAGAATCAGAAGCAGGTACTGAGATACAAGAATCAGAAGCAGGTACTGAGATACAAGAATCAGAAGCAGGTACTGAGATACAAGAATCAGAAGCAGAACATAGCATCAAAGAGGAGACACTGCAGGAATTCAGACTTCCACTGTTTGACCCAGAGGGACTGAGCAGCCTGGACTTTTCAAAGGAGAAGGGATGGAATAGCAAAAGGGAACAGTGGCAGTAAAACTGGTCCAGAGCATGAGGCCAAAATGATGGACACCATCAAAAACTGGGCAGTTTGGTCATACAGGGAGAGATAAGTGAAGAAATGAGCCAGTGCAAAGCAAGGAAAAAAATAAGTTTCTGCATTCAATAAACTCCATTGTTTGTAGGCATAGATTGCCCTGCATATGAAGCAGTGTGACATACCACCTTCTATTAAATAAGACCTTGATAATCAGATGGATATTCATAAACCCACCCTGGGCTGAGTGGCCTAGCCCTCCTTGCGAGATGCTATACAGCCTACATTGTCAAATGGCAAAAATGAATTTTCACAAAACTAAGTAGACTTAAACCCTTGAACTTCCCAGGATTCCAATGATTCCTATGTCCCTAGTCCCACAGAGCAGTACTAAAATATTGATAATCAACATGAGAGAAAATAAGTATGCCTCAGGATTTATCATAGGGCTTTTCCTGAGTCTGTTGGTATAACTTGAGTAGGAAGCTAAAATTCAGAAAAGCTAATCCTTTCGGTTTTGTATAAAATATAATTTATTTCACCATTAATAACTGTATATATCACTGTATATATATCATTCCCACAGCCCTCTGCCACCACTAAAACTTGTGCTCTCACCGTTTCACTCTTCCCACCTTGTCACCAACCTTCCCCTTTTCCCTGCCCACCTTGGGCTGCCTCCTCAGTGGCTTTCCCCTCTTACACTTAACTCTTTCACTCCCTAGCATACCTACTATCTCCTCACATATTCGCTATTTCCACCCTCGATACTGTTTCTTCCCTTACACCGCTTATTTCTAGCAATGTCCCTTCCCTAATATATTTTTTTATATTTTTCCCTATAATTCTTCTCCTCCTTTCTCCACCACACAATGCTATCCTTACTGCTATTTCTTCCACTTCTAATCTCACTAGCCCTAAGCACTTCCTACCACACTGAGCTCTATATCTTCCCCTCTTCCCCCACCTTTCCCTTTTCCAGACCTCTTCCAACATATAGCCAAGGTCCACTGATGATTGCCCCCTCTCTTTTCTGTCTCTCCCCCTTTCAATGTCTTAAATTTAAACTTGTGGCCTACCCCGCTCTTACTCCTAAACTCAAACTCAAGTATCCCATTCCCCTTACTGACCACCCTCACCTTTTCCATCATGTCTTTGCTATTCTGGTTTCTGGTGACATCCATCCCAATCTTGGTCCCTCCCCCTCTCTCCACTCCCCCTCCACCTTCATCTACTGTCCCCCCAAAGACATCCTCAAATATCTCCAGCCTCAAACATCTCTCTATCTCTGCAATGAACATCTAAAGCCTAAACAACAAAACATCCAGACTTTACGCATGGTTGGCCCAACACAAACCTTATATCCCGGCGCTATTGGAAACCTGGCTAAAACCTCATATCAGTTCCTCTGAATTTCTTCCACCTCAATACAATATCTATAGGTCTGATAGGACACCCAAAAAAGGCAGTGGAGTGACTATCTTGTACTCTATTTCACTCATGCTAACACCTATAGACATTACCCTGCCTAGTTTCTTCCCTGCTGAGCTACTGCTCCTAAACTGCCACATCAATAACTATAGGAAGTTTGCTATTGCCTCTGTCTATATCCCCCCAGGTAAAAACATCCCTACTCTTGAACATATATTCTCCTGGATAAACACCTCCATCCCCCATGAAACCATTATTTTTGGAGATGTTAATATCGATTGGAACTCGCTTATTGGTGACTCACCCCAACATTTCATAAACCTGTATGGATTCTCACAACTGATCACTGCCCCTACCCACTACAGTAAAAATGTCACTGGCTCCACAATTGACTGGATCTTGACTAACTCTCCAAACAACTATTGTAACCCTTCTACCTTTCCTGACTCTGTTAGTGACCATTCTCCCATCTCTATCTTAAGGCAGTCTCCTCATCTCTATAAGCCCCATCTCTACAGAGATTGTAGGAAACTGACTAACTTTTCCCCTGAAACCTTTAACTATAAACTGTCTGCCATCAATTGATCTTTCCTAAAAACTCTCCTGCTCAATGATGCTGTTACTAAATTCAGCCACATTTCCCTCAATGTCCTAAACTCTCTTGCCCCAACTCGCAAAATCAGAATCAAATCTAATGTCACACTATGAAGCTACTCATGCTTTGATGCATGAATGGCAAACCACCAAAACTCCCACCTTTCTCCAAGGTTATACACAACTCAAAAAGCATGTAAAAAATGTATTATTTTGGATAAATGCCAATATTTCACTAAATTTGAAACCTCTCACCCAAATGATCTCAAAAAGTTCTCGAGTACTATCGATTCCTGCTCCACACTGGTTCTCCTACCATCCCTACCCCTTTCCCCCATCACTCTCCCTCTGAAACTGCAGACTTACTCAACAAGCACTTCATAGACAGCATCTCTAAACTCCTGCCATCTGGTAACTCTGCTCATCCCAACTCTTCTGTGTCACCCTCGCCTCCCTATACCTCTATGCTCTCTGTCTCCCATCCTTTTACCTTGCGACCTGTTTCTACTAAATATATTAAATCCCTGTTTCCTAAACTAAAACCATGCTCTCCATCCACTGATAAACTCCCCCCTCAATTTCTGAAAATTGCTGCTGACTCTATTGCATATCCTGTATCTATCTTAATCAAACACTGCATTCAGGAATCTACTGAACCGGAAATATGGAAATCCTTCTATACCACTCTTCTGCAGAAAGGTGGCAACTCTGTTGAACCCATCTATAGATGAATCGCTATTCTCTCACCACTCTCTAAGAGCCTTGAAAAATGTATACATACTCAACTACTGTCCTATTTCATTCACAGAAATCTCCTCACCCCCTCGCAACATGGTTTCTACTCTAAACATAGTACGTCGAAGGCCTTGCTATCCTTTACTCAAAAGGTTGCAGAAGCTAGGGACAACAACCTCATCATCTCCTGTCTGTTCCTTGATCTCGCTAAAGCCTTTGACACTGTGCCTCATCCTTTCCTTCTTAATGAACTCTCAGACCTAAATCTCTCTCCTTTTACTCTTCGCTGGTTCCAGTCCTGCCTTACTGGCAGAAAACAAGCTTTTAGATGGCAGCAGGCTTTCTCACCCTTCCTTGCTGTTCAAACAGGAGTACTCCCAAGGCTTCATACTTAGATCGCTCCTTTGCAACATTTTTACCAATAACCTACATTCATGCTGCAGTCTCTCATCTATAATACAATATGCAGATGACTCTACTCTATTATCTATCTCTAATAGCATCTCTGAACTACACACACTAACAAAGAATTCCTTTAGCTCTGTTGAAAAATGGCTCAGAAATAATCAACTAATCCTTAACCCGAAGAAAACTCAACTCCTTCTCTTCCTACCTCAGACACTCTCACCTTAAGTCCAACTTTTCTTTTTCCGCCCTAGATTGCACCACTGTCACCCCTGTCTCACACACCAAACTCCTTGGGGTAATAATTGATGACCGACTAAAATTTAACTTGCACATGCAACAGGCTATCCAAAAAAAAAAACCTCCAAAAACCTGGACTAGGAACAAAAAATTCCTCACTACTGCCACTAAACACACTCTTGTGCATGCATTTCTCCTACCTAGTCTTTTATACGCTTCCCCCATCCTTACCAATATCCAAACTACCTCAGTGCAGAAACTGGAACAAACATACAACAAAATTGCCAGAATTATTCTAAACCAACCACTCCCATTGCATCACTGCCTCTCATTAAACAAACTTCAATGGCTGAAATTTCCAGACCGTCTCCTACAGTCACAACTCCACACTACCTTCTCCATACTCACCAACCCCTCTGCCTGCCCTGCTCTCACCTCCCATGTTACTCTCTACCCCCTCCCAGCCTCTCTATAGTGCTGATTAGCATCTTCTTTCAGTTTATAAACCCAAAAGGAATATTGGCAAACTACTTTACAAACACTCTGTCTCACTAAATTGCAACAAACTCCCTCTCCATATTAGATCCAACCTTTCCTTTCCCTGTTTGAAAAAGGAGCTTAGATCCCACCTACTAAACTTGGAATTATGCCGTTGCCTTGACCACACATAGTCTTAGTCTGACTTTCATAGATTCATAGATTACTACTAGGCTAACTACCCTTGTGGGCCATTTAAAGCCTAGCCAATTACCCCATGTGAGAATCAAACCCTGCACCTTGTGTCTGTAAGGTAAACACCTTAACCATTATGCCAACCCCCCCCTACTGACCTACTGTATAACCTGTTACACCCCCTAACCTTCTCTCTCTGTTAGTAACTTCTGCTAAAACTAACCTCCTAAACCCTCAGCTCTACTACTATAGCCGCCTCCTTTCTCCCCCCATTCTCCACACTATCTCCCCGCACTTCCTATCAATGTCTATAAATTTTCCTTCTTTTGAACAACGATTATCTTTTTGTTTTTAATCTTATATGTAGTAAATTTAGACCACTGCTATCAGTGCAACCCTTAATGTTCATAATTTTTTCTTTTATTTTCTCTTTATAATTAATTTTGTATTTGCATTGTTATTTTTAATATTTTTTGTCCTGTATGTTTATCTTTGCATATGTTTGCTGGGGCTCTTTCCCCTTGGCTTTCCACCGAAAATGGGTTGCTTACTATCAATGCAATGCAAATAGTTAATAACCTTTTCTTTTTTTACAATTTTTTTTGGTATTGTGATTGCTATTTAATATTTGTATATTGCCACTTTATCTTTACTTATGTTTGCTAGGGCTTTTCCACTCAGGTCTCCACTGAAAATGGGTTTGCTTGCAAACTCAGTTGGACTAACCTCATTAACAAAGTCACATCCCTAATTGCTATAACTGTACCAGCTGCTTGTGATGCACCTTACGCAGAGTGTGAGATCAGCCTCATCATGAAATTTGCCAGGGAAGATACGTTTCTCCCATTTGGAGACTCTGTTTAAGATTGTCCTCCAACAAGGTGTCTTTCAGAGAGTTGGTTATTTCCTTGACCAGATCTTTCTGCAGACATGTAAAATGTGCCAAGTACTTTAACACTCTCAACACAGTTGTTAAAGCATACACGCACTTTCCATATCTGTCCAAGGCCTAAGACTCCTTGTTCGAGAGATGAACAGAGGAGCTCTCATTGATGAGCTCCATTTTTGTAGACACCAGAATGGCATCAACTGAGACACCCTTGTACCAATATAAGAGATCAGAAGGGGTACTCAAGAATTTATCAGGACACTTGGGGATTGGCTCAACTATGTCTGGTTCCTTTCACACCTTGTGAGAAACTAAATCAATGAGTTTGTCCACTGGGGAGTCACCCAGGACATAGATGGGCCCACCCAGAAAGCCTCCAGAAACACTTACTCCTCAGAAGAAGGATTTTGGAAGTACCAGCCACCTTTTTGCCTCAGGAGTTCAAGGATGTATCCAAAGGAAAAGTCATCCAGTGGAGATCTGGGGGGTCCTTCTCCTTCATTAAATTCAGTGTCCTTGGTTAAGGACTTCAAGGGAGAGTCCACATATCTCCTCTTGCACATTTTCTTCCAATGAACCTCCTCTGTGAGATGGTCAGAGAAAGAATCAGAAGAAATGGGGAACCCCTGTGGGGAAGTACTGTGGAGGCTTATCTGGGGGTGCTGACCAATGGCAAGATGGATGGACTCAAAGCTCAGATGAGAAGAAAACTGAGTAGGATCCAGAGGATTAGGAGTCATATCTCTTGGTCTAGGGAAGGTCCTCTCTGCTACCTTGAAGGCTGATGGAGGAAACTCCATTCTCCTCCCTCGGAGCCAAAACTACCGCAGGAGAAAGAGCAGAGGCAACCACTGAACTGAACCTCTGGACAAAGTCAGGCTCAAGTTGTTGAAGGCCAAGGCCCCTAGGAGAATGGACAGATGGGACCAGGTCATGACTGAAGCCATCTCCCCAGAACAGGAGCCAATATCTCAGATCTGGGACTTAGTCTGGTCTGAAGATATCAGAACAGAGTCTGTCTGGGAAACAGATGGAGTCAAATAAAAACATCTACTGAGAACTGAAGACAGGATCCTGGAATTCCATTGGAAGAGGAGCTTGTAACACAGGAGTTGGAGCTCTCATGGATCCAGGATGGAATGGAGATGGCACATTCCCCATCTGGATCTGAGCTTTCAGAAAACTTCTCATTATCCTGCCCTTTGATTGAGAAAAGCTCTGAGAAGACCTAGTGGATAATGACAAATGTCTGGATTTAGCTGGTGAAGGTTTAACCTGGGAATTCAGAGCTGGAGATGTTGGCTTACTCCGAACAGGTGTATGGTTCTGAGACCTCAGATCTGAAGGTTTAGGATCCAAGGAAGGCTTGACTGGGCAACAGCTCTGTATCAGTGCAATGCATGCTGGATCTGAGATTGCACTGCGATCCGGGGATAATTGGATCCAAGGGGCAGACTTGACAATTGGATCTGACCCTTTATGTCTTTTTTTCAGCTTGAGAAGAAGCCCCCAGGGAAGGTGTGAGGGCCACTTCTTCAGCTCTTTTGAGGACGAAGGTTTGCAGGGAGTTTGCACCTCAGAGGAAGGAACAGATATGTCAAAATTAACTTATTCCTCCTATCAGAAAGGGGGAGAGGACTGAATGCTGCACATGTATCACACTCAGCATTCAAGTGCCCTGGCAAAGATAGTACACACACACTCTTGTGGGCATAGGGGTTTGGTATTGTGAGTCCACAAGAGGTGCATTTATTGAAACCTGTTGGATTCTCAGCTATATATATATATATATATATATATATATATATATATATATATATATATATCATTATTTATATATAGTATATTACTGCAGATCTTCAAGCACAAAAAAATTGCTATACACTTGAAACAGTCTGACTTATGTGTAGATTCAGTGTTCTAGACTGATAGAGTTCAAACCTGTGTTTTGTAACTTCAAGATTTTGAGGTGGAAATACTACAGAAGTCTTCTTTAATCCTTGAATTTCCACTAAGAAAAGTAGACTTCAGGAGTTCAGTGTCCACTGTCTTGAATGTAACTTGACAGCAAGAGATAAGACTTTGAAGAGTCTGCAGTATTTTTTTACCCTAAGCTCCACTGTATAAACAGAAATAGTTGGATTGTCAGTAATAACCTTGTCTGAGCAATGAGGAAGTTCTCAGCTGCCCCAGCATAATGTCTCCTATCTGTCATCATCATCCTTCACTACATTCATATTCATTATCCTCTCGTATTTCGTTTTTAGCCACATGCATACCTGAGCATCATTGATATTAATAAATACACCCACCTCACTCCAGAAATCATCATTTCTACACAAAGTACCTAATGACTACCCAATATTAATATCACGGACATATCTTCTATCATTAATGCTGTTGTAGTACCTCTCCCTAAGATGCTCATTAGTCATATTAAATGTAGGTATCCTAAAATAAAATTCAAATATAAATTTATCTCCCACCTTAGTAAGATCACCTGTCCCTCTTTCTTTGAACTAAACTACCATTTCTCTTTATAGATATTTATCTAAACCCTGGTATTCGCTCTCCTTCAAGAAGTACTAATATCAGTTGAAGAAAACTACAATCTAGCTTCCTAATATGATAAAGTATGAGAGTAAGGCACTCACGTGACTCAAGCTAACCTACATCTGTTGATGTTGTCTGTCAGCGTATCAGCAAGGTACAGTTCTGATCCATGAGACTTGGTTAATATGCCGTAATGCTAGTAGTGAGATATAAAAAATACATATGCTCTATACAAGCAGGGACAGACCAGCAAGGGAGCAGGTGTAGCATTGATTTTTAACTTAAACGGTGGTCAAAAACTTTCTTTGGAAAAATGAAGCAACAACACTTAACAAAGAAATACCTTTGATCATGACCTCTACATAAATAAATATAAATATTTAAGATACATTGACAGCATATTTCACTAAAACAACACTTGAGGTTAATAGTATAAACAGTTGTTTAGCTAGTTGATCATTCGAATCCTGAAGCCATTGCCACAGCTGAACTAAACTGAGTCCAATCCCCAAGTCTTCCTGCTTAAGATGTTAGAGTTCAGCATGGACTCAAAAAACAAAGTTCTTCTCTCCCAGAGATAAATAGAAAATTTGGTGGAGAAATCGTCTTTGATTAGATTTTCATTTCACATCCATTCAACATATTTCCCTATGGTTTATTCTCTCTTACAGTGGCCATAATACAATTTATGCTGCATGGAATTAAATCAAAATTTCAGGACCATGTAACACCATCTGACTCAGATGCACCAAAAATAGATGGGGATATTGTGAATCAATGAGCACTAAATATCAAATGCTTAATTTGAAACAGAAGAGTTGAGTTAGATGAACTATTAGCAGTAGATTAAACATATTGAATGGTTTAGGCTTCAGTAAATCTTAACAAATCAAGAAGGAGCAACCTTACGAAAATAGCAAATTAACTAAAATATGAACTTCTATTTTAAGTGAAAGCCTTGGCCTTTCACAGCAAACTAAATGTCCCATTTGCTGGAACTTGTATCCCTTTCAGATTGTTGAATGTGATATGGTTGAACCCATATCATTGACAATGCAGACTGCCAAACCATTCTGACTGAGATTGTGTTACAATAGGGATCGGGAAAGTTGCCATTTCCCCAGTGTAGTGGGATCTCAGAGTTGGCAAATATAATTAGTAGGGGGTGTGGGGACTTGCCCCCTGCAAAAGCAGTTTTTCTGGTGTGTGCAGGTGTTATGTTTGTGTTAAGTTTTTTAGATGGACTGGTGTTGTCAATGATATGAGTTCGACCATATCATGTTCGACAATGTGGTCATGCGATTATTTGATAGGGACCTGCAGGAACTCATACACCCGACTAAGAATGAGTGCTCACTCCTTTTGGTACATACAATGTAATTATGCCCTGTCTAAATAGGATATGAACAAGTCATTGAAAGATTCTTGAGATGGGTTCTCGCATTGTTCAGTTCAGGTAATAATCTTCTACCTCTCCTTTGTTAAATGCACAAAACTTAGCTGTGGGTGCACTATTTTAAAACTACTTGAATCTGCAGTGTCACATTTGTAGATATCATGCAATAAGTACATGAACTAATATCATAGAGAGTGTACATCTCTAAGCCCTCACTCCCCAAAAATAAATAAATAACATAACATAACATAAGTGGAAAACCTGGACTTCTATCTGAAATTTTTAAAGACAACTTCATTTTCCTTACATTTCATTCTTTTAATTCTGTCAAATTCTTTACATTTAGGCTTGCTTCGATATCAGTTCATTTATGTTGGACCCCTGGCTTGCTTTAGTATAAGTAAACCAAATGTCCTCTTACTGTAATATTCTACAACTTCTTTGGTATATACATAACTCATTGTCTAAGCATTTGGTAAATATTTTTCCAAGTATATAGAAAATAAAAAGAACAACACAACCAAGTCCAGTAGGCTGTGTAATCTCTGTGAACAAGCAATGAAAATTAATCAAAATGAAAGAGAATAAACCCACATGGTAGAGAACATTATTAAAAAGTGTTTAAAAACAACAATGATAAAAATCGGAGAAGTGCTTTAGGGCTTAGGCCTTCTTCAGATCCATGGATCTGAAGAAGGCCTAAGCTGAAAGAGCTTATCCAACGTTTTTCATTGTTGTTTTTAAACACTTTTTAATAAAGTTCTCTGCCATGTGGGTTTATTCACTTTCATTTGAATTAATTAAAAAAACAGGACTTTCAAAGCAAGAAACTTGGATTCAAGTCTAGAAGTTGTCCCTAAATGCATCTAGGACTAAAAGCACTGTCTCCTTTAGTCATTGATATAAGCTGTCCAAAACTTCCAAATGTTCTATTATTCACTCTGTGGTTTCTCCATGAAGCAGCTATACTTTTTACAATGCCGTGTGGTTATTATAGGTGACTACCTATCCTAGATAAACTTATAGTATCAATAATGCAATTTACAATCAGACTCCTGCTTATTTGTAATTAGTCAAAACTTTCCTCACGCTCACTATGAGAGTTGAAATGGCTTCTGCATATGTTTTTTGGGTAATCTGACTACACATGTACCAAACAAAAAACATTTTATAATAAAAGTGATATTTAAAGGTATATTTAGATAGAACATCACTCTGTGTGGAATGAACTGTGTGGTTAGTCCTTAAGAACAGGTCACATGATATATACCTTTGTTTTACACATGACCACCTCCATGACACTATCAGACCTCAGTTAAACACTTAGACAACATCCCAGCAGAGAATTAAGATCTTCCTGCAAAAGAAGCATTTCTTTACTCATAAGCCTCAGTACATATAAATATGCCATGTTTTGTAACAGGACAGTGTAATCTTTAAGGTGTTATCTAAGGACTTAAAACATTGTACTAACCAGAACCATTCTGTAATGATTGCTTAAGATTATTACTCATCTCAGAACAATTACAATAGCTGTGTAGACATTACTTCATTATACACTCATCTTTTTGTTCAGATACTGTCTTGTGTATAGCTTTGCACACACACACACACACACACACACACACACACACACACACACACACACACACACACACACACACACACACACACACACTCTCTCTCTCACACACACACACACACACACACACACACACACACACACACACACACACACACACACACACACACACACACACACACCTTGCAATTATCATTTGAGAAATATCACCTCATTTGACTCAAATCCAACCCTCATATCTTGATATATATGGTCAGTCTTCCAAGTGGCTCATTACATTGCCATTCTTAGATCACTCACCCTTTGTTGCAATTATCTGATGTATTATGCTATAAATCATCACAGTTACCATAATTCTGATAGGCTGCTCATTGCTGTGACTATGAAAACCGAGCCTGCTGTCAATCTGTCATGAGTTAATCTTACATGAATATATTTTAGTACTTTGTAAAATTCTACAGCTACTAGTATATCTTCATTCACGTTATGGTACATGTTGCTTTCTTGGGGTCTATATTACATAGTTGAACAAGCAGAATTCCAACTAACCTTTAATAGACACATATGTGTTGAAGCTGCATTTCGGTGAATCGATTTCTTTCCAAAGGAAAGAAATCAGTTGGCAGTTCTTTTAAATCTGCCCTTTTATCAACTGTACTGCGATCTCAGAGTTAGTATATTTAGTTAGGGGTGTGGGGGGGTTGAGGCCCCTCACTTTACAGTGTTTGTTTTTATGTGGTGTGCGTGGTTGGCTTTTCGGTTTCTTTCCCTTGGAAAGAAATCGATGATTTGGCCATTTGATGATGTGCAGCTTCAACACGTATATGTCAATTAAAGGTTAGTCGACATTCTGCTTGTTCAGTTATGTACTACAGACCCGTTTTCTTGTACATGTTAATATTATCTGGCTGTATATACAGTGGGGGGGGGCATGTTAATATTATTTGGCTATATACAGTGGTGTGAGGGATCTCAGTTTGTTGTGGAATAACTAGCATTGTATAACTGAATATATTAAGTTTTTTGCCTGAAGTGTATTGTTCAGTACAATTTTTCAGTATCTGTAATGCTATTAGTTGACTTTGTTATCTGTTATTTATGCACCACCATATTCAAAAGCATTGTATGCTATGCATAATATATATATGACCCCTGTTTCTATGCATTCTGTGCATTAATGAGATTTATAGATATGAGACTTTATAGGGTTTTACCACACATAGATGGTCCTCCCTGTAAATAGGTGGAGTATCTGCATGTTTCACCCTGAAAATAGGTGGTATATCTGGATGGTCCTTCCTCAAAATAGGTGGGGTATCTGAATCATGTACCATACTATGCCTCCATCACAATAACTGCTAACTGGAAGGGTGGAAGGCAGGGTCCCTTTCAGATTTAATGTGTGCTGGCTCTACCAAACCTATAATGGGATTGTAAGAAGAAGTCCTTTCTGGTTTCATTTTTGGGGAATCGTATTTAGCAGTTTATGCAAGAGCACAGATAGCATTGCATTTCTCAGTACTGTGGGACTCTCACTAAATTTCTCTGCAACATACACTATCTAGTACTGTCTATATTTTTGCTATTCATTCATGGGAAGAAATGTCTTCTGTTATGTGCTATACATTCTACTTTATTAACAAACATTGCCATATGGTAAATATTCAATAGACATGAAACCTTACATGTAGTCTGCCAGTACATGTTCACACTGTATTGCTGAGTTTTCAGATGTGATTGGTTATACTGGTGGTGAAGCAGTAATGAAGACACATAAATCTGACAAACAATAAAAACAGAAATACTCTACTTTTACTTTTCTGTTACAGGTGCTTTACCATAAACTCAAGTTTTAGCTAGCTGAACACCTAGTGCTATACTTATATGCAGTGTCATGGTCCATATCTGCTATGGTATGGGGGATGTTTTGCCATTGTTTGCCCCTTCTATCAATACTCACAGACATGGCCAGGGGCAATTTATAAACATCCCAGTCACTCTACTCATGCATACAGAGCAGGCATAGTTTGAATTTTTATATGGTCTGGTATGCGGTTTTCTATCACATTTGGTAAGAAGTTTTCTCCTTTTGGTGCACATGGTTTGCTTCCCCTGTGTTGAAGCAGTCTAAGTGTGGTTGTGGTGGTGGTATTATACACCACTCCATAGCAGGAGGTACCTGTGCATCCCTATACTAACATATGTATTATGTACAGTGACATCACATGTAATATTGATGGAGATGCTCAACTATGTTACACTGAGTAGCTCATCATGATTTCTTGGGATCTGGTAATAATGACAAATATCCTTTGTTTTGCACTCAGCAATGTGCTTATGAATTATATGCATTTAGGAATTCCAGATCAGATTGTTGCTCTTTATTTGCATACATATTACATACCTAGAGTCATCCAGGTACACAGCAATGTACTGCAATGTTCCAGGATGTTACGGAACTTTTAATTAAATTTGCAAGGCTCCAGCATGTGGTTTAGGCTGCCTACCAGCCATACAGAATCACACATCATGTTTATGAATCATGGACTTAGTCTATTATATAACAAGTTAACTTCATCTGTAATTTTACAAAGATGCATTCATGCTGTTTATAATAGCAGAGTCCCCCTCCCTGGTTTCCACTGAAAATATGATTGCTGCTTAGTCGTATATCCTGGAAGCAAAATATAAATCAATGACTATACTGCACATGATGTGCTACGTGAAACTGAGGCTAGCTTTGTGAATGTCACCAAACACTTTGGAGTTCTGCACCAAACCTTCATAATATAAAATATACAGGTTCACAGCTCTAGTACCTATGCCATAACTGTTGAACAGTAACCTACTAATTATTCTGAGTAGAATACAGCTAAATAAGGAAGGATCCCTGTAGCCAAAGAAGGTGCAGAGTGGTAAAGGCAATGTTAATGTAGTGATATGTCGTATACAAATCAACTATGGATTCTTACTACCAGAAAGCTCACATCACACTTCCTAGGTGACATAGTTACATCTCAAGTGCACACATTTAGAATTGATGTTCATCAACTGCTCAGTAATAAATATATATATATATATATACATTTTTTTTTGCAGGTGGCATGTCCCACTGAACCTGCTATTACTATAACATGTCCCCATACTCCCAAACTATTTTCTTCTCACTCTGGAGTTACTACACAGTGAAGGAAAAAGTGATTTTGCAAGACAGAAGGAAAGAAATTGATAACTGTTGAGCAGTTAAACTTTGAACATATGCTAGCCAAGTTTGCATATTCAAACAAATGCAGATTAAGCTTAAAAGATTGAGCAAGTGAAGTAAATCTGCAATATACAACATACTGTACTTGCAAATGTACTTATGTATTCCAGTGGTGCAGTTTCCTTTGATCATTTATAAAGATTCATTCATTCATTCATTCATTCATTCATTCATTCATTCATTCATTTTCTGATACCCACTTTATTTTTGTCCTGTGGCAAGGAGACAAGAGTCCAGAAAACCCATCCATTGTAGTATACACCTGCACTCACACACACGTGCACACACACACACACACACACACACACACACACACACACACACACACACACACACACACACACACACACACACACACACACACACACACGCACATGCTTGTGTACTAATCCTTGTCATTACAACCACACACACACACACACACACACACACACACACACACACACACACACACACACACACACACACACACACACACACACACACACACACACACACACACACACACACACACACTCACACACACACACTCACACAAATAAATACATACACACTTACTTCTGGGGTGGTTAGAGCTTTGCAATTCACTTAATGGCATGTCAGTGGAATGTAAGGTGAGGGGTTAAGAGACATTCGTGAAAACCCACATGGACATAGGTTGAAATGCAGACATGGCACAGAAAGTACCCCATCATGGAACAAAAACCACAAAACCAAGTACTGTAAGGCATCAGCATTAATCCCTGCACCACTGTAACTCTATATATACAAAAATTAAAATGTATAAGGGCGGCTCCAGTGCAATGTATAACAAACCATTGACTTTATCGGTGACCAGGGTTGGGTTTGGAGCTCAGGTGCTGGAAGGACCTAGTTTAAAGGAGTTTGGAGAAAAGCAGCAATTGTTGGCACACCCTTACCAGGTGGAAGACCTGGATGACCATGCTTGCTTAACACTTTGCTCAATACTGGGGGTGCTGTATACATGGATGCATGCATTTGCTTATCTCTGCAAACAACTGCAGAAGCCATTGTGACAGGGAATGGCAGTTCAGTACACAGAAACACAAAGCCCCAACTTTAAAATCAGAAAAGGGCACCTCACCTGGCACCCAACATCGGTCTCTCAGAAAAGAAAATGGGCTAGTAGGCTCTCACCCTTGGGGAGATGAATGGGCTACTACAGTAACTGAGGGCGGAACTTCGTGGTCATTGCAGTGTTGGGAAACACTTATCTTTTAAGTGAAAACATAAATACAAAGTATAAGTTTTCTGTATGTGCTTCCTTATTTCATTAATGG
This sequence comes from Protopterus annectens, assembly GCF_019279795.1. Lineage (NCBI taxonomy): Eukaryota > Metazoa > Chordata > Ceratodontiformes > Protopteridae > Protopterus > Protopterus annectens. The sequence continues at coordinate 93,478,143 of NC_056741.1, forward strand.
GATAGCTGTATCTATTTTTTAAATGTAGTGAGTAACTACATTAGAAATTAGTACACAAAATTTATTAAAGTTTTGGGAGAGTAACCTATACTTTGTTAAACTGTAAGTTTATGTCAAGAATAATTTGATATATAAATATTAAACTCCCCTCCCCCTGTGAACTTTGGAAAATTGAATGTCCCTGCTTGTATGACCCATGTTAGTTCGCGTTTTATTAATTTCACTGATGAGACTTTTATATATGCATATCTATAGATATATATAGATGGGTCCATGTCATATGGTCGACTGTTCATTTGACTGAAAGTTCATTTGGTCGACAGTTCATTTGATCGACAAGAATTTGCCCCCTTCCCCAGTGTTGTGCGACCCTGGAGTTGATATATATAGTTAGGGGGGGTGTGGGGGGCACAGCCCCCCACATCGGGGGGTGTGGGGGGCAAAGCCCCCCACCTATAATTCCTGTCAATCAAATGAACTGTCGACCAAATGAACTTTCAGTCAAATGAACAGTCGACCATATGACACGGACCCATATAGATATATAGATATATGTTTTTCTCCTATGGTTTGGAGAATGAGCAGCTCAGCAGAACAATATAGATCCATTATGGGAGATGAAAAAAGGTCAAAAAATGCTACAGACTTAAATGTTTTAATTCCACATTGGATCAGCATGAAAAATGTTGAACTGATCAAGCGAGTTTAAGGCTAGTGGAGCAATTCTCTTATGAAGGAAGAAATATACATATTTTTAGCAATGTGCTTTTTAGTTAATACATTGTTTTCACTCGTGACACAAATGTATTATTAGTTTGGTCCTATAATAAATCAATGATTACACGTCAAATTGTGACATAAATTGCTTCTGTAAGCACTCAGGTAAATGTATATTCCATTATGCATTACCACTTATATAAGTTTAAGTACATTAGTTAAACCATTTCATAAGATGGCAAAACCACATGAATATTACATGACTTAAAATCAAAACCAAGATGGATTTATGGATTCCCAGAGAGATGATAGATCATTACCTCCAAATTCAGCAAATACTTTGATGTATGTAGTTTGTCTTTCAATATAGTTCTGTAAACTAGTATTCTGGGAGTTGAGTGTCTGCCTTACTTCTTTCAGATGATTAATTTGGTGTACACCTGAAATGTTGAGAGAAACACATATCACAGACTTTTAGAAAACAATATAGACAATGCACATTCATGTACATTGAAATATATATATATATTCAAGTATGTATATTATTGATTACTAGTAGAAAACCAATAATGAGCAGACTGCACTGTCTTATTATTGTCCAGAGCTTCTTTTAATCTTCAGTAGCTGAGATAACGTGTTATTTTTCTCCTGCTTTTCACTAGTGTTTTCTACATCCTCTTTCTTTTAATGTATTACTGTTTTAGACATATGTTATAAAACATTTTGTTCAATAACAAACATTTCGCATTTTGTAAAAAACAAGCTATAAAGACTTTAGGTATACATTCTAAAAGCGTGGCAGTGCATTGTAAGAGACATTCAACTAAAATGAACCCTTCCATGATTACTTCTTAAGAAGAAAAGTAAGTAAAATATTTAACGTGTAATGTAATTTCCTTTTCTAAAAGTGTAATGCATAATATTGCACTAACATAAACAATTGCATATAATACTGCATCACATAAAGACAAACAGTTAGCAGTATCGCTCAGGTATCCAAAATTATATTGGATCGAACTTTAGAAAGTCTTGTGAGTCCAGACGTTAAGCTTAATATGCAGATAACCTTTAGCTAAGTTTACATTACTACAATATTTTATCCAACAAAGCATTCTAGAATTTTAACAAAACATACACATCAAATGAAAACACAGCAAACATTTCTTCTTTGACATTATTCACCTCCCAAAAAAATCACTACACTGACACACAGAAAAAAATATTTATATTAGTTACCTTTTCTGTGGAATATCATTTAACATCCTCAGTGAAGAATATGGTAACATCCTTAAATAATCTGTCTCCCTAATTCTTCTATCATATTCTACATCACATTTGAAGGTTTCTGACTTAGAAGAATTTTGCATAGGAAAGTTCTTATAGTGTTTTGTTCTCTCTCATACCAAGATCATAGGACTTGCAAGATTCATGTCACCTTACCCAAAGTAATTTCAGTGACTTCCATTTGTTGCTGAAAACAACATCCAGGGATTTTTTTTAGAGGAAAGTAAGCTCCCTTGCATCCCTATATGGGGTTGGAAAATCAAGCCGCACCTCCACAACTGAAATCAGTATTCAAAGTGTTCAAAATAACTTTATCAAAATCTTTAAAATATCGTTCTTTCAAGAAACCTTTATAAAAAGCTTCTGTGGAGTATCACAAATACAGAATAGTACACAAACCCTTGGGTCATAGTGTATATTTCAATAGCGTTCTTGTCAAAATTTCACAAAAATAAGATGTTACATAAAACCTTTCAGTGCTATATAATTGATGCAAAACGTTGCATAAGACCTTTCGGTGCTGTATAGCTAGTTGACACTCTTCCAGAACTCCACAAAAGTGAAATAGCTAGTTAATGTTAGGTTAAGCATAACATAAAACATAAAACAGAAAATTCTACAAAATGAACGTCTCAAAATAACTCATTTTCTGTTTTATGATTTATGTTATGCCTTGTGGAGTCACCTTCATTTGTGTTTGTTGAAGGATTTTATGTCCTATTTCACTTTTGTGGAGTTCTGGAAGAGCGTTAACTATCTATTTCACTTTTGTGGAGTTCTGGAAGAGAGTCAACTAGCTATACAGCACCAAAAGGTCTTATGCAACGTTTTGCATCAATTATATAGCACTGAAAGGTTTTATGTAACATATTTTAGTGAAATTTTGTCAAGAACGCTATTGAAATATATACTAGGACCCAAGGGTTTGTGTACTATTTTGTATTTGTGATACTCCACAGAAGCTTTTTATAAAGGTTTCTTGAAAGAACGCTATTTTAAAGATTTTGATAAAGTTATTTTGAACACTGAATTCTGATTTCAGTTATGGAGGTGTGGCTTGATTTTCTGACTTTATAACTTTACCTACTTGCCGCTACATTAATAGTGATCTATACATTCTTTATTATTCACTATATGGGGTTGGGGGTGCATAATCAAAATTATGTATCATCTCTATGCTCATACTACCTTGGAGAAAAGTGCAATGTCCATTAGTACGGAAAGCAGTTTCAGTGATTTTCTTTTATGTAAAAAGGACTTATTAAATGAAGCTTCATAAAGTTCATTGTCTCCCAATCTACTGAATTTCTGTGAAGTCATAGCAGTTTTGCTTCGTAATATTTTTTACAGTTGTCTCCAGTACCTCAGAGGCCACAAACCTAATGAGCCTTTGGCAATTTAAAGTGTTCTTAGAATACTTGCATAGTAAAGAAACTGGTAACAGTGGCAAATACTCTAAATGAGAACAAGTCCCTGTTTTTAACCATACAGTGGCTTTTCAAAATATGTAACCTAACCACTATTTTCAGGATGGAAAAGGGAAGGTTATTACTGCATGCTTAATGTATGACAAAGATCAGACTGGAGAGTGGCATTTGAAGACAGTAATGAATGTCTCCTAACTCCAGAATTTCTCAGATGAAGCAATAATTCCTAGAACTGTCATTCTAAGTAAATATGATGCTCGTGGATTTAACATCAAGACCACTTCACAGCTGGGGCAACACTATTTACCTTTTTAACATGATGACCAGCATTGCTAGCTGCATAGGCTTGTGGCCAAAACAGTATGCATGGTGAGACCCCTCACGTGGCCACAGCACAGGGTCATGGTTACATCATGGTTAGTTACCTTGTGGTCACATCTAAACACAGAATGTAAACAAGGGAGTGTGCACAAAAACCACAGTAGTCAAAGTGAGTTTGTGTATACCGTTGTTTAGTGATAATGTACTCAACATCAGCAGGGAAGTACTGAGAAATATAAGAGCATGAAAAGATAAGCACCACAGACACTGGGTCACAGTGGAGGTCAGTAACACAAGCCTACTTCTGAAACTGTTAGAGCAAGAAATCTGGACAAAACAATAAATAATGTAGAGACAAAGGCCCAAAAATAGGGACAATTTTAAAATATCATTCTTACAATTTTAGAAAGTTGATAGAATAACAGGTTTTGCATCAGTATGGATTTTCTGAAGGGTATGAAGTCTGAAACTCAAATATCTCTCATTATTTTCTGACTTCAATCTTTAATAATTTGCCAGTGATTTGCCAAAAAAACATTTTATGAAAAATGGACCAGAAATATGAGGTGAAAATCGGGACATTCTGCTAAAATCTCTACAGTTGAGAGGTATGAACACAAGTCATGGAGGGGTGCACATTAAGGTGAAAATGAGTTATGTAACAAAACCTTAAAGTTGCAGCATGAAAAATAAATGTCAGAAAATTTGGACTTTTCAACACACTTTGAAGTATACGTAGGAGGTGTGGGATATAGAAACAATACATTAATGTGGTAGAACAGCACTCACCATACCTAACAACAAAATGGAGTGTCAGCAGTGAACCTATACTATGCTATGAAAGTAATTAAAAAGGAAAATATGTTTCAGCCCAGGTGTGATACTGCAGCAGTTCATTCCTAATGCCAATATATCCAAGTTGTATGGTAAAGGTAAGACACTGCAGTTGTTATACTACAAGGATCATAAAAACACATACATGTAAAACGTATCACATGAGCAGACAGACTACAATGAAAAAAAATGCATGAAACAGACCTCAATGGAAAAAAACGCAGAACTCCTACATTACAATGTGTTATGCAAGCTCCTTAGCAGGGTTAGCCAATGAAGCAGCCATGTTGCAATTGCCCTACAACACATTATACATCCATGCATACATACATACATACACAGATCAATGAAATACGGCATTATAGCAATTAAGACCACATATCCCCCAAAATGTCCATCTCAGTGATGGCAGAAGAATCTAGGTAATTGAATCATGTGAGACTGCACCAACACTCTGAAAATAATATACTCACTCATGACAGGATCGCTGACAATCATAAAGATGTAACAGATTGCAGAGCTAAAAGGGAAAAACCCAGGAATGAGACTGAACCCCTGCCCATGTCAATAATATATTGTAGACCACTGTAGTAGCAGGGCATGACACAAAAGCAGTGGGACCAAAACCGGACTTGAATAACCCATGTCTAGGGAATGGGACAGTCGATATCAGTATGAAACAAATGCATACACTTATTTTTGAACTCCTTCCTCTATCCAGAGATGCAGTCACCAGAAATTTGTATTAGCAAGACATGCTAGTGGAGTATTCATGACAGAGGTGGCTACAAAATACATTTCAGGGGAATAGAATAGATGATATTAGGATAAACAAAATGTAAACACTTAGCTCCAAAAGCCTGACCTTTCACACTAATATTGCTAATTCAAGGTAATGAGTAAATTGCACCACAGAAGCAGATATTCTGAAAATATACGAATACATATACAGATGTAATGTTGAAAAATAATATGACCGAACATAAAATGATCATGGAAAAATGACATCATGGAAAAATGACATAACACAGACTGGGATTGAAGTCTTCCATCTACTACATGGATATCACTGCATGGTTGTGGTGAGGCAGGGAATCTGCCAAATAAAAATATATTGTTATCATATTTAAAGTTATATGGCATTATTATCACTTGATAATGATGGTTGTCACCATCCCACAAGTTTGATCATTATAGCTTGGAACCCCCACTTACCTAAGTAACAGACTTTTGACTTGTGTACTAGCTACTGATGCCAGTTACTTGCAAAACAGTTGTCAGAAGGCACACATTTGAAGAGAGAGTGACAACATTATGGAAGACTGACAAATGAGCATTGTGAAACAGTCAGCTATGATTGGTGGATCACAAACCATAATATACCTTAGTGTCAATTTTATCTCATCATATGTGCATTGTACCACGGAAGCTGTCACAGTTGAAATAATAAATTTTAACTCATGACTAATTCAGTATTGTCTATTTTTTTTTTCTGCATCAAGGCTAAGCCCCTTCCCGTGTTTGTCAAAATATCTATGTGGCCAAAAGCATTTTCTTCCATTTTTTTCCATAGGATGAGAACAGACACTTACTGTCCCTCAGCTATGAATCACATTGCTGCTCTCTGTCAACCATCAAATGAGACATTCAAAAATTAATTTACAAAATTAGGCATATTTTAAAGAGGTACAGTACTTGAGGGATCTAAACCCACCTCCTGTGAAAGTGTCATAACTAAGTGAAATGTGTCACATTACATCTGTTTAGTAAGCAATTCTTTTTTTTTTGAAAATGTTTTTTATTAAATTTTTATAAAACATAATCACTACAAAATCTGTAATCAGAAATGTACATACATATTTGAAAGAAAGAAAAAAATAACCTAATCTTATAAATACAGAAACAAAGTATTGCTCGTCTGGTCAGGATAAAACAGATGAACAGTTGTGGGTTCTGTTCAAACAGCTTTATTGTACAAAAACACATCAGGATTGTGGCTTTGTAACTTAAACTTAAATAAACTTATAAACAAACTGACTGCCACATTCATACATGCTCACACTTTGGCTGTTCTCTCAAAATGGTGCTGCCGCCTGCACATGCTCGGTATTTATACTGCACGTGTCACTTGAAAATGCTTCTTAAAGTTACGACACAGACATACTGTTCTACATCCTCCCTCTTTGAGAAATTATTCATACAGCAATGGCATTAAATGATATGCAAATGTACAAATAATCTTTTGTTATGCAATTATACAAAACTAGATACACATGAAACAATCATGTCCAGGTTGCTACATATTTCACACTGGGATTAGAGATGTAACCAAATCGTGTGATATAAAAATTGGAAATAGTTTAGCAACGGGGACTGTCTCTACAGAATGTTCATCTCTATGGACATCAGGAACATTATCAGGAATGGGAGTTGTTGTCAAGAAATGTCCTGCCATCAGAACATTGTCTGGGTTGCTCTGAGATCTAGAGTCTATATCACAGGTACGATGCTGCAATATCAATTCTGCTACAGGAAGATGACGTCTGCAGTTTCTCCTTTATTCCACACCCACTGCCTCAACTAGGTAGGATCTTGGCTTGGCACAAACATCTGTCACTTGACCAAAATGGCCGAAGCCTTTCACCATTTGCATATTCACAGTCTCTCCTTTCTCCAACAGATGAAGAAATCTGCTCTTCTTGTCATAACTGGACTTCTGCAAGGATCTCTTTTCAAGCAACTGGGCTTTAACTGCTCTGTTTTTCTTAACAGTGGGCACTAGTAAACTGGAATGAATAGGTAAGGTTGTTCTAGTTTGCCAAGATTGAAGACCCTGAACAAGTGAGCCAAGTAAGCTGTGATGGGGTATGTGATTGAGTAGATTCAAAAAGATATCGGTCTATTCATATTTTGACCTCTCAAGTAATTGCTTCGCACTCTGTACTGCAGGTTCATCCAAACCATTTGACTGTGGATATTCAGGAACTGGGCTTAACTGAAGTAGCTCTCTTTGTAAATGTGGCTTGGTGCTATTACACACCAAACAAGAGGAAAGCACGTTATCAATGTATTTTGACAGAGAAGGCCAAAATACTAGACTTCACATCCTTCTTTTGGTAGAATCAGAATCTGGGTGGCCATGGTGTAAAATCTGGGATATAGTCCTGTTGTAAAGAAGCAGGAACAACTATTTTAGGACATTTGAAAATGATACCATCTTCCATCAACATCTCATCTCGATAAGGAAAGTAAGGTTGTACTTCTGGCGGTATACAGGATTGCTTTGATGGCCATCTAACATCAATGAAGTGGTTGAACTTTTGCAAAACTGGATCAGTCTTTGTATGATCTTTCAACTCATCTAATCTCATGGAAGAAAAATTACGCACCTCCATGTCATCAAAATCAAAATTTTCTGCATCATGTTGTTCCATAGTATTCCTGGGCAATCTGGATAAGGAATCAACCAGATAAAGAAGCTTGTCTTTAATGTAGACCATTTTGACATTGTACTTTTGTAATTTGAGCATCATTCTTTGCAGTATAGCTGGAGTTGTACGCATAGGTTTCTTTAGAATAGTAACTAGAGGCTGATGGTCTGTTTCCGTCTGGATAGCTTGACTATAAATATAATCATAGATCTTAGAACATGCAAAGACAATTGCCAAAAGTTCCTTCTCGATCTGAGCATATTGCATTTCAGTTTGGGTAAGAGTTCAAGATGCATTGGCAATTGGTCTGCCTTCTTGGAGAATAACTGCACTTAAACCAAACTTAGAAGCATCAAAAGCAAGAACAACCGGTATATTAACATTATAGTAACACAATGTAGGTGTACTGGAACTTCTCTACTTAAGGTTGTCAAATGTCTCTGGTGCTGTTCCAGCCATGACCAGGCAACAGTTTTGCATGTTAGCTCTCTCAAAGATGCTGAAATCTCACTAAAATCAGGGATAAACTTGCCTAAGTAGTTAACCATACCAAAAAAATGGGGCTTGGATATTGTCTGGAGCCTGCATCTCAAGAATGACTGCATATTTGGATGGATAGGGTTGTAAGCCAGTACTAGTAAATAGATGACCTACATATGTGATTTCTGGAAGCCTGAATTTGCACTTCAGAGGGCTGAGCTTCAGCTTCACTTCATATGCTCTGTCCAGAACTTTCCTGAGGTTTTGGTCATGCTCTGCTTCTCCATTGCCTCCGACCAATAAATCATCAACAATTATGGCACAGGGATAACCTGAAATAATTTGCTCCATTGCATGCTGAAAGACTTCACTTGTAGAATGTATACCAAAAAGCATCCTAAGAAGTCTATATCTGCCAACTGGGATACTGAATGTAGTCAGTAGTGAAGATTTATGATGAAGCATCACTTGCCAAAATGAACTCTTTGCACCCAAAACAGAAAAAAAACAATGGCATTTGGCATCAGGGCAGCGACCTCTTCTACTGTACGCATAGGATGATGGGGTCTCTTTAATATTCTATTCAAGTGTCTCAGATCAATGCATATTCTGATTTCATCCAAACTCTTTTTATGAGCAGCTAACATAGAAGACACCCACTCGGTTGGTTCTGTGACTGGACAAATCACACCTTGTTGCACCATTTTATGTAATTGGACCTTGACTTTATTCTACATGGCTATTGGAATTCTCCTTGCTGGTCTGAACACTGGACTGACCTATGGGTCTATTTTCATGGAGTACACAAGTGGAAGTTTGTCCAACATGTTATTGAAAACATCAGCATACTGTGAGAAAATGGTATAGGTGAAATTGGAACTAGGACATGTGCTTACATGATGGATTTCTTTGGTAAAAGAAAACAGTTTCATTCTCAAACTATCTCTAAGACCTATCAATGACTGTGCTGGTCCTTGAACTATCTAGAATTGCAAGCAATACTTGTTCCCAGCAGAAAAGCATGAAAGTATTACTGAACCCTTGGTTTGAAATTTTTCACCTGCATAAGCAACAAGTTTTGCATTCTTGGTTAGATTAAGTTGGTCAACAGCTCTCACCTTACCAAATGTTTCCTCTGACATAAAATTACACTTTGAACCAGTGTCTACTTTGAGCTCTGTGGACTTACCATTAATCAGAACAGTACAGAACACTTAATTTTTTTGCCAACAAATCCACTGCATCAGTCTTTTCACCAACCACTAATACACCATCTACATAAAAAGTAGGGCTGCAGCTCATTATATGATCAACTTGCTTCTTCGAGTGACTTTTCTTTACAATATAATATGGCTTGTTTGATTTTCAAAACTTTGGAAAATTATTCCATTTTTTGCAGTTGTGACATTGCTGACCAACTGCTAAGCACTTTTCTCTCTCTTAGACTCATGATTGGCACCACAATTGAGACAGTTAACATTAAAGCTTGACTTGGGTTTTGATTATTCATGTCCATTTCACTAAGCTAGTCTTAGAACTTGCTAGAAAATCGCATGCTTTTCTAAAAGACCCTGCTGGAGTTACAGCCGCCAGGTACTTAGGCCTTTTTCTGCTAGTCACATATTGCATACTGTCTATGTTTGCTCTGGAGCTCTCTGAAACTATGCTTTTATCACTTGCAAGCATATTTGTCTGCCTTTCTGTGAGCTCATGGATTTGACAAATCTCTGTAGCCTTGCTCAATGTTAAATCACTGTTACAAAGCAAAATCTTTCTCACTGCAGCACTATTAACACCACACACAGACCTGTTCTTTATTAACTCACATTTCAAGTCATCAAATCTGCACGTCTCAGCTTTATTTCTCAGGTCAGTGATATAAGCTGCAAAAGTTTGCCCTGACTTTTGATCCCCAGTGTAAAATAAATGCCTCTCTAATGTAACATTTGTCTGGAAATTGCACATTAATCTTTAATTTACACTTCAGACACTCAGGATCCTCTGTTGATTCAGTTGGTACAACAATTTGGCAGTTCCCACTTTCCAGTATATACTACTGGCACATACACAAATGAATGCTCCAATTCAGTAGCTTCAGACCCTGCTAAGTTAAGCAAAATTAATGCCCTTGTACATGCATCTTTATATGAAAAAGCAGCTTGTATATAAATGTCATATTCCCACTCAAATACTCTCCAATTCCCTGCAATATTATGGTCAAATAGAAGTGGACTGTGTCTGTGAAATGCATCTGCCATATCAACACACACCACTGAAGGTTGTTGAGTGTATGCACAAACATGCACACACACACATACACACACACACACACACACACACACACACACACACGTATATATATAAATATATATATATAAATATATATATATATATATATATAGGATTCATACAGATCCCAGACTGTACTTTCCACCGAAACATAAATCGCAGAGCATACTTAACCAAAAGTGCTGTTCACCGAAGCAGCACTTTCGGATAAGTATGCTTGTTGTGCCAGTCGTACTACAGTGCGGATAAGGGAAAATTCCTTTCCCCACTGTAGTGTGACCTTGGAGTGAGAATATTAAAGTAAGGGGGGTGTGGGGGGCACAGCCCCCCCACATGGGGGGTGCAGGGGTGCTTGTACCCCTGCATAGCAGTAGGTTTAATGTGTTTTTTTAAACATAATTTAATGGAAGTGCTTTTTCAATGAAAGCACATTTGTTAAAGTGTGTTCAGTAATTTTTGATCAAAAGTCCTAGATCTATATATATATATACCACAAATTTATACCAAGACTTGTAACTATGCCCAACAGCACAATAAGCCTCTGAAACACTTGTACTTTGCAAAACGAATTTCTGTAGCACAAGAACACTCTTGAAATCACTGCAGATAATGAAACCGCTCCTTATCGGTGTAAGAAACACTCTGACATAATTGCACTTTGCAAATAAAGTGTTTACGGTAGAAGAAGCTCAGAGTAAGAAACACCTCTAACTGAGTGCACATGCAAATGAACTGTATACAGCACACAGTAAACTTTTCAAAATGGCTGTACTCTGCAACGATTCTGTACAGTGTAAGAAACACTTCAAATGGTGGCATTCCATGATGAAATGTACACAGCACAAGAAACTTTTTATAAATGACTGTATTTTGACAGCACTTTTACAAAATAGTTGCACTTTACACACACAGACTCTTTGAAATAAATGCACCATGAAAAAGCACACACTGTAAGCACTTTGCACACTTTGAGATACTTTGAAAAACTCTAATTATGCTTTGAATAGTTTTGGTTAATGCAGAATAACAACTCATGGCCAAAATATGGTTGTTTTGCTCAAAAAATGCAGTTGTCCTGCTTTTCTATGCTCATTTATGCTTATTTTGTCCTTTTAGTGCATTCATTATGCTCATTTTATCTCATTTCATGCTCTTTCACACTTTCCTCTGCTCATTTTGCTCTGAACATATTTATTTTACTTTAAACATGCTCGTGTTGCCCTATATATCCTTGTTTTATAACCCAATACAATTCTGAACCCCTTATGAGCTTTTCTGGTAATTCTTTTCTCAGATACTGGGTTCCAAACATTTTGTTTAATTATTAATGTGTTTTGTGCCTTACATTTGAATAATAATAATAAGTTTTTGTGCTACTCGTTCAATTAATAATACATCTTGTGCCTTGTAAATGTCTTGTTGCATTTCTTTTGCAAAATAAATCATATGTTCAAGTTTTCATTACCTGTAGTTAATTTCTGGCCTTTTTCTTTTCTTTTCTAGACATCCCGTTTCTGACACCATGTCACTCGTCTGGTCAGGATAAAACAGATGAACAGTTGTGGGTTCTGTTCAAACATCTTTATTGTGCACAAACACATCAGGATTGAGGCTTTGCAACTTAAACTTAAACTTATAAACAGACTGACTGCCGCATTCATACATGCTCACACTCTGGCTGCTCTCTCAAACTGGCACTGCTGCCTGCACGTGCTCAGTATTTATACTGCACATGCATCACGTGGAAATGCTTCTTAAAGTTACAACACACCCACTGTTTTACACAAAGAAAATTACTATTTACAAGAGTGTCCATCAGCTTTTTAGCCATTCCTGTTGTTGCATGTCTGTTCAATTCCAGAATGTTTTTTTTTGTCCATTTTTGCTTGTCAAGCAGTTCTTTAAATTTTGTCCATATATTGAGGCAAGAGGTAATTCTTTTCATTCTTGATCTGATTGTAAGAATTTCTAGATGTGTTACTTTGGTTGCTAAACTTATAAATTCGTTAAATGAGGGAGTAAGTTCATTTTTCCAGTTTTGTCTGATCGCTTTTCTGGAGATAGTTAATACAGTCCACTAATCGTTATAGTTCGTTATTTTAACACAAGTGGGAATAAGGGTACTAAAATAATGAATGATTTAGATAAAATAAATGTATCTCCTAAAAATGCCTGTAAAAAATTAATATTATTCCAAAAAGGAATCAAGACAGTACAGTCAAAGAACGTGTTGCCAATCTGACTTAAGTTCTTTCTTGCATCTGCAACCAAGTTGCTTTTTCTTGTTCATCAATTCAGTTTTGTGAGGGGTGAAGAAGGACCTATGCAAAAACTTCCATGTAAACAAATGCCATCAAAGAAATGAAGTAGTATGTTTAGATAATAGAAATAATTTTCTGTCTTCTTCACTTGGTGGTCTTTTATTGATTTGGGTAAAATATTTCCAATATGTATCATTAAATGTTTTAGTTTTCCTCTTTACCTCTTTATACATTTGGGACAAGAGACCATGTCTCAAGGAATTTTGTTGCAATAAAAATATGATATATTCAGTCACTTTTGGGATATGATCACTTAACATCGGTTGCATTGACTTAATTTCCCCTTCCATTTATAGCCTACATGATTGTATATCTAACCACATATCTTTATCCAGATCATATTTATTCCTAATGTAATCTACTGAGTGCAGCTTTTCATCTTTCATTAACTGAAACCAGTACAACAGATTCTTCTCTTTAAAGGCAAACATTGTTTCTACATTTGATGTAGGGGTATTACTTTGAGTATATACTATAGGAAACATAAGGAAAAGCTATGCTTTATAAGACAGATTTATTTTTATAAAATTTCTAAACGTATTTAATATAGTCAAAATGAAGTAAGAATCTCTTGTTTGGTAACTTTTCCCTATAATATATATCTTTAATAACCAAAATAAACTGTTATTTTAATATAATTATAAGTATATCAATTACCGTTATAATGCATAAAAAAGTGTCCTAAAATTCTTTTCATCTAGCTGTATAAGTGTTGCTGATCCAAAGACATACTCCCAGATTCACTATTCCTCCATATAAAACTTAATAAGTCTTATATGGAGGCTGCAGTTGAATGGCATGATGTCAGCGTGCCATGAATATGCATGAGAGCACGCTGACTCAGCCTCAACTCTTACACGGACCGAGCAGAACAGCAGGGGGCGTGTCCGACTGCCGAGCAGTCAAAATGTCCACGCCCCTGCAAGTGTTTAAAAATGAAATGTAAACAAACAGAGCATGTCCGCTGCAATGTACTCGCACCCAACACCACACTCCCTGACATTGTAAACCCCCATCACAGTTATAAAAAGTGAAACATTTTTATTTTTTAAATTCACGATATAGCTGCCTGTATTTGCGCGTGTGTGCGCAGGTGTGCCCATTGCTTAGCTGAAGTTAGCAATTCCGACATGGAAGAGCATAAGAAAGAATGTTTATGCAAATCACCCCAAATAGCAATAACATAATGGTAGAGCGTATGCACAAAGAGGAGGCATTCACGGTTTGAGTCCCACCACTCCCCTTCTCATTTATGTTTTAAATCAGTATATGAAATAATACCTGACATATCTGATTAAAATAATAGTAAAAAGCAGTGAAATGGCCAATGTATCATTGAACCGAATATATATTTTTAAAGGATCTTGATATATAATCGCCTGCAGTTAAGCAGCGCTTTACCCAGCGCAATACAGTTGCCTAAATTTTAATTACACTTTACCCAGCACAATACAACTGCCCAAAGTTTAATTACGCTTTATCCAGTGCAATCAAGGTGCCCATAGTTTAATTATGCTTTAACCAGCGCAATGTGTTTGTGCGGACATGCGCGCCGCACCAACCTGGGCAACGTAGAGCTATGTTGCTTAAATGCAGCCACACCCCCTAGCCTGTCTAGACAGTATTAAAATAAAAGAATGACATGGCTCGAACCCAGGACTCTGTGCATCATAATCAAAGTATAGAACCACTAAGCCATGACAGCTTAGGAAAAGCAGCCACTGTTAACATACATATACTTAGAAATGGTAGATTAACCATTACTAAGCAGGTCTGCAGTCAGCCGAGATTTGTCAGAGATGGCCAATCACACAAAAGTGTGGGAAATGCGGCATATATAAGCCCCAAAAGTGGGAATACTCACCATAACTGATTGTAGCACACATCTGCAGTTAGAATGGCTGGAGTAGGAGAGGGTACATGCTTCAGAGCACACCGTTGGGGCATCGAGGAGTCGAAATACATGGCTTGGCTCCTTGTCCACCTTCATGAGTCAAGACTCCTGCAGGACCAGTTTCAAGGGATGGAATACAAGGCAGAGGCTTGGAACCGGTTATCTCATGACTTCACCAGTGCCACAGGCTTTCCACGGACTGTTGAGCAGGTCCATCCCCACCATGCAGACCTGAAGAGACGGAAGCAGGACCGCCTGAACCAATGGATACAGGAGACCTGTAACAGTGCAGATGCCCCACGACTGAGTAGGTATCCATGGAATGCAGTATGTAAGTATTGATAATTGATTCTGTATAATGGATAGGTATGTCTGAAAATCCCTTCATTGACTTTGCAGCTGCAGGTGACCATGCCACGAATCAGCAAGCCTATGCAGATAGGCTGCTAAGGCTGCACCACCAGGCATATTAGTGATTAATCTGCATGTATTGATATATAAAATAATAGTGCAGAGAGCATGAAATTAAGTGTTGTAGTCCAATAATAAAGCCTTAAAATGGCCTGAATAGATACTCTGCATGTACTGTAAGATAAAAAAGTCAGGCAGCCAGAAAAAGAGTGTAGTAACCCATTAAGGGAGGTTAAATATGTTTGGAATAATATCTCTGCAGGTACTGTCACATCAAATAAGTGAGTGGGCCTGATAAAGAGTGTTCTATCCTATTAATAAAGGTATAATATGTCTTGAATATGGGTTCCATATGCCCTGTTATAACAAATAAAGGAGTGAGCCTGTGGAAAAGTGTGTAATGTCATTAATAAAGGTCTAAAACCTGGTGTGTGTGTGTGTGTGTGTGTGTGTGTGTGTGTGTGTGTGTGTGTGTGTGTGTGTGTGTGTGTCACTTAGTTTGAAATGTTGTTGTACCCTTGCATTATACAAATAGGACTGTTTTAACAAGTGTTGGCACCTCAGAATGGTGCAGTCCCATCTAAAGTGGGTGATGGAAGTGCTAGTAGCTGTGAAGCATATATACAGTCCTCAACAGTCAGTTACTGGCTGGCATGCATATGTAAATCTGGCACACGAGTAGCATGTTAATGTGTTCCCCAGAAATGTGAGTGTGCCGCAAGAAATGCAGGGTTCTGTACAAACTGCAGTGAAACTGTCATGTGAAAATATCCAGATATGTAGATAAAGAAATATAAATGCAATCAAGACATATATAGCAGTAACATCTGCATCTTGGACAGTTAGTATGTTAGATATAGGGCAGGCATATACTGAACTAGCCCAACACAATACACAACCTAATGCATGGTGGCAAGTGTAATAATACATGTAGGGGATATACACCTGCAGTCACTAGGAATGTAGTGTAGACTAAAGGTAGTTATAAGATATTAACTGAGGTTTTTTCTACACCCTACCGTTTGTGCATAAATCATGCAATTCCACAACTCCATGGGTATGTGTAATCTTAAATACTTGTTGGGACATATGTCTTATTGTTCTAAAAATTTGCATTCACTTTGATGCATGTGCCCTGTTCAAACACCACAATCATGGTGGCCTGTTGCTACCAAACATCCCTGCATGCTGTTGGAATATCTACTGTTGTTCAATATATGCATGTGTTATGCTTGCTGTTCAACTGTTGGAACCTTGGTGTATTGGGTTAATGGGAATATTAATGCATGCTGTTACAACTAATCTGGAATGCTGTTGTTTATGTTGTACTTAAACGCACCTAATCACAGAACATATGGGAAGGCCGGTCCCAGTGGACCCACCTGTCCCTCCTCAGCTGGCGTTGGCACCAGCGGATCCGGTGCCCAGCCCAGGCTCCCCTCCTCCATTGGTCCTGTGCCACCTTCGGGTGGAAGCGCTGCAGGGGATGGGGCTCGTCCCCCCTGTGCAAGTGTGGGTGGAGGAGGGCCACCTGTCACCCTTGCTAGGGTCCGGGCTGTGGTGCGCAGGGAGATCCAGCATTCAGTCGCTGATCCCCTACGCCAGCTTGAGGCGAGAGTGGCACATCTCACGGGTGAGCCTGCTTGCCTACACAGCCCTCAGCACAGCCTCCCTCGGGGATGTGAAGGTGCAGTGGTGACTGCCCATGGGTGGGGATCTCAGTTCCACTGTTACCATCTGTGGGCTCATGGGCTTGCGATTTCCAAACATCCTTCCTCGTCAATTGTGTTCACCCACCCCATGTGTCAAATTCCTCCCCTGTATGCGTCTTGTTTGTCTTGTCTGTTTACCTCCCCAACCTACCTCCCAAATATACCTACTTCCTCTACCTCACATTCCACTCTCACCTGAAAAAAAAAAAAAAAAAGGGCAATCTGTTCCCACAAAAAAATTATGCCCCATACATAGCTGCCCAATTCGCACACATGTCTGCTGGACATGTAAACTGATAAGTCCAATTGGCAGTACAACATACTCTGTTGTCCTCACCCCTCTCTCGGGGGGGGGGGAGGGTTTCAAATTTCACACCAAATTTCGAACATATGCACAGCTGTTGCTGGTAAAGAAATGGGCAGCTATGGGCCTTCCCTACATCTGTCCTGCACATCCCGAGCTGGTTTCCCTACTGTCTTTCCCTCTTTGTGCCCCCTTTTTCACCACTTTCCTATCTCCCCATTTTCTTTTCTTTAAAAGAAATTAGCGCGGGGGTTAGTGGGAATAAGCACTTTTAAGCAGTAGTTAGCGGGGGTGCGCGAGTGCGAGCTTGTGTGCGCTTAGCTAAGCATTGCTAAGCATCGCACAAACCCGCGCAAACCTGCTTACAACTACTTAAAAGTGCCTTAGTCACTCTATATGACAGGGCCCTTGTACTGCTCAGCATTAAAAGAAACTACCCCTGTCAGTCTCGAACCCCAGACCTTGGACTCATCAGTCCGCATGAAGTACTACTAAGCCACAGCAGATATACAATAAGTTGGTGCAGAAAGAAATACATCATGCATTACAATGAGTGAATGTAAAGGGAAAACAGGAATGACATAACACAAATCTTGTTCTGTGGCCCTTTACCAGCAGGTGTTGTGGAATTGTATGATATGACTGTGAAAGGAGAACCGACCATGCTAGTAGGGAATAATGTTACATTACCACCTTACAAACCCCACACAGTATAAGAGCAGGATAAACACTAGCATATTTGAATAGGTCAGAGGCCAGACCTCCCAGCTGTGACTGATTTACAGGGTTGTCCCTGATCTGTAAACAAATGTCAATAAGTGAGAGTAGACACTGCATGCACGTCAGACAATGCTCGGAATCCCCCAAAGTCTCAACTGGAAACTGTCTGTATTATACCACAGGTGTATCCCACTGATATGTATCTTTCCCTAAGGCTGGTCAAATATATACCTGAGAGTATCTGAGGCCTGGATGAGTCAGAAACACACAGGCATATCAGCCTGTCTGCTGTTACACACTCTGCAAATAGATGTAGAAGCAATTACACAAGCATGGCCTTATGTAGGGGTACAACACAGAAATATCAAAGGATGTAGCCATGTACTGCTAGCAACCACCTGTGACAATGCCAAATATGTCCAGGTGTCCTGAGCAGACTGTGCCAATGTTAACACAAACAAAACACAAACTGTGCAGAAGTGAGTAACATACCAATGACAGTATAGCAGTTCACAAACAGTGCATGTGCCTGATATCCATAATTGGTAGTACAACATACTTAGTTGTCCTCACCCCTCTCTCAGGGGTGGAAGGTTTCAAATATCACTCCCAATGTACTGCACATGCAAAGCTGTTCTGTTAAAGAAATGGGCAGCTATGGACATTCAGCACACCCATCCTGTACATCCCGAGCTGGTTTCCCTACTGTCTTCCCCTCTTTGTGCACCCTTCATCACCACATGCCTATCCCCCCACTCATGTGTACGCATAGGTTTGTAATTCTAAGCTAAGATAAGCATTGCTTAGTATTATTAAGCTAAGATAAGCGCCGCTTAGTATTATTTAGCTAAAATAAGTGTTGCTTAGTATTATTAAGCTAAAACAAGCTTTGCTTAGTATTATTAAGCTAAGATAAGCATTGCTTAGTATTATTTAGCTAAAATAAGTGTCGCTTAGTATTATTAAGCTAAAATAAGCATTGCTTAGTATTATTAAGCTAAGATAAGTGTCGCTTAGTATTGCTTAGTACTGAAACATATGTCATACCGTAGTAAAAGCAAACCCCACACTGCATTGTCCACCTGTGGCACACACACACACACACTCAGCATTTGCATGACTCAAACTCCTACCTAGCTATGTTATGATACTAGAGAGATACACATTAACACAGCGTGTCATATGCATTACTGGGTGTTTGCTGCTCTTCTTGAATATTTGTAGGGTGATGATATCACCAGACTTTCCAAAGAGGGATGTACCTCTTTTAATGTGTTTTCCCCGTCTCCAAAAAGGCTATTCCTCTCAAAGGAAATCACACACATACACCCCCCCACACACACTCAGCATTTGCACGACTCAGACGCCTACCTAACTATGTTATGATACTTGTGAAGTACATATTAACATGACATGCTATATGCTTTACTGGGATTTTTCATTTCCACTGCTATGTTTGTAGGATGCTGACATCTTCAGACTTGCCAAAAGGGAATATAACACTTGTCAGGCTTTTTCCTACTCACCAAAATGGGCACTTCTCTCTAAGGAAAAAAAAAAAAACACACATTCCCTCACACACACACACTCAGCAATTGCAGGATTCAAACTCCTACCTAACTATGTTATGATACTAGTGATGTACGCATTAACACGACGTGCAAAACACTTTGCTGGGATTTTTCATTTCCACTGCTATGTTTGTAGGATGCTGACATCTGCCAAAGGGGAATATAACACTTGTCAGGCGTTTGCCTACTCACCAAAATGGGCACTTCTCTCTAAGGAAATCACACATTCCCCCCCACACACACATACACATGCAGCAATTGCAGGATTCAAGCCCCTACCTAACTAGGTTATGACACTAGTGAAGTATGCATTAACATGACGTGCTATATGCTTTACTGGAATTTTGCATTTCCACTGCTATGTTTGTAGGTTGCTGACATCTTCAGACTTGCCAAAGGGGAATATAACATTTGTCAGGCATTTGCCTACTCACGAAAATGGACACTTCTCTCTAAGGAAATCACACAGAAACAGACATTCCCCCACACACACTCAGCAATTGCAGGATTCAAACCCCTACGTCAGTATGTTAGGATACTTGTGAAATACGCATTAACATGATGCGCTATATGCTTTACTGGAATATTTCATTTTCACTGCTACATTTGTCAGATGCTGACATCATCAGACTCTACCTGGTACTGTGTGCACTTTGTTTTATGCAATCCCAGGACTGCACCATGGGGGACAGCAGGTGTTAACAGCTTGAAAACGACCACAATACTTGTCTTGTGTGATCTGTCTCTGGACCAGTTGCCAATCCATCATATGACAATACATATCTATGCACAGAGTGTTGACTATGTAGATACGACATGTGTCTGGGATATTGGATATTGTTTATGAATTCAATCATGTAGGACCCCATGGCCTTGCAGATCAGATATCATAGGCATATAACACTATAGTTCCCAGGGTCTGTTGTGCACCAACACTTGTGGGGTGTGCCATATGTTGCTGTGACCAGTTCAACAGTTTCATATCCTGTAGAGAGGGTAAGGCTCATTAGACTGTTCAGGTGCAGGGTCTGTTTGTTCTGCAGTTCACATATGACACATATGGGACACATTGTAATCCACTCGATGCCACATGTTCAGCTTTGGAAGGACCTGTATATCCATTCTACATGTGATATCCCCTGGTATGATGATACGGCCTTTTGACAGTGGGAGTTGGCTATGTATGTATGGCCTTGTGTGACAGGGGATGTTGGCATTGTCCATCATTTCCAGTTGGCCCTGACTCAGGACATATATGAGTGTACATTGCTATGTATGACATAGCTGAAGGGCCATAGTTCTGTCTGGACCCCTTCACAGATAATCCTACCAAACACCAAGAAACATAGGCACTAAACCCATGTTATACTCTTTTACACACTTAACACCCTACTGATCCTTTTTGATCAAGTCAAATGAGTATTTCATCATAGTATCCTGACATGTCCAAGGGTCGGCTTTGTGTGTACTCTCCGGTCCAGCTGGTGAATATGGGGATTGTCAGTAAATGTTACAACTGCCTTATGTACACAGACAACCCTCCCCTCCTCCAAACAAACTCGAATATTTGTGAGAGATGCAACTCTATGGACAAAACGGTGGCTGAGCTCTCTAGACCCATGACTGGTACAGTCTATGAGGAGGAGAAAGTAACCACATACACTACGAATCCAGTGTCACATAGACCTATAGCAACAGCAGACCAAACACATAAACACACAATCACATACTCAGAGGCAATAAACCTCTGCCTAAGCAGCAAAGACCCCCAAAGCAGACACCCAGACAACTGCTTCCTCACCAGTATACCCACATATCACAAAGTACACAATGTCACTGTGCCACACAGTCAGTGCTCTTAAGGCTAAACAACACACCTAATACACCTGTGATAGGTGACTGTATTGTCAGACACATTGATGTCCCACACACCAGGCTGACCAAGGTGAAGGTCACTATAAGCTGTCTATCTGATGCCAGGATTCACCACATAACACATGCACTCAGGTCACTCCAAAGCAAGTACAGATATGACTCAGTTATTGTCCATGCTGTTGTGAATGTCCTGAGACGTTCCTCCCTGGACTATATGAAATGAGACATACAGAAGCTCTGTGATCATGTAGGCTAGGCCGGTATGACCCTGTCCTTGTGTAGCATCTTACCCCCACCAAGAATGATGCCACAGTATAAAGACAACATGATCAATTTTAACAGTCGGCTAACATATGTGTGTCAATCACAGGGGATCCAGTGTCTGTCAGCCTGGGATGACATGCTCATTATGCCACATTGCTTCACTAGGGGTGCCTTGCACCTGACACCCCTGAGTGTTTGAATACTGGCTAAGGCACGTGGCACACCCATAGTGCCTTTTTTAGTCAAGGCTCACATGACAAATCCCACTCCATAGACAATACCAGGTAAAATTAACGGAGGACAATGCTGCTCAATGATAGAGGTGTATACCTCTAACTGCACACACTCAAGGCTTTCTTCTGTATGGAGAATATAAATATCTGTGCAGTAACAGTCACCTGGTTCGAGGCTCCCAACAGCACCCCAGCACTACCAGGTTACACATCATACCATGGTTTTCTGACACAATAACCAGGCCACACCACAAAAGGGGGGGGGGGGGTATCCATATAAGTCAAAGGTACAAAAACCTCCAGGATAGTAGCACTGCACAAATCATTGGGGACCATCCATGTGTAAGTAACAGTGGCCTAAACTGCCTTTCAGGTTGTAGCCTGCTACAGACCACACTCCCAAACCCAGGGACCACACTTGGCTTTCATGAGAACAGAACACTGGAGAATATGTAGATGTGTACAAACAACATTATATTGGATGACCTGAAGTAGCCAAACATTAAATGGGAATACCACTCAAGCCCCAACAGCCTCACACAATGGTTCCTCGTATATATCAACTCAAATGCTATGGAACAAGTGGTCAACACCCCCACATGAGGGGTATACATATTGGACCTGTTCATCACCAACATGGAGACTCTATGTTCCACACCAGAGGTATACCCCTCATTGGTAAGGTCACACCATACATTTATGTCACCGGACATCCATATCCCATCCCCACACCCAGCCAAGGTAATCTCAGTGAGGTACTTCTCAAAGGCAAACGTCATACTTCTCAGAACAGAGGTGTTTTCCTTCAAAGCCCCCACGCCACTGGGAACTACGACTCATATCACAGTATCCTTTAGAAACCCATTGTATGGACACCTACAGGAAAGCATGGATCATGCTATCCCACATGACTCCAAGACTCACTCCTCTAAAGGCAGGTGACCTGTCTGGTGTACCCCGGCCATAAATAAGCTATGCAACTAAAGGAGGAGGCTACTACATGATAGAGCAGTCTCCCACAAAGGGGAGACATCTCTGATCAGTACTAGCAAGAAGCTACAATCAGTCATAACATCATGTAAGACCAGCTTCAACAGTACGATTGCACATGACACTAAAGGCAATCACAAGGACTTCTTTAGTTATGTCAGGAACCTGGGTGGCAACTCCCAGATATACTCTGAGTTACTGCCTAATGACAACGAAGGACACTTAACCCACACACATTGCCAAAATCCTGGCAGACAGGTTGAGTGCATATTCCTAACCCCTATCCCCCACACATACTAACGTTCCTGACAACAGAGTGTAGCCTCCCTGACATCACAGATGAACATGTGAGAGCTGCCCTCTCCAAAGCAATAGCACAGCATCAATGGGTCCAGACGGTGTCCCAGGCTGCGTCTTACACATGCTTCATGAAGAACATAACACTCACATAACATCACTGTTCAGTATCAGACTTACTACATAATATGTACCCAAGGAATGGCATACAGCAACAGTGGTCCCGTTCCACAACTGTGGTGCCACAAGGGACCCTGGGCACTATCAACCTATAAGCCTGACTAGCCTGGTCTGCAAAGCTATTGAGAGTATCATCCTGGGACACATTTACAGACATCGACAGCCTCCAGACACTGGATCATACCCAATTCACCTTTGTTGAGGGCAGATCTTGCCTCTTGCACTTGCCGACTTCTTTGAATCAGTTACCAGGGCCATACACATAGGGAAGGTAGTCCACACAGCCTACCTGGACCTCAGAGATGCCTTTGGCACAATACCACACTCGGGCATCTTAGATACACTCACCAGCTTACATATCAACACATATGTCCCAAGATGGATTACAAACTGGATCAGGGATAGCACCTACATGTTCAGACATGCAGGTGCCATGTCAGACTCTACACCAGTTAAATGTGGCATCCCACAAGGTTCAGTTCTGGGACCTGTCTTGTTCAGCATATATTCCTGCGAGGTACAGGCTAACAATGGGGGAGTATGGCTGTCCAGGTTCACAGATGACTGCTGACCGGGTGCCATAATTGACTCTCCAGCTGACACATGCATCCTCCTACAGGGTCTTCCAGAGATGGATGAGTGGTGCCAGAGCCATAGCCTACAAGTAACTGCCATACAATGCATACACATCCCCTTTGTGAATGACAAAGTGCACACAGATTAACACATAGGTGGTAATCCATTACATAGAGAAGGTGAACATATGGAATTAGGGTCCACAGTAGATACTCATCTCTCCTTTGAATATTACATTGGCAAAGTGGTTAGGTAGACCTTCTATATAGCCCACCTTATCCCAAAAGTTTACACATCTAAATCCTGAGAGGTCATTGTGCACCTGTAGTCATCACACCCATACTTGAGTACACTGTCCCATTTGGGATGTACCTTACCCGACACCTGCAGCAACTGCCATGACCCCTAAGGTACCTCAACAAGTGGAACAGGAGACTCATACAGATGCCCTACGCAGTTCAGCTACAGAAACACCAGCTGTACTCAGTTGCTTAATGCTTACCCAGATGCAATCTGTGGCTGCTGTATGCAGCCATGTCCAGCCCTGACTTATTGGACATGCTTCACCTCAGGATATCAGAATCCCTTACAGTTACACACTCCAGGACTTCTACCTCAGCACAGAATTAATAGGACGTACTGGAGGGACTCATATCCCAGAAGCTTCCCTCGCTCTGACACGACATCCGAGTCCAAGTTAGGCAGAGCCCCTCACTGACCCTCTTCAAGAAAAATACTGATAAGTGGATGGGTGATCATACATTTACCCATGGGATCTCTTCTGGGTCCCTGCTATACAGAGGCACAGTACACTGACCATACGACAGCTATCTTGTGTGACTTATTATTCAAAGGCACAGGGTGGTGACAGCCATACACACTCTGGCTAGGCTTCTGAAGGCCCTGGGGCTGATACCTAGTATCAACCTATGAACCTATATTCCTATGATAATGTTTGGTGTGCACATTGTTTATTGATGATACTGACTGCAGATGTGTTATCCTCTTTACTTTCCCACTTTATATGTACAACCTATTTATCTGTTGTACATATTTGATTATGACAGGATTACCAGATGTTATACATGTGTCTGTTGTCTTATAACTGTGTGCACAAGGCAGGATTGTTGGCTAGGGAGAGGTTCCTGAGTTAACAGGTGAACTGCCAGATATGTCTGGCCCACTGTTGCACTAAGACAAGGACTAAGTGTGTGAGCATGCCCAGTTTGCACTTTCACTGTTTTGTTGCCTGACATTTGTCTCATTTATTAAGTGTGTGAGCATGCCCAGTGTGACCTTTCAGTATGTTGCTGCCTGGAGGCCAGTACATTTGTTACCATGTGTGAACATGCCCAGTATTAACATGTGTACTATGTGTGTTGGAAATCAAGTTATATTTATACTGCAGGGCTCATCTTTGCATCATAACTTGACATGTATTATGCTGTGACTGATTGGTTTCCATGACACACTTTGCATACACTTATCAGCATGTTTTCATGCAAGCTGACCAGTGAAATACTATTGTGGTTTGGTGATTTGGTACTGTGACTATAGTATACAGTATCCTGGGTTCGAGGCCTTTCACTGCTTTAAATTTTCATACTGACCAGACCAGACTGCTTAAGGTGAACTAAAGCATATATGTGCATGTTTACCTGCTTTTGCTCAACTATGGCCAAATTTGACCAGACTTGACCAACATTGCTCAACAGTTTTCAACATTGCTGAACATTGGCCAATATTGCTCAACATTGGCCAAAGTTGTACCAGTTAGTGTGTACGCTTACATTTACATATATTACGTAGTGGCAAAGCTGTTTAGCACTGCTTTATATTGCTTAACACAGGTCAATCATGCCTCAGGTGGTGCTGCAGGGCTGCCTATGTTGGATGCACATAGTACACTCCCTATACATGTTTGTTAACAGGTAGTGTCAAGTTAGGCATCCCTTTTACTGTATGTGTGGGTCAGGGAGAGGTATCATTTGCAGGGTTCCTACTGAGCCAGTGTATGTGCTATGAGTTGCTTCTTTGCCAAGGCCAAAGCATACTGGGCACGCGTCCTTCTGCCTACTGGGGTAGGCTGAGGTTGTTCCTCCTCCGTCACCCTCTGCCTGTGATGGCCTTGACAATTGTGGGGGGCTGTTTGGCCCGGGCCTATGCTGACCCTGCTGCAGTTGTTTTCGCAGGATCATATTATGTAGCATAGCACATACCATGACAATTTGGGTACATGTAGTTGGTGAGTACTGCAAGGCTCCACCAGAGGTGTCCAGGCACCAGAACCATGACTTGAGCAGCCCAAACACATGCTCAATTACATTTCATGTTTGTGCGTGTGCCTCATTATGGTGTTCCTGTTCAGGTGTGTCTGCATTTCTGATGGGTGTCATTAGCCACGGCTCCAGTGCATATCCAGCATCCCCCACTAGGTGACCATGAGGGATGTCCCCAGTGGCAAATGTCTGGTACAGCTGTGACAGATGCCAGATATGGGAATTGTGGTAGCTTCCAGGGCAGCCAGCACACACATTCATTATTATGCCCTGGGCATCACACACAACCTGGCAGTTGATGGAGGGGAAGCTCTTGCGGTTAATGTAGGCCCTACCCCGCTCACCAGCTGGTGCTTTGATGCGTATGTGCGTGCAGTCTACTGCACCCACTACCTCAGGGTATTCCGCTATTTGCTGGAAGAGATGCATATTGCTGGCCAATACCTCATGGGAAATGGGGAAATATACATGATCACTGACATGTGCTGACATGGCATCTAGGAACTGGTGCAGTACCCTGGATGCTGATGCCTGTGATATCCCCATCATATCACCAGTTGGTCTCTTGCAGGTACCTGTTGCTAGTATTCATAGGCCAACACATACCTTGGTTTCCACTGGAATGGGTTCCCCTCTGTTGGTTCTGTGTGTGAGGCATGGCCTGCACAGCTCAACAATTTGCTGCATGAGGTCTCTGTCCACTCTATAGCGCTCCACTATCTCCAGTTCATGTAGCCACTGGTAGGTTACCCTGGGCCTGTACACTCTTCTCCGTCTCCTCACTGGGGGTTGGTCAGCAGCATTCACATTGTCACCACCCTCAGCATGTTGCATATGTCACCTTATGACAGCAATGGCAGCCCCTAACATTTGTTTGTCTCAGTTAAGCCTTTTCAGTATGCACTTCTCTTGGCTTACTCCAGTGCAGCAGTGCCTCTGAGGAATACATGGTGAAAAGTTGTTTGCAGAGTTTTAAGTGCTGGGATGGGCTGGTCTGGTTTACTGTCTGTATAATTGCCTGATTCTGATTATTTCCACTTGCTAGCTCCGCTGATTCTCCCTGGTTAACTTCCTACTGTTTGTTGTGCTTCCTTTTCCCTTTCCATTTCCTCAGGGGGGCAGCGCAGCGCACACCTGTGCAAACACGCGCACATGCACTAACATGCATGCACACAGGCTTAGACGGAGTTACACTAGCTAATTCCTGTTTAAATGCATGCACACAGGCTTACACGGCCTAACACTTGCTAATTCCTGCTTAAATGTGTGCACACAAGCGCAAACGCGTTTATACAGATTTAAACAACTTTACACTTGCTAACTCCTGCTTAAACACATGCACACAGTCTTACTCGGATATACAGGTGCGCACACGCGTGCATACACGTTGCAAGAATTTTTACAAGAAACTTTGGTGATATCCACAGTATGCACCTTCTATTTCTTGACTTTAGCTAGGATACCTGGTGACACACCTCTTCCAGTGAGGAGCAACTGACAGCTAGCACATGCCACTCTGCTCCAATGAGCTTATATTCTTTCATACATACCCCCTCATGATGTCACCTATATCCTACTCTGTTACTCCCCTTATCCTAGTCTTACACTCCACTGACTGTGCTCATTTGCTATGTAGACTTGGGATTCACTATCCTTACCCTCATTTGCATAGGATTGCCTACTAATGCTTGGTTACATCTCTTAGACTGGGTTCCCCCCTTAGCAACCTCTACTCAGCAGCCATGTTGTCTTCAGCCTGCCATTGCCTTGCATTGTACATTAAAAATTCCCATAAAATCCACATTTGTGGATTTTAATTATTAGTTTTCTGGTTTTTAGAGTGCAGCACATTTGCACGATGCTGCTCTACACTTAAACATCAGAAATCGGAGAAAAAATAATAAATTTATTTTTTTTTTCATATTGCATCAGGAAACATTGCCAATGGCCATATATTTGGCCATTGGCATGCTTCCTCTACTGGATGCAACATTTATTTGTAGCTGTCACGGCTCCGTTTTGCTATTTGCAGAATGGTACTCAGTTGTCAACTGAGTACATTTCTGCAAATAACACTGCTCTTACTCTGACAGGTTTGGGTTTCCTGAATCGCAAATATACCTCATTTGCATGCCTTTCGGTTGTAATTGAGGTAATTTGCATATCAGGACCCTGTCCGTGTAAGAGCTGTTTTAGGAGCTCTCTTGCACGCCCCTGCAGGCTGTTCCTGGATCGCTCATTGGACATGACGGCTGCATGGAGTCTTACTCTACTCTTAGACTCCGTGCAAGCCATCATGAATCCGGTCCATATTGTTTTCATAACTGATGATAATGAATATAATTCTATGTCTGGTAGCCTATTCCCCCTACTGATAATGAATATAATTTTATGTCTGGTAGTCCTATTCCCCCTACTTCCCAGTCTCTTATATGATGATTTAACACAATTGGTTTGTCCTGGAACAAAAGAAATTTCAAAATTACGGTGTTAAAATCTTTAATACAGGTTTTCATAGGAGGTAATTTTAACGACTGAATAATATATAGGTCTTTTGGCAAGATAATCATTTTTATGATAGAGAGTCTTTCTTCTATTGTAAAGACAGTTTTACTCCATTTGTCCATTATATTCTTCATCTTATTTACACAATTAGCATAATTACAATTTACTATATCTTTAATATTATCCATTATGGCTATTCCCAAGTAATTTATTTTCTTTTCTTTAACAATATATTTAAGGAACTTATTTGATATTTTATTCTTATATATGTTTATCGGTGCATTTTTTTTTTGTTTTGTTATCATTAAATGTTAAGCCAGAGTTTCTTTGAAATAGTTACCTTGCTAAAAATGTTGAAGGTATAGATTTATTATTAGCACTCAGTGTCAATAAGATGTCATCTGCAAACAACTGAATTTTAGAACTTGAATTCTCTGTTATTTTAATACCTTTTATATCTATATCTGATTGAAGAAAGTTAGCAAAAGGTTCAATAACTAAGGGAAAAAGCAGAGGTGAAAGAGGACATCCTTATTTAGTTCCTTTTAATACTTGTATAGAATAAGATGTAAAAGTACCTATTCTGACATATGCAAAGCAATCTGTATAGAGAAGATTAATAAAATGTGCAAAGTTAAAAGAAAACTTATATTCTTCTAGAACTAGCAAAAGATATTTCCAGTTGACCGAGTCAAAAGCATTATTTATATCAAGCCTCATTAATGTTTAGCTCTCATTTTTATTTCCATAGTCGATTATTGTAATTATTCTTTTATTATTGTCATAGGTATTTCTATTTAAAATAAACCCAGTTTGATCTTCATCAATCTTAGAAAGTAGAATGTGTTTTAGGCTATCAGCATGAATTGCCATACATAGCTTATAATCTACATTTAGAAATGAATGGGTCTGTATGAAGAGAATTGAGTAGGATCCTTTTTGGTTTTGCTTTTTGGATATAATTGGGTTACACTTGAATTCAAAGTAATGTCTGAATAACTCACTTTCTCTTGATTTGTGCACTAACTACTGACATCACAAAGTTATACCGCAGTTGTCAAAAAACACTCATTTAAGTTGATAACATCACCAGTGTGCCTGAATAAATAAAACCTGGATAAAAGAGATTATGACACTTAGGGGATCAAACAAAGACTGTTTATTGCTCTCTTCAAGATGAATTTGGATAAATGGATGGGGAACCAAAAATTCACTCCTGGGGTATTGTCAATGTTCCTTTTGGATAGATGCAGTCTGTAGAATGACTTAGGGCTCTGACGCCCAAAGACACACTACCCTGATACTACCCAGCCCATATTTGGGGAATTAAGATATAATGTTGTCATATCCTGGGTATTATTGGCTAAGCTTGTAAAGACTGTTGTGCCATTATCCTAGTAATCAGCTATGAAACTATGAACTTGTGAAATCTCTCAGCCTGTGAAAGTGTTACAACCAAGTAAAATGTATCACATTCCATCTGTTCAGTAAGACATAATTGCAAACACCAACAGTTTTTTACACACAGATACAATGTATGCATACTCGATTTGAACTGCTGCCTGTGTACCTCACATTTTCTTAGCTTGTACACTAACTAACAATGCCATAGAAGAACATATACAGCAGTTGACAGAAAACACACATTTGTGAGGATAACATCACCATTGTGTGTGAATGAATATGGTCTTGGTTAAAAGGGTGTACAACACTTATTGGAAATAAAACCCTATGATAGTTAGGGGAATTAAAATCCTATGTCTCAACAAAGTAAAATTTTCACATTGCATATGTTCAGCAGAATATTACTAAATGTAACCAATTGTGTTTTACAATATAATGCGATACACAGTACACTGGATTTGAACTGCTAACTGCATGACTGACACACTTTTTACTTATGCTCTACCTATTAATACCACAGAAGAACATATACTATAGTTGTCAGAAAGCATACAGTTGAGGAGATAAAATCACTAGCATATGTGAATGAATATGGCCTTGGTTAAAAGGGAGTACAACAGCTGGGTGATAAAATCCCTCCACCTGTGAAAATGTCACAGCTAAATGGAAATTCTCACATCATATCACATCTCATCAGTTCACTAAGCCACAGGACAAGTTATACAGCATTTGTCAGACATCATGCAATCAGATGGAGAGAATGAGCTGTGTTAAGCAGAATAGATCATAGCGCTCCAGATTTATTTACTTATTTTATTTAACATTCATTTACTAGTAAAGTCCGACTGTTACAGAATCCATTTTCAGTAGACGCCCTGGGAGAAACACTCCAAATGCATGTCTTTGGAATGTGGGAGGAATCTGAAGCAACAGGAGGAAACCCATACGAATGCAGGGAGGACATGCAGATTCTGCGCAGAAGGCACCCCAGGCGAGAATCGAACCAGAGAACCTCTTGCTGTGAGGTGACAATGCTAACCACTATTTGACTGACAACTTGAAGATTATATCAGGAGTACATAGAATTATGAAAGCTGTTTCAGTTATGATGACAACTGTGTACTCATGCTTATATCACTGTAGCTTTCTTTACTGCATCTAAGTTAAACTCATTTATTTAATGGACAGGATATCATTAGTACAGCAGAAGGATTTTCAGTTTTTGGCATAGTGACCGATCACTTATGATTTCATAAATAAGAATAGTGATGCTGCTCATTGTCTAGTATTGCACAATGTTAAACATAAACAGATTAATTTGTGTTCGTGTTCAAACCCTGTTGTCCATGTGTGTGATGTGATAAATATGTTACTTCAGACGAAATGTGGTAGCAGGAAATGATATGCATGTTTCTATGAGTGATGTAATGTACACAGTTCTGGAATGGAAATGATGAAGAGGCATGTGATATGATCCAGATCAAATTTGTATAAGGTGACGACACTGTAGAACCTGTACTACCATGTGTCTGACCAATCATAGATGAAAGGAAGTGTTTGTAAGGGAAGTCAAAAAAGGTAATGACATAGGGATTGAACAGAATGCTGCTGTATGACAGAGACATGCGTACACAATGGAATGTAATCCATGCTTCTTTAACTGATGTCCTCCATATCAGCGCAGTATCCAATGTTGCCATTAAGTTTGCTGTATATGTTTTCATCATTAAGAAATAACATTTCAGTGTATGACATTTGCAGACTAATATTAAAGCATAAAAGCTTAACTGGAAATGGCTCTTGTAAAGTGTTTCTCTAATTGTTGTATTGGTTCTGTTTTAATATATATAT
This sequence comes from Protopterus annectens, assembly GCF_019279795.1. Lineage (NCBI taxonomy): Eukaryota > Metazoa > Chordata > Ceratodontiformes > Protopteridae > Protopterus > Protopterus annectens. The sequence goes on from NC_056741.1 coordinate 93,510,313, forward strand.
ATATATATATATATATATATATATATATATATATATATATATATATATATATATGAGACATTGTGAATGGATGCAATTGCACTCTGTTAAAGGCACTGGCCAATGTGCTAGAGAGAGAGAAAGAGTTTGCTTGTCTACAGTCATTTCAGCAATAAATTCTGCTCTTGGATTTACTGGCTGAGTCATTTTTCTGCATTGTATTTTCATCTGTGGTTTCTTAATATTAAAGCATAAATGGAAATGATGTCAAAACTGCAATCATTGATATCTAGACAGTTTCACAATAAGAACATAGTGAGAGATAATCCCACTCTCAGTGACATGCAACACTGCACTGTGTGAACTGGAATAGACTCCTCATATCATTTATAGTTTTAGCCATGACTTCATGTACAAACAGCAGAGCTAACTGACATGATTTTCATTCTGTCAGAACTGCTTACTGATGCACAATGTTGCCAAGCTTATTTGCACAACTGATGGCAAAGTCTTAACACACACAATGAAATTTTCTTAATTTATTCCATAGGACAAAAACTAGATATAGGTTCTACTAATAAATGTCAAGTTTTGCAGAATGAATAAGTATAAAAAGCACAGTGTAGGATACTAGGTGACTAATTCTGGAATGAGAATGATGGAAGTGGTATAGGACCATATCTTGTAAAAAAAAAAATATATATATATATATATATATATATATATATTTAGAATCAATGTTTTGGGATGAAGAAATTGTACATATGTAAAAATAAGGCATATTTTTTGAGTGATTTGACCAAATCAGCTGTGTAGCATACAACCACAAACTGGAAAGTTATGTATGGGACTTTATTTTTTGATGCCCTATATTTTTTTTTCTGAGAGGCATGCATGTTGAGAAAGGAAGTCAGGACTGACACAGGAAGATAAAATTGAGAGGCTAGGTTGAGGACATGACAGGCATGACCATAAGGGGAACACTAGGTATGGGGGAAGGAGGTGGTATGTTGAAATGCATAAGTACCGTACACACAGTGGGAAGTCAATCCTTACCCTGGGAGCTGTCACCACTGGCTCCTGCCTCATTAAGTGCAGGCAATTCTGGACAGAAAGCTGTTTCAACTATATTCTGGACCATACTTTTCATTTGGCCAAAGCAGGCAATGTTCCTTCTATTTTGAATCTCCTCACAAGTTCTGCCAGCTCCTGATAGGTTACATAATCACTACTTCTTCTGACTGTTCTCCTGGTGGGTAACAATACTTCCATTGCCCAGGGCAGAATTACCTGATGCAGATGGCTCAAGTAGGGCAGGAAAAGTGCAGACAACCCTTGCAAGCTGTGACCTAGGTTTACTGGGTGCCTTTCGTGGTAGTGGTGGTGGTGCTACTGCCGATGACATCTGTGGTGGCGTGATGGGCCATGATTTAGTGGTCAGTGTAGATATCCTTGCTGCTGCATATAATAAAGAAATTGAGAAAATAAAATAAATATGTATATAAAAGAGAGATAAGGTGAGGGATGACAGATGAACAAAGCAGTCAAAACCAGCAATGAGAAATATTTTATTTCTTAGGTATAGTTTACAGTGAATTAAGAATTATAATCATAACATAACACACACATTTATTATAAGATCTGAACTGCTTCTGTTATTTACCATTAAACATGTGAGGAGGAATATGAAATACTACATTTAGGCCACTGACATATAATAATAATGCAGTTATGTGTTTGACTGAACTGTGCCAATAACCATGATAATAGTCATCACTGGACGTGACAGTTACATGAAGATTCACTTCTCTGCCTGTGCAGATATTGTGATAACACATTTGTGTATTACCTTTACATAGTATTGATGTTCATTGTGTAGAATGAAATTACTGTATTGTTGTGTTAATGCAAGTTGATTTTTTGAGAAATCAACAGAGTATAACAATTAATGGGCAAGGACAGTGTTAGAAAAGCATACAGCAGTGATTTCGTGGTAATCTTAAATTGCATATGTTAATCATCAAATACAGTTAGTGACATATAAAACATTCCAGTATACTGAATTAGGATTTATTTTAACATGTTCACTGTCTGTGTTACAGTTGTCTTACTTGTAGTAATATAACTCTTAAATATAGACAGCAGTAAAGCCTTGTCGTTTGGTGGTGATGGAGAAGATTAAACCCAGAAGAAACATCCCATTTTCACAGCACATAGACTTAACATAACAATCCACTTCTTGGGTTATGCTGATGGTTCTCTGCAGAATCAACAATCTTTTATTGCACAATTATATAAATTACAGTATGGACTGCCACTAATGGCAGATGCTGTCTTAGTGTATAAATGTACTTTGCCAGACTTGCGATTGTTATCTTTTACTACTGAAACATAGATATGTGTCTGAAGACTGACCCTTACATAACCGGGTGCTCACACAGGTGCTCCAATTTCTCCTTATGCATCTCTCATTTCCTTTCAATCTCTTCAGGAACTGCTAAGAAAGGCAGAAAAATAAACATGTGCAGGGAGACATGCAATATCAGGTAGTATGGCTAGGTGATTTATGTTATTCTTGCAGTAAAGAGGTTGGGACAGATATTCATCTTCCCATATGTCAAGCAGGTAAAGCTTTCAGCTCTTAATATAACTATAATGGTGGCAACACTCTTCCCTCATGTGTGAGATGCCAGTTGCACAAGTAATAGCCTTGGCAAACCTATTCTAGGCTTTAGCCTTGTATTGAGACCCAGTATACTCCCTGTGCAGTAGCCTGCTGCTGCAATGCTTATGATTGAGACTCAGAAGGATTTTTGTCTCCTCTTCTAACTGGATCTTTGCTATAAAAGGAGCATTATCTTCCCCTTCATCAGCCAAGAGTCTCTCCTTTCAAGATGTCAAGAAAAATAGCAATGATTTGGTGCTCAACATAAATCTTGCATTTCCCATCCTTTGCACAAGGAAGCTAAACAGAGAGGATCATAATCGCATGGTGGATGGCAAACAAATTCTGTGAAATGTACTGTGCTGTTCTGGTTCAAGTGATATTTCAAGGTGTGAATCATGATGGTCCTAATTCCATTGGTTTGCTTCTATGATTAAATGCTCAATATGCAGAGGTTGAAAAACAGGCAAAACATACAGTAAAAATGCAGAAATAATAAGCAAAAACTGATAACAGTTACCAAGTGCAGAAATACAAGCAATAATATTTTTTATTTCTAGTTGTAGGCCTCAGATGGCTCAGATGCAGATAGCTGAGAATTGACTGGTTGCCTACCTCAGTGTAGCTTGGTTAAAACAAATGCAAACCCATGCAAACACAGGCGTTTTAAAATAAATGAAAAAACCTTACTGATGGACAAAATAGGTGATCAAAAACTCAGAACAGAGCCCTAGTCCAACGAGCTTTGATGAATGGGTCTCTACGTACACAACCTCTGCCACAAGGGTGCAGAGGATCCTCTCCATTAAACAGTTGCTGGGGATTAGGGCTCAATTCAAATACAAACAGAACTAGACACATTGGGATCTGTGGCCAGTCTATGCTACACAGTACAAGTGTCAGAACACAGGAAGAAATGCAGAGGTTGAAAAGCAGGCACATCTTACAGTAAAAATGCAAAAATAAACAGCAAAAACACTGATAACAGTTAGCAAGTGCAGAAATTCAGGCAATAATATTGTTATCTTTAGTTGTAGGCATTGATGGCTCAGACGGAGACAGCTGAGAATTGGCTGATCTACTGCCTCAGTGTAGTTTGGTTAAAACAAGCATGGCATTGTTATGTTTTATTTGTTAATCATACAATATACTCACTGAAATATAAAATAGTTTCTTTATAGCACGTCCAAGATGATTTTAACCTCTTACTATTCATGGCATAATTGTCTTGCTATTAGTCCTATGACTTTTAAGCATAGCCCCTGCGAACATCAAAGCCCTGTCCTTCTGTGATGGTGAAGACTGAACCCACAAGCATCATTACAGTTTCAGTGCACATATACTCAACATGATGAACCACTTTCCTGGCTATGCTGATGGAACTATGCAGAATCAAAAATCTATATCTGCACAAACATCCAAATTCCTGAATGGATTGCCAATAATATCAGATTCTGTCATGCTGTGGAAATGTACTTTGCTACTCTTGCAGTTGTTACCTGTGACTACTGAAACATAGATGTGTTTCCGTAACTTGACCTGTATGTACCCTGACAGGCATTCTAGTCTCTCCCAGTGCACCTCACAATTCCTTTCTATCCCTTCAGGAGATGAAAAAAAGATGGAGCTACATAAAAATGTGTATTATTTATTTATTATTTTATTTGAAGTTTGTTTGCCAGGATGGTCCATTGGGTCAATTGAACCCATTTTCAATGGAGTCCTGGGGAGAAAAGCTCCATAGGTACAATATCAAGTAACAATATATGAGTAATACAATAGCATAATGTCAGGAAAAGAATAAAAATAAAATAAAATAAAGTAAAAAGAAAATACAATACAATACAATAATGCAATAAAATAAAGTAAAATACAAAACAATATTGTAATAGTATGTAAGATTGAACAGAAGAGTACATATAAGCATGTGAGACTGTTAATACAGCAGGAATGTGAAGCTTGGTGACAATTCATGTCAATTTAAACATTTTTTTTTTTTTTTTTTTTTTTTTTTTTTAGGAATGTTAATGGAAGGAAATAGAAGTAAATGCAGAAGAATATAGACTTAAGAGATTATTTACGATGTGTGTATTCCCACAGGGGTGTGATTATAGACTGGGGAGGTAAGGTAGTAGCTGGGGATGTTATGTAGGATGGTATATGAGCATTCCCAGTAAGAAGATAAGTATGGGTGATAAGGAAGTAGCTGGGATGTTATGTAGGATGGGAACATGAGCATTCCCAGAGAGATGATAAATGTGTGTGTAGGAGAATTTTGAAGATGGGAAGGTTGCTGGTGCTGCGGATATGAGGTGGGAGTGAGTTCCAGAGACGGGCAAGGGAAAATAAGTGTAAGAGTTTGCCTGCTGGACGGGCAGGTTTGTGGAGTTCAATTAGGTTCTTAGTGTTGGTTGTAAGGGGTCTGTTAGGTTGGTGTATGGTGAAGGTTGAGGTGAGTGAGGGACAGAGTGAGGGCTTGAAAATGAGCTTATGAGCATGAGTTAGCTGAGTGTAGGCAAGGTAGTTAGGGAGCTCTAGCCAGTTTAGTTTATGTAGGGCAGTACAGTGATGGGAGGAGGATCTGTGGCCAGTGGTGAATTTAGCAATTTTGTTGTAACAGGAGGAGAGTTTAGTTTTGGTAGAGGATTTTAGGTTGGTTAGAAGTGGGGCCCCCATATAGGAGGGAAGGGATTAGATATGTGGTAGAGAAGAGGAGTCTAGTGGATGGAGAGAGGAAGCAAATATGGCGATAGAACATACCAAGTTTTTGGTGTGTTTTTTTAATGTTTGTTTGTATGTGGGAATCAAAACTAAACTGATTGTCAATGAGAGCTCCTAACAGTTTAGCAGAGGAAACGACTTCTATGGATGTGTTGTTGTGACTGGTTATAAGGAAAGAGTTTATGTCGATAGTTATGTTTTTGGATGGGGTGAATATCATGAGTTTGGTTTTTGATGGATTTAGATTTTAATGGTTTTCATGCATTCATTTTTCAGTTGTTGAGAAGGCATCCTGAGTTAGTTTTAAAAGGGAGGGAATGGAATTAGCAGTACAGATAATTGTAGAGTTGTCTGCATATTGGACTATTTTAGCATTTGGGATATTGTGGTGGAAGTCGTTAATGAAGATGTTGAACAGTAGGGGCCCTAATATGGAACCTTGGGGTACTCCAGTGACTGTGTTGAGGAATGAGGAGGTAGTTTTCTTCCATTAAACTGATTGTTGCCTATTGGCAAGGTAACTTGTAAACCAGTTGATACAGGAGGATGAAAGATGTAGGTTGGAGAGTTTGGTCAGGAGTAGGGAGTGGGAGATGGTGTCAAATGCCTTAGATAGGTCTAGGAGGAGGGTGGAGACAATTTGGTTAGAATCTCTAGCTTTATTTACAGTTTTGAGGAAGTAGAGTAGTGCAGTAGTGGTGCTATGACCGGGTCTGAAACCATGTTGTGTTGGGGTTAGTAGGTGACTATTGATGAGGTATGGTAGTAGTTGCATGTGAATGCATTTTTCCAGGAGTTTGGAGATGGGAGATAAGATGGCTATGGGCCTAAAGTTAGAGATGTTATTATTGTTACCTCCTTTGTGGAGGGGAATAATGTAGGCTTTTTTCCAAATTTGGGGTACATAACCTTTTTGGATTGACCTATTTATAAGTATACAAATAGGGAACGCGATGGCATCAGCAGCTGTTTCTAGGAAGAAGGAAGTGATGTTATCAGGGGCATTCGAGCAAGGTTTTAATTTGAGAAGGAGTTTTTTATGGTAGATACAGGTATGGGTTTGAGAGAGAAGAGAGGGGGGTGGGAGGAGGAGGAATCTGAGGAGGAAAGGGTGGTGGGAATTTCTGGTTGGTGAGAGGAGTTGTTTGTGAATGATGATGTATGGTAACATTCATCGACAGATAATTACTAAATTTATTTATTTACATTTGTTTACCAGGAAAATCCAACTGGGCCAGAAGCCCATTTTCAGCAGAGGCCCGGGGAGAAAAGCTCCACATAAATACAAACAATATACAATAATTAGATAGTACAACAGTATGCATACAGTAAGATGCAGAATACATACATCATACTTATCGTACAGAGGTGGTGACTTGTCTTGGACCACTTCCTCCTTTCAGCCAAAGAGTACAGGTTTCCTATGTCTTATGTCACTAAAGTTGGTAAGTGCACAGTCCCCCTCCCATGTATGAGATGCTAACAGCACAGGTGACAACCTCGGCCTCATTATTCCAAGTAACAGCCTTGTATTGAGACCTGGTATAGCCACCTTGCAGGAAACTGCAGCTGTAATGTTTCATGAGGGAGACAAAAAGAATCTTTGTCCCCTCCTCATACCATCTCAGTGCTCAAAAAGGACCACCGCCTTTACCCTCACTATGCATAAATTTCTCCTTCCAAGATGTCAGGAAAAATGACACTGAATTAGTACTCAGAACAAAGCTCACATTTCACATCATTTGCGCAGTTACAGGAGTTAAGGAGAATCACATTTGCATGATGGATGTCCAAAATATAATCATGATGTATCTACTGTACTGTACTGTTACGGCTCCAGTGACACTTTCTGGTGTGAAACAAGGTGGACCACCTTTCATGAGTTTGATGCTGAAATTACATGTTCATAGGTTCATAGGTTCACAGGTTTATACTAGGCTATCTGCCCTAAGGCATTTATAAGCCTAGCCCAAATTTTTGTGGCTTACGCCGCCCCTTATATGAAAAAATACTGTGCCCATTAGTTTGTTGTGCCTCTGTCCAGCAGTGACACAGAGATGATTCCCAGGGTAAACCTCTGATCTCCCATCCACAGGTCTAGATTTCTCTTGAACAGAGTCAGCGAGGTGCTCTGCCTCACATGGACCGGGATTTTATTCCACAGCATAGGGAGTCTCTGAGTGATAAATGTATCCCTCCAGCACGTCCTATTTATATCCGTGCTAAGGTTTAAGTCGCTTGCTCTAGTGGTTTTAGTGGATTTGGATTTTTTGAGGTGGAGCATGTCCATTAATTCCGGGTTGGACATGGCCTTGTATGTCAGGCACATGTCACCTCTGAGCAGACGGTATGGGACTGAATAGAGCTGGAGTTTCTTCAATCTGGTAGCATATGACAGATTTTGGAGTCCCTTTATCCTTTTGGTGAGGAACTTTTGGGGTCTCTCCAATTGCTGCAGATGTCGGGTGAGATACATCCCGAATGGGGCATTGTACTCGATCATTGGTCTGATAAGTGAAGAGTACAGGGGAACAATGACCTCACTAGATCTGGATGTGAATCCCTTCATGATCAGGTGGGCAATGTAGAAGGTCTTTCTAACCACTTTAGCAACGTGAGTGTCAAAAGAAAGGCCACTGTCAACCTGGGTCCCCAGGTCCCTGATAACCTCTTCTGTGCTTAGTGGATTGCCACCTATATGGTAGCTTGGGGTTACCTTGTTTTTCCCAAAGGGTATACTTCAGGCCATGGCTCTGGCACCAGCTATCTGTTTCCGTGAGTCCCTTCTGAAGGATATCCGTGTCCGATGCACTTTCCACTATGGCACCCAGTTTGCAGTCGTCTGCAAACTTTGTCAGCCAAAGTCCTCCCATGTTGGCCTGTACTTCTGAGAAGTAGATGCCAAACAATAGGGGGCCAAGGACCGAGCCCTGTGGGACACCACTTGTGACCGGCTTGGAGTCTGACATAGCGCCAGCAACTCTAACCCTGTGGATTCTGTCCTTAAGCCAGTTTGCAACCCATCTTGTGACATATGGGTTTACATTTAAGCTGGTAAGTTTTTCTACAATACCCAAGTGGGGTATTGTGTCGAAAGCCTTTGCAAGGTCAAGGTAGGCTGTATGGACTGCCTTTCCCTCATCAATGGCCTTGGTGACTGTTTCGAAGAAGTCGACCAAGTTCAAAAGGCATGATCTTCCCTTGACAAAGCCAAACTGGGTCGGGTCCAATGTCTGCAAGTCCCCTATATCTTTGTTTATGAGCTCCATTATGATCCTCTCCATAGCTTTGCAGACTAGACTTGTTAAGCTTATGGGGCGGTAATTACCAGGGTCTGTAGAGGCGCCGCCTTTGTGGAATGGGACCACAGTTGCCGCACGCCACTCCTTGGGCATGTATCCTGTGGTAAGGCTGAGATTAAACAGCTGCCTTATGTGCGGGTTTAATTCCTCATTTAGCTCATGTAGCACACAGCCGGGGACACCATCCGGTCCCATTGATGCTGTGTTTTTAGCTTTAGAGAGAGCAGCTTTCACCTGCGCATTTGAGATGTCCGGGAGGCTACACTCGGCTGGGATAGTTATCTCTCCTTTAGGGGAGAGGGGTGAAGTTTGCACTGAACCTGTCTGCCAGTATGTTGGCAATGTCTGTGGGTTCAGTGATTTTTGTATCATTTTGGACTAATTCTGAGCATATCTGGGAGTTTCCACCCAGGTTCCTAACATAGCTGAAAAAGGCCTTATGATTGTCCTTTGAATCCATGGCAATTTTTCTCTCAAAATTGGCCTTAGTTGATTTTATGAGTGCTCGTATTTTTTACTAATAATGATCAGGGTGACTTCCCTTTTATGGATTTTGTTCTATCATGTAATAGCTTTCTCCTCTTATTGTAAAGTTTGTTAATGGCTGGGGTCCACCAGACTGGACGTTTGCCCTTTGTGGAAAGAGTCTTGGTTTTATTTGGGATTGCCTGATCCATGCAGTCCTGGAGGTGTTCATAGAAGGCATTTGTAAGGGCTTCCGCAGCTTGGGTTATGGTTTCCACTGGCTCAGGGGCCTTGAAGGATACCACACCAGTCTTGAGTAGTGTGAAGTTTGCTTTAGAGAAGTTCTTCACTATGGTCTTTTTTGTTTGGGGTGGGGGCGGGATGTGGATTTCCAGTGAGATTAGTTTATGATCAGATCTCACCAATGAGGGATATACTTCTGGTGTGGAGCATTTTGTCCCCATGTTTGTGACAATGAGATCTAGTATATTTTCTCCTCTCGTGGGAACAGTGACTAGCTGTTCCATGGCATTTGAATTTATGAACTCCAGGAACCGTTGGGCTAGAAAGTTAGGGCTTGAGTAATGTTCCCAGTCTATATTCGGGTAGTTGAAGTCACCCAATATGATGGTGTTTGGAGATACATTTATACCCTCCAGTGTCTTCAGGAAGGCTGTGTGGGGTTCCTGAGTTTGAGAGGGTGGCCTGTAGCATGCTACAATTTGTAGAGCAGTTTTGCTTATGGTTAGTTGCACCTGGATGGTTTCCGAAGCTTCGTGCGTTGCCACCAACCTGGAGGTGTGGGTATCCTTTATGACTATGGATACACCCCTCCTTTTGTGGTGTGGTCCGGGTTTTGGGGCCAGAACGCATGATATGAGGTAAAACCTAATAGTGCCGGGTGCTCTCAGGAGCCTTGAACCAGGTTTCAGTTACAGCACAGACATCGATGTTCTCCATACTGAGAAGGGCCTCGAGTGCGTGCATTTTGAGATTTAGACTTCTGGCATTGAGCAGCATTACCCTCAGTTTCTTCCCATTTTGTTTTCTAGGGTGGTAGGTTTAGAATTTGAGCCTTGCCTAAAAAGGCACTATGGGGTGGCAAGAGCCTTAGCCAATATCCGAATCCCAGGGTGACAGGTGCAAGCCGTCCCTTGAAGCAGCGTGGCTTGTCAAGCATGTCATCCCAGGCAGACAGACACTGGATCCCCTTTGAATGACACCAGACATTAAGCCAATTGTTAAAGCTGATCATCTTGTCTCTATATTGTGGCATCATTCTTGGTGAAGGAAGGATACTGCTCAGGGTTAGGGTCATACCTGCCTGGGCTACATAATCAGAGAGCTCCTCTATGTCTCTTTTCATGTAGTCCAGGGAGGTACATCTCAGGTCGTTCACACCAGCATGGACAATGACTGTGTCATATTTGTACTTGCCGTGGAGTGACCCGAGTGCTGTTATGTTATGTGGCGGATTCTAGCGCCCGATAGGCAGCTTACTGTGACCCTCTCCTTGTTCAGCCTGGTGAGTGGGACGTCAGTGTGTCTGACTATGGAGTCACCTATGACAAGTATGTTAGGTGTTGTATTTAGCCTTAAGAGCTGTGACTGCTTTGCACACTGCTTTTGTGGTTTATGTGTTGCTTGTGGGGTGTCTTGAGGTAGCAGTTGTTTGGGTGTCTGCTTTGGAGGCCTCTGCTGTTTAGGTAAATTTTTACTCAGAGCCTCCGAGTATGTCTTTGTGTGTTTATGTGTTTGATTCAGTGGAGTGGTAGCATTATGTGAGACTGGTTTTGTGGTGTGTGTAGTTGCCTTCTCCTCCTGTCTGGTCTTGCCAGTCCTGAGTTGAGAGAGCTCAGCCTCCAGTTTGGCTAAATAGCTGCATCTCTCGCAAGTATTTGTGTTATGTGGGAGGAGGAGAGGGTTGTCTGTGTACATGAGGCAGTTATAACATTGCCTCAAGATTCCCAGATTCACCAGCTGGACCGGAGAGGAGATTGACAACTGACCTTTGGACATGCTAGAATAATATTGGGAAATCCTTAATTGAAAACAAGGGCCAGTGGGGAGTGAGGGTGTAGTGCTTTTAATTTTTAGTGCTGACTTATATAATTGCTTTAGTGAGCAAGTGCCAGGTAACTTGAGTGCAATGTGTTACAAGTAACTAAATGCAAAACGACAAACAGTAACTTTCTTTCAAGTGAAACAAGGAAATAAGTACAGTAAGCAATGCAGATATCACTAGTGATCCACAGAAGCGCTGAGAAGTTGTGTATTAGGTGGAATTAGCTTCCAGGGAAATAACAAGCAAACAAACAACAAGCATATAAACAAAGCTAGATTCAGCAGGCCTGGATCTAGTCTATGCTAGAGCAAACAAGGTGTACCAATTTCAGTAAGATACAGTTCAAATATTCAGGCACTATAAACCTTTAACCAGAAATTCCCAGCTCAGAAGGGCAGAGTCCAGCCTCTTCTCCCACAAGAGTGCAGACCACAAACCTTCTTAATGTAAAATAACTGGCCTGAAGCCCAAGTGCCTAAACCAGAACTAATACACTTGGACACTGGGCTCTCAATCAGCAGTTCCCAACTTAGAAGGATGAAAGCTACCTGTCCTGCCACGACAGTGCTTGCCACAAACCTTCCTAATGTAAAACAACTGGTCTGAAGCCCAAGTGCTTAATCCAAAAGACTTAGAATGATAGCTACACTTTAATCAAGTTACAGCCAAGCAGTAATAAATACCATTGAATACTTTAGAGAATGTCTGGATTAGTGCTCAAGTTACACAAACAAAGCTAGATCCAGCAGGCCCGAATCCAGTCTATGCCACAGCAAACAAGGCGCACCAACTTCAGTAAGAAACAGTTCAGATATGCATGCACTATAAGCCTTTAACCAGAAATTCCCAGCTCAGAAGGGCAGAGTCCAGCCTCTCCTCCCACAAGAGTGCAGACCACGAACCCTCTTAATGTAAAATAACTGGCTTGAAAGCCCAAGTGCTTAAACCAGAATTAATACACTTTTAGAATAACAGACACTGAGCCCTCAATCAGCAGTTCTCAACCTAGAAGGATGTAAGCTACCTGTTCTGCCACAACAGTGCAGACCACAAACCCTCTCAGTGCAAAACAACTGGTCCGAAGCCCAAGTGTTTAAACCAAAAGGCTTAGAATGAGTTACACCAAGCAGTAATAAATACAATTGAGTATTTTTAAGATGATGCAAAAGTAAAATGAAGTAGGTAGAAACACAAGTACAGTAAAAGCAGATGAAATTTTTTTTTTTTTTTTTTTTTTTTTTATCTGAACAAGTGCTGAGATCAAAGAAACAGATTTGAGTGCTGAAACTAGAAAACTGGCTAGTTATAAGAAAAAAAACAAGCTAGAAGGCTTCCTTCAAACACAGAAGGGCTTGGGGGCTCAGAAGCCTACAAATAGTCTATACCACTTAACAAGAAAGGCAGGAAATAAGCTTAATTTTTTTTTCTGTTTCCCAGATGCTCTCTTTGTACACAGTAGGAGTGCCTGAAATCAGAATATGATCTCACTGCACTCAGTTGAGTGAGCAAATGAGATGGGCCCAGAGGCAGGCTGAGGGGCGGGCAGTTTCAATGTCACTAAGATTAACACCAAAACAAAAACAGGGAGGGTGGGTGGGAATAACTGAAGAGCAGAATAACTTCAGTTAAATATTCCTTCAACACTCCTTCAACACACCAAACTGCATAAAATGCTGGTATCTGTATGGCACAAAATCCAAAATTCATCCAGCTGATGATAGACTTAAAGATAGTCAAAGACACTGTTCGATGATATAAAATGTTCCGTTTAATCACATGTAAGTAAGCGCTTTCACCCGTAGGCTTCTTCAGCCTACAGGTGAAAGCGCTTACTTACATGTGATTAAACGGAACATTTTATATCATCGAGCAGTGTCTTTGACTATCTTTAAGTCTATCATCAGCTGGATGAATTTTGGATTTTGTGCCATACAGATACCAGCATTTTATGCAGTTTGGCGTGTTACTTAATATTTTCGTGCTGGTTCTGTGCTCCGTTGGCTGGGTGTGCGCCTTTTGGATTACACTCCTTCAACACAGTTTAAATCAAATTAAATACTGTATTTTTTTTTTAAAAGTGCAGATAAAGGTACTTAAATTCTCTTATACGTCCAGTTGAATATAACCAAGTTCTTAGCTGGCCAATGCTGAGGTTTTAAAGCAGGAAATATTTCACAATGCACCAGTTAAATATGCAAGGACAGGAAATCAAAGAATGTGGCTACCCCCACACCTGTAATTACTAGCAAATAACAAAATTCAGCCAACACTAGCTTCAGTTCAAGTTACTGAAGAGCAGAATAACTTCAGTTAAATATTCCTTCAACACTCCTTCAACACAGTTTAAATCAAATTAAATACTGTATTTTTTTAAAAAAAGTGCAGATAAAGGTACTTAAATTCTCTTGTACGTCCAGTTGAATATAACCAAGTTTTTAGCTGGCCAAAGCTGAGGTTTTAAAGCAGGAAATATTTCACAATGCACCAGTTAAATATGCAAGGACAGGAAATCAAAGAATGTGGCTACCCCCACACCTGTAATTACTAGCAAATAACAAAATTCAGCCAACACTAGCTTCAGTTCAAGTTACTGAAGAGCAGAATAACTTCAGTTAAATATTCCTTCAACACTCCTTCAACACAGTTTAAATCAAATTAAATACTGTATTTTTTTTTTAAAAAAGTGCAGATAAAGGTACTTAAATTCTCTTATACGTCCAGTTGAATATAACCAAGTTCTTAGCTGGCCAAAGCTGAGGTTTTAAAGCAGGAAATATTTCACAATGCACCAGTTAAATATGCAAGGACAGGAAATCAAAGAATGTGGCTACCCCCACACCTGTAATTACTAGCAAATAACAAAATTCAGCCAACACTAGCTTCAGTTCAAGTTACTGAAGAGCAGAATAACTTCAGTTAAATATTCCTTCAACACTCCTTCAACACAGTTTAAATCAAATTAAATACTGTATTTTTTTTTAAAAAAAGTGGAGATAAAGGTACTTAAATTCTCTTATACGTCCAGTTGAATATAACCAAGTTCTTAGCTGGCCAAAGCTGAGGTAAGACCAACTGCATAATAATGCAGCTAGTCACAGCATATGAGTGGAATTTACCTTGACAGTTATTACATCCAGATCATATACACATAGCAAGATTGAGGAAAACCAATAGATTTGCATAGTCATCATGAACATTGTTCACACTTTCACAACTTAAGTAAGGGATTCAAACACCTGAGTGCATCGCTCTTTCTCTTTTGCCTGTTACCTGTGCACACTAAAGAATAACCTTACCTATGTTATGCAGCACACATTTGTAGGTTTCTTGCCAGCAACAGGGGAAACTGCAAAATTAACAATGTTCCGCAGACTAAAGGCAACAGAGAATACAAACCTTCAACATAACTTATTTCAAATTTTTGCATCACACGTAGTATAATGACACATATAAATTATTAGAGTGCAAAAACATATGTCAAACTGTGCTAATAGCATTACTGCCTTCTGTTGGTCTTTGCCTCCAGTTTAAGCTCATTTGCACAATGGTCACCAAATTATTAGCGTAGCTAAAGGATTTTCTACTCAGTTTTTGCCATGATATGGTAACTGATATTTATCCTCACGAACCTATGACTGTCACTGGTGCTCTATGCCAAGTGTTGCACACTGGTTGATGTACATACCTTTGTTATATTGCTATCTGATTTTTTTGTTGAGTATCACTGAGCAGAACATTGCTTATACATGACACATATCTTTCACAATACAGGCAGACCCAGATCCAGCACTAGGCAACCTAGGCAGTTGCCTAGGGCCTGCTGGCTTGATAATGCTGCAATATTTTATTAAAAAAAAAAAAAAACTTACATTTCTTCCTTAAGGGTGTACTCTCCATATGTTGTGACGGGTCTACCTGATATGGTCAACAGTTCAAATGGTAGAAACTCATTTGGTCGATGGCTCATTTGGTCGACAACCAGTATTCAAGGCACTTAACAGGGATTTGCCCCCCTCCCCAAAGTTGTGTGACCCTGGAGTTGATATATATAGTTGGGGGCGAAGCCCCCCACTAATATTCATTTAATAGTCATTTAAAACATGAAAATACAACAAAAAGTAAACATTTTAAATGAATATGGGTGGGGGGCTTCACCCCCCCCCCTAACTACATATATCAACTCCAGGGTCACACAACTTTGGGGTGGGGGGCAAATCCCTGTTAAGTGCCTTGAATACTGGTTGTCAATCAAATGAGCCATTGGCCAAATGAGCCATCGACCAAATGAGTTTCGACCATATGAAATGTCGAGCATATCAAGTAGACCCATCATGACACATGCACACTAACTTTCCCTTCCTTCCACTCACATGGAATTCAAATTCAAATATGGAGTACCACTCCATGTGAGAGAGAGAGAGAGAGAGAAGCAAAGAAATGCATATGGGCGTGTGTGTGTGTGTGTGTGTGTGTGTGTGTGTGTGTGTGTGTGTGTGTGTGTGTGTGTTTGTGTGTGAAAATGCTCTTAGTTTGGCTGACAGATTAGTTAATTAACTTGCTCAAGCCCAAACCCTCTACCTTGATTATAAGGAAGTAGAACCTGAATCCTCTGCACTCACTAACAGACTACTCACTTAATTATCAGGGGGTGAATAATCATGGAATGTGAGTTTCATTGAATTTTCAAGGAATCTGAGTTTCAGTGCATTTTCAAGGAACTGAATTTCAGTGTATTTTCAATGAGCTGTGAAATTCAAAGGAAGAGAAGTTTGCTGTTGTTCATGCTATGTCTGTCTTCAATGTGTAACTGTTTAGTTTAGGAAATGACCATCAGTGTTTGTGCTATAGCAATTGAAAACAATGGTAGTAGCACAATAGATCATTCAGTTGTTGAAGGTTGTGAGTTCTATTCCCTTACCATATAGATGGATTATTGTGGTAGTTTTTAAGGAGAAATGGGCATGATGCACTCCTGAGTGTGTCCTCCTTTGGATAAAATGCCTAGTAACTATGATACTGCTGTCAATTTGCCAGCCATTCTCTATTGTAATATTACCAGCTTACCATTTTTTTAATGTAACATAAGCAATGTATTTTTCAAGTGCAGGGGACACTGAATTTTTACACAGACAACTGAGCTGTGAAGTTGTTTGCCAGCAGCAGCCTCTTCATTAGTTACTGAGCTCTTTAATGTGGAATCATTTAGATGACTTTTACTTCTGCAGGGATTGTGCATAATTATTGATATTGGTGTGTTGCAAAGACAGATGCTTGAGTGGCCTTTTATGGTTGAAATATTCTGAAATGGGTTGTTTTGTCATTACTGGTTCATACTGTTTTTTTATTGTTTACTGGAAATATGTTCAAAACTGCAAATTTAAAGGACACTAACAAGTGGCGCTGTGTTATACAAGTAATATAAATTAATGCAATCAGGAAGATGAATCAAAGAACACATGCATGCATGTATGCATGGTCCTAAAGATGTGAGTAAGTGATCTATTGTTTGAAAACAGCTGAAAGGCAAACTTAATGTGCTATTGGCCAGATGCATTGTCTTTGAATATGGGGGTTTCAACACAGTTATGTTGTTGTGTCTTCTGGCTTTTCCCGGTTAGGGGTCACCACAGTGGAACTCCGTTCCGCTAATGATTGGCAGTAGATTTTTACGTGCCAAGTTGCCAGCCCTGACTCACAACCTTCAATGAAGGTACGCCCATTCACGCATATCTCCACACAGAAGATGCTCTAGCTGAGAATCGAACAGGACAACGTCTAACTGTGAGGCGAGAACGCTACCACAGCACCACCACCACAGTTATACAAACAATAATTTATGACAGTGAATTTCAAGGGCAGAGAAGTTCACTCTTCATGCTAAGTCAGTTTTCATTATGAAACTGCATTGTTTTGTTTAGCAAATGGTTATCAGTGTTGGTGCCCTAAAAGTTGAAATAAAAGTTTTAAATTAAATCTAAATATCTGTAATCATTGTAGAAGTAAAGAAGAAAATAGTATGTACACTGACAGGTTTGAACAGTGTTTGTGGTAAATACAGAGAAATAGTGAAGTAATGGGATACTTGAATGGCTGGAAGGGGCTGTTGTGGGGGGTCCAGTACCCTGCCTAAAGTCCCATTTGACCATGATCTGGCAGTGAATACAGGTGTCAATAATACACATTTCAGGTTATCAGAGTAGTGGGAACCACAGTAAAAATAATTTATATAAGAGGATTTGAACCCACACATAGCTCAGTGATACTGTAACAAACACAGCTTTACTCAGGGATACCATCTAATCTTTCAGATAAAATGTGTTAAGAGATCATTGTAATGGAGTACACATAAATAATGGAAACAAAGAAAATTTTATACAAAAACATCCCACCCTCAGTGGATTAGAACTGTGCATACAGTCCACTGAAATAGAGGATTCACATTATTAGTACATTGAGTCATGGAAACTGTTACAGGGAATGCAATCATGTTATATTACTTTCATGTTTGCTTTTAACATCAGATATTCTGACACACAACGATGCTAAGCTCCGGTGTGCTACTAACAGCAAAGTGTTAGTGCATGGATAGGAATTGTCTCTGCTTTTGTGATAGAATGATAACTGTGATTTCCCTCTGCTCATTGCTATCTAGCAATGTTGCTCAATGCCAGGCATCAAGTAGCAGGTAATAATAAAATGAAACTTATTGTTTGTATAAGCCATTCCTGGCCATGTGTGTGCTGTGTTTATGTCTTTTTTGACCAGATTAGATGATGGACATGAGAGGATATGTCAGAGAGGTACAGGGAAAATTAGCAGATGGTTGGTTGCACAGATGACAGAATGGAATAATTAGAACATTACATCCATGTACGTCTTATGATTCCAATGTAAAGTAGGTCGGCCCACTGGACACATGCAGTTGTTCCATCTGCATGTGTACAGTAACATCATGTATGGATCTGCCACTAGCCGATTGCCTGTCAGTCATCTCTTTTAATGTGGAAAACACTGCAAATGGCAGCCATGGTCCCACATGGTTAATGTACACAATAACTATATATAGGAATGCCAGTAATATGTGCAAAAATTATGTTTTCCTAGAGCATAACATCAAAATAGCTACACATACATTAGTTTCTACAATAAGGGACACTCGATTCCCATAGGGATGCAGATGAGGCTGGCACATGTCCATTGTTTGTTGTATGTGGTTCCTATCCACTCTGTAGGGATCCATAATGTTGGAGGGCATGATATGCTGAGCATGGTCAGAAGACCAGGCACCATTGTAGGGCAACACTGTGTAACACTGGTAACATCTATTACTATAAGAATCTCTTGCCAATGCAGGTTTACAGTTTTGTTTGTCTGCTTTTCTCTGCTTGAATGTGAGTAAATGACAGTGCTGATTGCTAATGCACATGTGATACAGCTGCTCAGTATACAATCGTTAGGATATAGCTGCGCTGTTCCTTGTTTTCAAGTTGGCCTCATACAGCAGCAGTGCTTTTTGAATTGCACATACCCTTCTCATCCCTGCTCATCATACAAATGCACTTAGCATGATGTGGCAAGTGTTTATGAATCCTGGACATGATTTTACATTGCAAGGTAGTACATAATCATTTTATATTTTTATCTCATCTGTTATAAAACAAAACTATATGTAAAAAAAAATAAATCATTACATATGCCCCTCAGATTACTTTGGGTTAGAATAAAACAAAATAAAATAAAATAAAATAAATATTTATACTGCTGCAGAATTTCAGAAAATGAGAGTGGACACAGGACCAGTACAGATAATCCAGATCATGTTTCTGCAAGGTTTTATAGGTGAAGAATCCATTAAATAATTACAGACTTAATTACAAATGACATGCTCTTAGAGTAAGTGACTCTGGTGTAATAGACTGAAGTAAATCCTTGACAGTGAGTGCAAGTCTTTTGGAATCTGGCTTCTAATGTAAGACTGCTTTACAGATAAGCCTTAAATTAGAGTATGTCGTTTACACCAAAACCGTTTTTTTTTGGAATTGGAGCAGACTTACTCTTGAGTAAGTCACTTACTATAACAGCAAGACTTTTGGAATCTGGCCTCCAGTTTAAGTCTGCTTTATAGACAGGCCTTATATAGGAGCATGTTGCTTACTCCAAAAGCAAGTTTTCATGAAATCGGGCAGGCTTACATGGGAATAAGTCACTTACACTGACACACATCTTTTGGAATCTGGCTGTAGATCTGACATTTCTGCAGTGGCATATTCCAATCTTGCAGAACAATACATAACCACAGCTTGTAAAGCACAGGTAAGAACTATGATGTGAAGTTCTGTAACATCTGCAAGTAGCAGGACTTTTCTCTGGATACTCGAGAATATAAAGCCAGCATCAAATCTTGCATTTCTTTATATAAGATGCGAAGATAAAACCAGCAACAATTTCAGTGGTGACAGAAATCTAGCAATCATGCAGTCTAAAGATAGACAACATGACACAGGCAGTCTGAAAGTAAAGATGCTCGTCTATAGAGAAAATGCTTGATGTTTCTAATTAATCACTGATTTCAGTGACACATCATTCTGTAATTTATTCACTGGTATTAGGTAATGTAAACAAAGCATAGCCATATTCATTTCTTTGTTTCAGTGCTGGAACACACTTATTATCCAGATACTCACAGTGAGTAATTAAGATTAATATGATAGTGTATCAAAAAGACCAGAAAAGTACAGGAAATTATAATAAATCAAAGACATATTTTTTTCACAATTCAGAACCTCAATCAGCCGTTTATTCTGTCCAACTTCAAATTAACTTTTTAGGTATCTTTATTATGGATAATTCAGACATCTTAAGGAGAAGTTTGTTGAGGCTGGATAATTACCTCCCTCCACATATAGCAAAGAATATTTGGAAAGCACAACACATGAGAGTTCATAGACTATGTTCAGGTGAAGGGGTATGGAAGACATGAAAATTAAATTTGAAAATAGACTATTCAGGGAATTCATTGAAGATAAGTACCACAGAGCTTTTACTAACAAGCCAGATCAAATATGAATGTGAAATAAATGATTTATTTATTTTTCATTTTTCAGTAAGTCCAGCCAGATCATTTAATTTTCTATGGACTCCCAACATAAAAATATCAATGCAATGAGCACAAGTGATATAACTGTATTAATAAAAATGACATGCAGCTTACATAACAGTATGCAAGACAAATTATTTTTCAAAAAAGTAATAGGGGTGACTTGTTAGGGTTAGAAAACATCTTTAGCATAGTATAACCTCAAAACATTTTCTATCTATCTATCTACCTATCTATCTATCTATCTATATATATATATATATATATATATATCTGTCTATCTATCTATTTTAGATCAGGATAGAGAACTGATCAGAACTTGAACAATGTCACTCACAGCCCAGAGAGAGAAAGACACACATACAATGCAATAAAGATGCAGTAAAGTAGTTGCCAAATACACAGCACAGAGAAAGTCAAGTAATATTCAAACGACTATTCACAATATGTACATAACCTGAAGGCCGTTATATGATTTCAGGGTAGTTTTTATATACTACAAACTTCATGATCGCACCAATTTGAAGGGGGAAATACCCCCAAAAAGAGGATCACGTCTGGCAGGACTCAACGACAGTGATCTCCTATGGAGGAAATCTGATTATCAGCGAGTTGAACCTCAGGCACATGATGATAAGAGAGTTCAAGCTTCCTCCACCAGTAGGTTACCCAAAATTATACCATACTATTGTTGATTTAAGAGCTTTAATGGTTAGTGTGGGTACCTTATTAATTGAAGTAGATGTGGAACATGATAGTTGAGGATAATAGGTCAGGATAATCAGAAGAGGTAAACAAAATTATCCTGCATAAGAACAGCAAGGACTTGTTTTTTCATGCAGTAAGGTGTAGAACAACATACATTATCCAGAATTGTAGGAAACAGAAAGATTCTGCAACTGTAATCCTCATGAACTCACGTGTACTGACAGTTAGAACATTATAGGACCTCTTTGTAAATGAGACCTAAAAAGACAGGCCAGTCATGGAAAACATTAGCTGCTGGCCTAACCCATTAACAGAGGGAGGTTAACTAGACAGTAACACTGCTAAATGAAGTAACTCGGTGATTATTACATAAAATGCCTAATTAAGACTATTACACATATAGCATTATATATTTGTTAGATGTGAAGGAGAAATTATTTATTTTCCTTGAGTGTGGCACTTTACTTGGTAAAACAACTGAGTAGTAATTCTTCTTGGTGAAGAGAGTACATATTATTCTTTTTTACTGACAAGAAGTTGAGCTCAATGCCATATATACCACAAGAATTCCAATGGAAACTATAATTACCTCAAGAATAGTGTGATTGTTTGGAACATCTATAGTATATAAAGACTTTATTTACAGAGTGGAGAATGACAAAGTGAGAATTACTATGAACAGAATAATGAGAGAATTAAGAGCCACATCTGAGGTCAGGAATGAAAGACCCAGAATGAAAAAAAAACAAAAAAAAAAACAGAAAATCTGCAAATATAACTACCATTTAAAACTGGTTAACTACAGGATGTTAACATTTAACTATCATGCATATGTTTGGTGAGTTAGCTATGTATATTTAGTATACCATTAACTATCATAGTGCAGCTTACAGCCAGGAAGTGTAAGAAAGTAGCTAGTGTATCAGGTTCCAGCATATGCAGTTTAAATGCTGCTGTTCCTAAGTGATGAAGCACTTATTAATTTACTTAACACTGTTTAGCTAAGGCACTCCTTTTTGAATTGTCTGAGAGTACACCACAATAAAGCTCTTAAAAGTTGTCTCACAACATGGTGATAGTGGGGTTATCATTTCAGCACACTGAGTTGTCCTAGAACATCCTCAGTGAGAGGTCATATCATCCTTCATAGTGATAGATTGTATTATCTTCATGAATGGTGGGCAGTATGGACCAACTTCAGAAACCTGGAGTACATCTAGATTAACTAGTATGGATCTAATTGTACAGCTTGCTCTATTGGTCAGATAGTTAGGGAGCAATGTCAGTATATGGAGAATGAAACCATAGCCTTCTAAGGCCAACATTAACATGATGCATGAAACTATCAAATTCTTGACAGAGGTTGAGAAGAAGAATTCCAATAAATTTTCCATGGCAATGTTACTCTTGACTATACTTACCAGATAAAGATATGCATAACCCATGCCATTACAAAGTCTAAAACCATGTTTTTTACTAGAAATAACGTTTTGTATACCCCACCTGACTCACTCCATCATTGTTGGAACTGATCATGGCTCTTAAGGGCATCCTGGCAGTCTGCATGCATTGGGGGTTTCTTGCATGCCTTACTCACCCTCCAACCTACAGTTGAGGGATAGGAGTGCAATGGAAACATTGTGCCTTATCACCCCACCTCAGTAGCAGCTCAGACATGTTCAACCCACCTCATCTTTGGACCATGCTTCCTAACACAGAAACGTCCTCAGCCTACACCAGGGATTGTCACAGGAGATGCCCATGTCACCCTCTCCCCAGGATAGTCACATCCATCCCTCCATGCCACACATCAGTCACCCAAGCCATTAATCAAAAACAGGTAATTTGGTAGTCAGGGCTTTATCCACCAATTTTGAAAGGCATGAAAGGGTCACACTTGGACAACTGTTATCTATGGCTACTGATTAATTAGCATTGTGAAGAGTTACAGAGCTTTCTTTCTTCCACAAAGATGATGTATGTCATATAAAATGATATGAGAAGAAAGCTTACCCTTCTCTGCTTAGAGAATGCCAGAAAAAGCTTTGCATTCTTATAACCTAAGGTCCCATTCTCAAACTGTACCCCATTTACAAACTCTGCTATTCAACCCAAAATGCACAGATCAAGCCATTTTTATGCCAGCTCCAAAAGGATGAGAAAGCTTACCTGAAGATATTGTCACTACAACTAATAATTAATTTCCATAAACAGCTGAAATGCTTCCTGCTCAACCAGTTAGAACCAGTGCCATCAGTAAACTTGTTCCACAGCACACTTCAGTAATACTCCCTGCACTTCTATTCTGTCAGTTCTTTAAAGTTCAGTTGGCCTTATTATTTCCCACATTAAGATGTTGAATCTACTCTATCAGCCAGACTTCCCAGTATATTACAGATACAGTGCTTGCGCGCGCACACACACACACACACACACACACACACACACACACACACGCACACACACACACACACACACACACACACACACACACATATACACACACTTCTCCTGTCATACCTGGGCTACACCAGACAAGGAATACAGCTCTATGAAATGTACTACCATCCCCTACAAATCTCTTCAAGACTGGATCTAACACGAGGTGACGTAGGCAGTTGCTTAGGGCTCAGTGTCAGCTGGGCAGTCCAGCCACAACATTAAATAAAAAAAAAAAGTTTTTCTACTTTTCTCAGCACCCACATACTGATGCTTTAAGAATTAAAAACAAGAATGTTTTTCCTGCTTTGCCCACATGTTGTATTTTCAGCCAATGAAACAGAAGCAGGCAATGTTTGTTATGAAATGGACTTCACAGAAAACAGGAAAGTGCTGCATTCATTACATTACTTGTAGGTACAAGTTACAGTACAGAAGGGATACATTTAAGTTCAATGCACTTGCAGATACAAGAGTGTACGCATGTGAAATGGCCAGGTTTTGGAAAAGTGCAATTAAGTGGCTTGCTCATGCTCAAACCTTGTGACTTAACTAAAGCAGGTAAGGGCCTTAATCATCTATACCAGATGTCATCAGCTTTTGTTTCCTTTGGTAAAACACTGAAGATTATATTCAATGTCAGCCATTAGAGCATCACAATTTTTGTGTTTCACAGCATACTTGTTGATGCAGACCTGTTCTGATAACCATTTAATTGATTTTTAGTGTTTTTTTTTTTTTATATATATTTGTCTTCACTTTTGCGAACATCTCTGATTTTACCTCAGCTTTATGCCCTGAATTTGAGCCAGTCATTTAACCAGACAATACTGTGTGGATACTGAAAATCTGTGCCAGGTTTCTTAGTACTTCCCTGGACTGGAATCTTTGTAACTAGTACCTATAAACTATAGTACTTATGGTATAAAGGAAGGAAACTGATTGTGGTAAACGAGCATTAGTACATGAGCCGTATTCTTTGGACATGATCCTTGGTTTCTTTAATGTTGACAGTGTGGTTATTATTTAGATGTGACTAAATTGGGCAGAATGAAATCTATGAATATAATGTTAATATTTTAACTATGAACATATTTTTAATGTACCTTCTTTTCTGCAGGGAGACAGGTGTGGAATGCAATCTAGGCTACACTTAATGTGGATGACTAAGGTTATGAGTTATTAAACAGCTGTTCCCTGCATTACAGGATTTGATTCCCACAGCCTTCACTTGCCTTTTATGATTCTGACATGTTACTTCACCAGACGGTACCCCTGGGCTGCTCCTGGATAGGGATACGTGCTCAGTGGATGGACACAGGCTGTTAGCAAATGCATTATATATCTGACTTTTCAATTTCTGCACCCTTCACTTAGATGTTTATTAATACTTCATTATATGCTATATGAATATGAATTCCAACATGTCTCTCATATTTAATGGGTTAACAGCTGCAATTTCACTAAGTGTGCATTTCAAGGGAGAAGATGTTCACTGTTTTCATATTATGTCTGTTTTCAATGTCTTTTATTTTGTTCAGAAATTGGCTGTCAGCATTTTTTTCTTGTAAAACATGAAATAATAATGTTAAATGAAATCCAAACCTGTGTGATAATTGTAAAACTAAAGAAAAAAATAGCATGTGCATTGGCAGGCTTGAACAATGTTTATAGCAACTGGAGAGATGTCCAGCCAATTAATGGTATAATGCTATAGCTGGCAAAGGACTGGCTCATTATCCTGCATAGGGTTCTGTTGGTTCCAGGGGGTGTATGCTGCAACACCACAGCAGTATTAGGAATTCAAGTAAGCCAGACCTGTACAGAATGGTGCCAGAAGAGATAACTATGCCTTATGACAGATATGACACAGGGAAGACAAAGATGAGTCAAAAATTAGATCTAGGTATCTTGCAACCATGCAAGTAACCCCCCCCCAAAAAATCTGTATGCAGTAATATTTCTGATTTTGTATAATAAGTGGGTTGTTGAACAAAAGCTGATGTAACATTTATATTGCTGTAACTGTTTTGGTTTATTCATTGCACTAAAAATTAATTAATTAATTAACAGGCCTGGATTGTGTAATATAATCTAAATATGTTGCATTTTAGTAGTATATTTTTGCAGTACCTCCTTTACAGCCTCCAGCAACTGCAAAGGGGTGGACATTTGTTAGGTGATATAATCTGCATTATTTGGAGTGACGATCAGAACAGTCTCATCTTCAGAATGTATTATCTGGTCATTGCTGCGTATTACTATGATTCAGTCTTCTCTGCAAGATCAGATTGTAAAGGATTTCTGCATTAGTTAAAATCTGTTACTCTTGGCAATTAGTGCAGATGAGTCTGACTAGAGTTATAACTTGCTAATGGGCTGCTTCCTGTGGCAAGGACGTCGTGTTTGAATCTTTCCACCTTCATTTACCTAGTTTGTGATGCTTACCATGTAATTTAACCACGCAGTGCAAATGGGAATTTGGACTAAACTCTTTAATTTTATTTTATTTTTATTTTCATTTTACATTTCTTTACCGGGAAAGTCCGACTGGACAGCAGTCCATTTTCAGCAGATTCCCGGGAAGAAAAGCTCCACACTACAATACGGTACATGAAGAGAATAAAATAGATCATACATATAGCATTCATACACAATATGTTAGAAATTAACAATTCTTTCAGTAAACAATTATTGAGGTACATAATAAACTTGAAATATTTTTTTTTTTTTTTTTTTGTTTTACAGTTATAAGTTTTGAAAGGTAAATATCAATGGGTTAACAAGCTTTCAGGGTAAAACTGTTTATAACTAGCTGAAAACCTAAAACATTCTCTTGGTATGGATTAACCTGGGGAGTGGCATGAGCATAGCCAGTTACATAAATAGTGGGTTTTCAGGAGTTTTTTGAAATGCATAAAGGAGGTAGAAGAAGTTATTTGGCTTGGTAGTATGTTCCACGTTTTGGCAATGGTGCTGGCAAAGATGGATATACCAGCATAATTTTTATGTTGGATGACAGTTATGAGGTTCTGGTTACTAGATCTTAAGGCTTTAGAGGGAATGTGGGGCTGAATTAGATGCTATGTGCTGGGGTTATCTCAGGAAGGTAGTAGAGATTGTGTGCTATATAGAGTTGATAGAGTAGAAGTTTATGAGGCAACTCAAGCCAGTTGAGCTGCTTAAGGGATAGAAAGTGGTGGGACCTATATGAGGCTTCAGTAACAAACTTGGCAATCATGTTATAGCAAGAATCCATTTTATTTAGATCGGTTTGGTGGAGATTAGTAAAGATGGGAGAGGCATAGAGGAGGGTGGATAGAAGATGAGTATTTGCGATATTTGCTTTGGTATGTTTAGTCATACCAGTTTGTTCCTATAGAGGAGTCCAAGCTTTTTATTAACTTTCTTGATGGTTTGTGCTATGTGGATGTCAAATTTCAGGTTATTGTCTATTTCTACACCTAGCAGTTTAGTGTGTGTGGTTGGACTGATTTGAATGTTTTCTTTGGAGTTGATGGTAAAACAGTTATCTAGGGGAGGAGATCTACCTGGGCTGAAAAGAATTTTTTTTTTTTTTTTTTTTTTTTGTGATTAAGAAGAAGTTTGATGTTAGTGAATCAAGTTTCGGCTAGAGTGAAGTTATTTTGGGTTAGAGTTTGCAGTTCCCTTAGGGTGAGGGCAGCAAATATAAGGGAGGTGTCATCTGTGTATTGTACTATTGAGGCAGTGGGTGAGGATAAAGAGAGTTAGTAAACTTTGCTCAAAGGTGCGAGGATGGACCCTTGACGTACTCCTATGGTTACTGGTGACAGGAGAGACAATTGGTCCTGCCATAAGACTGCTTGCTCAGGTCTCCTGAATTGCATATGTAGCAACTAGAAACCTCTTTGTCATTGTTTGCCAACCATCCCCTTTTGCGTAGCTGATCCATTTCAAGAAATGTTATGGTAGTATAACCAACACACCAATTATTATAGGTTCATAGGTTGGGTACTAGGCTATTGGCCCTAGGGCCTGTACAAGCCTAGCCATAACAATTCCCTGGCTGTTTCTTCCCACAATATTTACTTCCCTGGACCCCTGTCTAGCAGGGCAACTGATGTGATCCCTGGGTTAAATTTCATATCTCCATCCAGTCGCCAGGGTTCCTTTTGAAGAGGGCCAAGGAGGCGCTCTGCTTGACATGCATGGGCAGTCTATTCCAGAGTATGGGGAGTCTCTGGGTCAGGAACCTATCCCTCCAGCATGTTTGGTTTATTGTGATGACAAGATTTAGGTCCCTGGAGCGTGTGGCTCTGATGAATTGGGATTTCTTTAAGTGTAGCATGTCCAACAGCTCTGGGTTTGACATGGCCTTGTATGTTAAGCAACATAGGTGATTCATTGTTAAAGGGGAGCAGACACTGCATTTGTAAGTGAGACAATGAAATACAACATTGTTTGCAAGCAGCAACTTTTGCATTAGTAATAGATCTGTTTGATGTATAATTATTTAGATAACATTTACTACTGTACTATTTGTGCATATTGACTTAGCATGCGTTCTCAGGTGTTTAATATTTCATATGGTCTCATAAATACTTTTCTGTTTAAATTGTGCTGCACTTGACTGGATCTAATGGTATGGCGCTAGTGATCAAAAGCTACTGATAAAGTATATGTACTTTATTTCTTCATAACAATAAGGGGCATATACCTTCAACAAATGGCTATACCTGCCGGCGGGAATAGGGAGCTGTGGACATAAGTACTTTTTGCTCTTATCTACTTATTTCAGTCTTCATAAGTCAATCTGGCTTTGCAAGACTAGTGTGCATGTGTGCGTGTGTGCGTGTGTGCGTGTGTGCGTGTGTGCGTGTGTGTGTGTGTGTGTGTGTGTGTGTGTGGGTGTGGGTGTTTTGGTGTTTATGTGTGAATTAAGTATACATTTTTGGATGCTTTTTATTTGTGTAAATAAATTTGAAATATGGGATTTTGGTTATTATTATTATTATTATTAATGCAGGGGCACAAACATCTGAGAACGATACTCTCAATGACATAGCTATAACTACTGGGTTTGGGGGAAGTCTGTACAAAAAAATGACTGAACCTGCTGAGCTGATAAAATTAAAAAGTAATTTAATCTGTCTTTGCAGGACTGGTGTGCATTTCTGTATAGTAAATTGGAATACTTTACTGTGGCCATATTTTTTATCACTGCCAGACATGTGATGTATACTCAGGTGATTTAGTGCTTGCAATTGTTGAGTACAGGTATCATTAGGTTATAATTACAGCAGTTTCACTGGCTATTTATGGTTGAAATGATCTGCAATTGGTACTGTTTTCATTACTGGCTGATTTTATTTTAGTGCTTACTGGTACAATGTTCAAAACTACAAAATTAAAATGCACTTCAACAAATATTGCTGCATTAATCAAAAATATAATTTAAAACAATAAGGGAATTGAATTAAAGAACACATAGGTTCATAGGTATATGCTAGTCTATTGACCACTAGACCTTTATAAGCCTAGCCAGGCAAGCTAACCTAGTTGTGTCCACTTGTAACAGTGCAACTTAATTGGAGGGATATGTTAGTTAGGAGGGGTATGTTAATTAGGAGGTTGCTCAAAAAGTTATGTGGGAATATGTAAGTTAGGGAATGTTTATTGTTGGTTTCTTTTTATAAGAGACATGGGGGACAGATAAGATAGAAATTTATGATTACCTATCCAATTCTTTAGCAGAATGCATCCATGTATGGTCCTAAAAATGTATGTAGGGGGTCCCCATAGTTTGAAAACAGCCTGGTGTCCAAGGTACACTTACACCGCCCTGGCCAGATTAATTTTCAATGAATATGAGCTTCAATGCATTTTCAATGAATATGACCTTCAAGGGAAGAGAAGTTTACTGATGCTCATGCTTAAGTATGTTTTCAAGAGAAGTTTACAGTTGTTCATGTTACGAGTGTTTTCAGTGTGTAACTGTTCTGTTTTGTTTAGCAAATGGCCTTCAGTGATTGTGCTATAACATTTGAAATAAAAGTTTTAAATTTAAATCCATGTCTCCGTACTCATTATAAAAGTAAAGAAGAACATATTATATACACTGCCAGTTTCGAACAGTGGTTATGACAACTGAAGGCAGAGATCCAAGTAATGGGACACTATAATTGCTGTGTTTGTGTGTGGGGGGGTGAACCTGGTCCATTCCCCTGCTTAGGGCCACCTATTTGACCATGATACAGCTCTGCTGCACTTCATACACCCCCATGCCTCATTTCTCCAGTACTTAATAGATACAGTGGATTACTCCCCTAACAATTTCCATACACAACTTTAGTCTTCCTCCTTACAAACTTCACCACAAATACATTTTGTCACTCACATATAACCCCAGAACTCCTTCCTTACCCTCCTCTTACCTTCTATTAGAAATAACATTTCAATTTATTTGCTGTTTAGGAAGATGGATATGGATGCACATATCTCAATGTGAAAAAGTGTTCCTCTATTAGTTGTCATAGTTTTCTAGAAGTTTTCTTATATATTACTTTACTAGAGTTCATGGTTTGGTACAATATTCATTATGTTATAAAATGCCTTTACTAACCTATGTACTCTAACTGTAAAATGTTAAGAACTTACTGCAAAGCTGCACTGATTAATCCAGCAATTATTATTACATATTTGATTATATTACTATTTTCATAATGACTATTATAGTGTAACCAATTTCATACATTACACTGAATCTTTTTTTTTTGGCTAATCTGGTTGAGAGCCCCAGGCTGAGCCTAAAAATGATTTACTTGGATCAATGCTCTATATAAGTCAACAATTGCATAAATAAATGCACATACTTGCATACATACATGCATAAATAAATGTGGCATGGCCTCTATGATACATTTGCTGATGAGGATGATTATAGCATGTATAACACAAGATGTTTAAATCTTTATAAATTCAGGCAATTGATTGCTGGATGCAGTTGAGCCACATTTAAGACCTTATCTATGCAGTATGCCCATTAAAGGGAGGAAGAGAAACCAATGAGATGTGGTAAAGATATCATCTGGAGTACCTGATGATATCTGCCAAATTAAATTACTGACAAAGTGTTCACCAATAGCAATGTCATGTTGCAGAGGGTAGCAAGAGGGCTTAACACTTTCCTACATGTAGAAGCTGGTCAATTCCTTGCTATAATTTTTTATGGTTCTTACATGCTACTTTTTTTAAGAGTCAAGGACTTTTTTGCATGTAATCATAGTATATGTAACCTTATTCTCCACAAATTTAAAATACACCAAGTCAGAATCAGATTTTTTTATGCTACACAAACCCATAGCTGGTCTCTGCTAGGTGTTCGTTTTTTTTTTTTTTTTGTTATTATTATTCTGCAAAGATGCAAAGCAGAGTTAGGAACTGAATAAACTTTTTGTGAAATGACAAAAACATGCATATGTTTCATGGGAAAGCTCATTTAATGAAGTTGTCTGCTTCATCAAATGGAAGACTATAAATTAAGTCCAGGCAACCACTCATCATGTTGAGATGAAGGTGACTGTGATAATATGAGGTATTGCCAGATACGCCAGGAAAAGCAGGTCAGTGGATGTGTAACATATGCCAGCACAGCTAGCTGGAATTTTGTAAAGAATTATTTGTTATCCATATATCAAACTGATTTGTACAGATGCTTGTGTTGAAAAATGTATTTGTAAAGCTGATTGTGTTAAAAATGTACCAACAGTGTCCCCTTCTGGACAGAAAAATAAATATACATGCATTATTGTAACTGTTTAAATGTATATGTTTTAACAGAGGATACTGAAAGAAAAGAGGTTAATCTCCAACTAATTTGAAAATAAATTACATGGCTTAGGCCATAAAGATTGTATCTTACAGTTCTCAATGCAGCCAGAGACAAACATTCTGTACTAAGAAGCTTCCTGCATTGTCTTTGGGGTGAACTAATTGCTAATCTGGAAGGGTGGAGGTTTGAATTGTTTTATGACTTCTAGGAGCTGCAGCAGATATTTGCAAGGTTCCCAATGTGTGTATTATTCACACATATGTGCTAAATCCTGACAGCTTCTAGCCAAGGGGGGAAGTATGAGAGCCAGAGGTCAGATGCCCAGATGTATGTGATAATCATTTTGTAATCCATCACTAAATATGATATTTTAATACTAAATAAGTCTCAGAGCAGTCTGTTTTTGTAAACTGACAAGGAAGCACCCTTGCCTACTTCATCTTGCCTTGCTCTAATGAGTAACCAGGGAATAACAATTCTTTAGATCAGTGAGGAAAATATAGTGAGATTAAGTATTGTTTTTCTTTAACTGTATGAACCTGTCCACCTGTGTTATTTTTTAATACTTCCTGTGACTGAAACTCTTTTTTTTTAATTGTAAATAGGTATTTGGTACGTTCATGTTCTTTTCTTATTTATTATTAAATATATTTAAACTTTCCATTATGGTTGGTCTTTTAGAGAATATTTTAATCTCCGAGAGTACACACACACACACACACACACACACACACACACACACACACATATATTATATATATATATATATATATAGCTCTGGCCGCTCCCCAAAAGCCTTGTTGTTGGTCATACTAGCATTTCTATTAATATTAATTTCATTCAGTACAAGAGCCTTAGAGTAAGCTTTGGCGTGTCTGGTGGTGGTGTAACTACCTTATAGGCAGGAAAAGCAGGTCAGTGGATGTGTAACATATGCCAGCCCAGCTAGCTGAAATTTTGTAAAGAATTATTTGTTATTTATATATCAAACTGATTTGTATAGATGCTTGTGTTGAAAAATGTATTTGTAAAGCTGATTGTATTAAAAATGTACCAACAGTGTCCCCTTCTG
Source organism: Protopterus annectens (assembly GCF_019279795.1). Lineage (NCBI taxonomy): Eukaryota > Metazoa > Chordata > Ceratodontiformes > Protopteridae > Protopterus > Protopterus annectens. The sequence continues at coordinate 93,542,639 of NC_056741.1, forward strand.
GACAGAAAAATAAATATACATGCATTATTGTAACTGTTTAAATGTATATGTTTTAACAGAGGATACTGAAAGAAAAGAGGTTACTCTCGAACTAATTTGAAAATAAATTACCTGGCTTAGGCCATAAAGATTATATCTTGCAGTTCTCAATGCAGCCAGATACAAAGAGTCTGTACTAGGAAGCTTCCTGCATTGTCTTTGGGGTGAACAAATTGCTAATCTGGAAGGGTGGAGGTTTGAAATTGTTTTATGACTTCTAGGAGCTGCAGCAGATATTTGCAAGGCTCTCAGTGTGTGTATTATTGACACATATGTGCTAAATCCTGACAGCTTCTAGCCAAGGGAGGAAGTATGAGAGCCAGAGGTCAGATGCCCAGATGTATGTGATATCATTTTGTAATCCATCACTAAATATGATATTTTAATACTAAATAAGTCTCAGAGCAGTCTGTTTTTGTAACCTGACAAGGAAGCACCCTCACCTACTTCATCTTGCCTTGCTCTAGTGAGTAACCAGGGGATAATAATTCTTTAGATCAGTCAGGAAAATATAGTAAGATTAAGTATTGTTTTTCTTTAACTGTGTGAACCTGTCCACCTGTGTTATTTTTTAATATTTCCTGTGGCTGAAACTCTGTTTTTTATTGTAAATAGGTATTTGGTATGTTCATGTTCTTTTCTTATTTATTATTAAATATATTTAAACTTTCCATTATGGTTGGTCTTTTAAAGAATATTTTAATCTCTGAGAGTACACACACACACACACACACACACACACACACATATATATATATATATATATATATATATATATATATATATATATACACACACACACACACACACACACACACACACACACACACACACACACATATATATATATATATATATATATATATATATATATATATATATACAGTGGCGGCTGGTGACTTCAAATCAAAGGGGCTGCAGGGGATAGCTGAATGGGTGGGGTCAATAGGAAGAGGTGCGGCCAACTAGAAAGGGGAGGAGCTATGCTCAAAACCACAAAAACTAACTTTAATTAAATATGCTGCTCTGGGTGCCAAACCCTCATTATGAGAGTCCAATCAAGACAAATGAAGTGTAAAAGAATAAAAATATTTAAATGCATTGGCTGCATGACAGCTTACTTAATATCTAGATGGAACCAAAAATATTGTGAGGCATGAAAAAATAAATTACTTTTTAAATACATTACGGGAATGCCAGTCAAAATCAAGTACAAGAAAAACAAGCAGCACTCAACTCAAACTACTTCTCCTTGCACTGCAGTTCTAATTATAATTTATATTCAGCTTTATTAAAGCACCAAGTAACATGCTGAAAGTAGCAATCTATGTGATGCCCCCACTTGTAAAAATGTTTCTTATCCAAAACAGACCTGCTGCCTGACAACTATCTACTTGTTTCATGGGGAAAACACGATCAAAGTAAAAATGAAAAGCAAACAAGAAACAAGCTCAAAATACATTGCTTAAATTATTACTGTACAGGTTATGGACCACACATGAATGGCATTCTGTTTAGTTTACTGGTAAAGCCCTCAGAGATCACTAGAAGTCTCCAACAAGTGTAATGAGCTTCTTAAAATAATGTAATCCTGTCCTTTACTACAAATACTGTCATATGCATTTCAATATCCACTGTTTATACATTATCTAGTTAAGTATTCTCTGCATGGCAACAACAGAAAGGCTTCAATGTTGGCAATTCTTTAACAGTATGCTTATTAAAGCTTACTTGCGTTATGATCTCAGACAAGCTTACTTGATGGTCATTAAAGCATTGCTACTTAAAACACAGAGCAACAGGCACTTTGAGTAATAAGCATAAATCAACAGTACAAAAATATGACAGAAACCAGACCGTTCTGCAAAATCAAGAACAGATGAAAAGCCACTGTAGTACTTGTGTCTACCTTGTATGGGGGGATACGCTGCACATTTACACTGCATAACTGCTCCTTCCTTTGCTTGGACACATCCAGAGTCACTACATGGGGTAGTGGGGTGCAACAAGTATGTCACAATTTGAAATGTCTCTGGCTGACGGTGATTGGCACTAACACATTTGTCATACCTCTCACCCTCAGGGCAAGAAATCTGGGCAAAGCCATACATAGAAGTGGGACAAAGGCCCAAAAATAAGGACAATTTTTAAATATTGTTCTTATAAACTTAGAAAGATAATAGAATAGTAGGTCTTGCATTAGTTTGAATTTTATGAAGGATATGAAATCTGAAACTCAAATGTCTGTCATTATTTTCTAACTTCAGTCTTTAATGATTTACCACTAATTTGCCAAAAAAACACAATTTTATGAAAAATGGACCAAAAATGTGATGCAACAATATAAAATAGCCACACAATACAGCTGGGAACCTGTCAAAGAAGGGACACTTTAATATTAGTACTGCTAACTTGAGCAGCTGACAAAATAAAAGAGTCTACATGCATTTCTGAAATAAAAGTAATCTTATAACTCTGATTATTACAGTTATTTCTTAATTGTAAACCCTCCATGTTTTCTTCCAAAATTGCTATTTTGCAGAGGGATTATTAGTTGGGGAGGAGCAACATTTTGAGCCAAATTCAGGGACAGTTGAGAGGTTTGGCTATGCCTAATTCTATAAAGCAGTTTGCATGTACCTCTCAACCTGTTAATGTAATAGATCTGGACAAGGCCAAATATATTGGGGGAACATATAAACAGTACTAAAAATTGCTCTTGTATAAACTGGGACAGTTGATAGAACAGGTCTTACTTACTTTAGCATTCATTTTTCTGTAGGTTATGAAGTCTGAAACTAGTGTGTCATTATTTAATGACTTAATTCCTAAATGATTTGCCAGAAAACCACAAATTGTATGAGGAACAAACCAAAAATAAGAAGCAAAAAACCTATTCATTCTTCTGGACAGTTGGGGTTCATAGTAGTAGTGGGGCTGCTAAAGCTAAGCACCCCCCCCCCCCCAAAAAACCATGGTCAAATGGAGCCCCTGCAGCAGCCATTATGATTTGATTCATTACTTTTATTTCATTTTACCATAACATTAAATTGCATATATACTTTATTTATATGATGATTGATTTGAACTTGATTGTTTTTTTTTTTTGCATTTTACACACACAACACTAAGACATCTCTAAAACAAACTTGGCAAAAACTTCTCTGCCCTTGAAACTCACACTCATTGAAACAACATTAAAACCCACATTCAAAGAAAATACATTTTACCTGTGACAGATAAAAATTAATTCTGGGCTGTTTTCAAATCATAGGCCCCTTACATATGAAACATACATGTGCTCTTTGATACACCTTCTTATTGCTTTGAACATTTTTCCAGTAAACAATGAAACAAAACTGCCCAATTCAGAACATTTCCATCATAAAAGTCTACTCAAACTTCTACAGTCCACTATTATCAGTAAATATGCACAATTCTACAGTCCACCATTATCAGTAAATATGCACAATCTCTGAAGTAGTAAAAAAGTCATCTAAATAATTCCACGTTAAATAAATCTGTAATGAAGAGGTTGCTGCTAACAGTCACCTTTATATTTCATGGTTTCATCGAACAATAAAGTGTTTGATGCCCCTGAGGAATAAATTGCCTAAATTACATTAAAAATAAGCTAGTAATATTGCAATAGGAAATGGATGGCAAACTGATAACAGGCTCATAATTAATATCTTAACTTTCAGTACGGCAGCATTCACCCCTTATTGGAGTAGAACCAACAACCTTCTGCATCAAAAGCAAGTACACAGCCTGTTGTGCTATTAGCACTAAACTTCTCTTCCCTTGCAGCTCTCAGCTCCTTGTAAAATCTACTCAATACTCAACTGCATCTCAACTTCGCAGCACAAGAAGTCTGGAAAAAGCCAAATTTATTGGGGTGGGTCAAAAGGGCAAAAAACAGGGACACATTAAACATTGTTTGTATAATCTTGGAAAGCTGCTAGAATAAAATGCTGTGTTACCACCATTTTACTGCCAAACTCCCTGTGCAAAAAAGAGTCAGAACAACATACCACTATGCCAAATCACCTGCTTTGTGAAAGAAAAATGCTATGTTACCACCGTACATTTTACAGACAAGGTCCCTGTGCAAAACTGTCAAGAGCAACATACCACTACGCCAAATCAGCTGTTTTGTGAATGAGAGGAAGACTGAAACTTAAATGGCTATCATTTAATGAATTCAGTTCTCACCATAGCTGTCAACCTTAGCACAAAAAACCTGGACAAAGCCACTAACAGGGTATTACAGTCCCAAAAATAAGGAAAATTTTCAAATAGTCATCTTATAAACTTAAAAAATTGCTATAATAAAAGGTTGTGTTACTATATATTTATTGCTAGAATAAAAAGTTGTTTTACTACGTATTTTCTGAAGACTATGAAGTCTGAAATTCAAATGCCTGTCAGTTTTACTTCTGATGGAACAAAAACAATTTTCAGCAGAGGCCCAGGGAGAAATACTGTAGACACGTCTTTGTAAAATGGCAGGACACCAGAGAAAATCCACACAAACACAGAGATAAGATGCAGACTCCACAAAGAAGGCACCCCAGCCAAGAATCAAACCACAAATCCTGTAGCTATGAGGCAACAATACTGCCACTGCACCATCAAATATGTAAGAAATTAAACATTCAGAAACCTGAAGTCTGAAATTCAAATGCCTGTCAATTTTATTTAACATTTGTTAATCAGGACAGTCTGACTTGGAACAAAAAAAACATTTTCAGCAGAGGCCCAGGAAGAAATAATGCAGACATGTCTTTGTAACATGGGAGGACACAAAAGCAAACCCACACAAACACAGGGAGACGATACAGACCCCACAAAGAAGGAACCCCAACCAAGAATCAAACCTGAGAACCTGCAGCTGTGAGGCAACAATGCTACTACTACACCATCAAATATCAAGCATTGCAGCATTTACAAACCACAGATATTATGAGGAACAGATCAGATCAAATATGAGGCAAAAATCTGCAATTTTTTTACAAATGGTGGTGGGTAGGGAACTTGAGTCTTTAACACCTGCATACAGGGTAAAGGGTTCAAGCCTGAGGTATTCCCTACCACACCACCATGAGCACCGGGGGCATTTTCACACACACACCTCTATACAGTCAACAAAAATGTATAAAAGTATCTAGGGGCCCTCTTTGCAGTGTACCGCTGCAGCTGTTTTGAAAGCTAAACTGGCAAACAGTCAAATCTTTGATTTATTAATCAGATAAGTGAAATACTCCTTCTTGGACCCTTTCACTCGTGAACTGGGCCTCATGTACAAAGGTGAATGTAATATATGGAGAAAATCGGATTACCAATCACCAATCATGTTTTTGCAAAGTTTGAGGGGAATTTGAGTACATGGAGAAAATCCTTGCAAACAAGGTGAAAACATTCTGACTTCACAGCCTGCTCACACTTCAAAACTGACCCCTGGAGCTGTAAAGTAGAAATCTTAAACCACTCACTCGCAGTGATAACTCAGACATTATGTTAAAAATGTACTGAAAAACAGCTTGGTATGTGCAAAATAATAGATACACTTTTTCAAGCCTTGAATGGGCCTGCAAAAAGTGTGACGGGGGGGGGGTGTAGATCTCTTGAAGTAACTTGGCTAGATAAAACAAAAACATGAGTGATTCTTTTATAATTCTGTAGTTAACAAAACAAAGAGTATGCTGTAAACTTACTGTTGAAATTGCCATAGCAATATAGAGAATGAGAGCAAGAGATTATTTTGTTCTAGTGATGCAGGAGTTAAGATTCCATATTAACTTTAGGAAGCATGACTCAACTTTTGCCAGCATTATGAGTCAGTTGTTGCCAGCGTTACCACGAAAAACAGAAAACCAATGTCCTTGAAAAAGATTTCAAAACTTGTGAGTGATCTGTTCTTCACTCGAATACAAAAGCATATCTGCATGGTCCCAAAGACAAGACAGGAAAGAGAGAAAACCACATATTCTAACATTCAACTTCTGCATAATGAACTAAAACATGGGTTTAAACAACCTTTACATTCACACCACATAAAACTAGCTGAAATATATATATATATATATATATATATATATATATATATATATATATATATATATATATCTATATCTATTCAGAAATCACCATACCTTCAAACAGTAAAAAGCATCATAAATACAGGCACACAGTAAAAAGCATCATACATACACACACCACCATCTATTCAAACAGTAAATAAGCATAACTTCAAATAGTAAAAAGCACCATAATGTCAAACAAACACACTTACCTGTCCCGGCTGTCCATAATATCCAACGTACATCCAAACACTGCCCGCGCAATAATGCAAAGACCCGCGAGATTCCCGCGATCCAAACCCTAATCCACAGTCCCGACGCTGACTGCTGCTGTTGCAGTCTGGCCCCGACGCATTTTCCCAGCGAGTCTGTGCACTTTAAAAGTGCACAGACGTCTCCTATGTTTTCCTACCTGGATTGCCGGACTGCCGTGAGCATGCGCAGTAGACTTGCAGTAGTCTGGACTACTGCGCAAGCGTGAAGTCCGCGAATTTTAAAAAATTTCTTTTTCTTTTCTTTTTTTTTTTCTTTGTTTTGGTTGAGGGGGCTGCAGTCCGGCAGCCCGGTAGCACGGGCCACCCCTGTGTGTATATATATATATATATATATATATATATATATATATATATATATATATATATGTATATGGTGACAGCTCTGGCCACTCCCAAAAGACTTGTTGTTGGTCAAACTAGCATTTCTATTAATATTAATTTCATTCAGTACAAGAGCCTTAGAGTAAGCTTTGGAGTGTCTGGTGGGGGTGTAACTACCTTATAGTCTGGAGCATAGCTAGTATATCTGTGTGTGTGTGTGTGTGTGTGTGTGTGTGTGTGTGTGTGTGTGTGTGTGTGTGTGTGTGTGTGTGTGTGTGTGTGTGTGAGACAATCAAATCTCAAAGTGTGTGTGTGTGTGTGTGTGTGTGTGTGTGTGTGTGTGTGTGTGTGTGTGTGTGTGTTTGTGTCAGCTGCTTGGAGCAGGACACGAAGCACTGGTTTCACAGAGAGAGTATTGGAGAATTTGGCTTGGATACTCAGCTGAGGTCTCAACAGTATAGCTGTGCCAGTGGGGAGTCTAACTGGGGACCTGGAGGGAGACAGATAGAGAAACCTAGGCTCCAGACTGAGTGTGTTCCCTGTGTGCTCTTAAGGGAAATTGTGCTTGATGTATAGAGCTGCATCTGGAAATACTGGCTGCATCCATTTTTTCCAAGTGAACTTCCCTCTCTGGTGCCAGTGGTCAGGATTCATACTCTTTGATCACTGGCCCAGATTGGGAATGTCTCAGTGAGCACATTAAATGCAATTGTTTTTCATGAAAATCAGTCTCCTGGAATTCCACAAATGCAGCTACTTTCCAAGGACAAAATGAATAGGTGATTGATTATAACACTGCTTTGATGTAAGTGAGATATACATTTTTAAGGAATCATGCAGACATGTGTAGGAGAAGACAGAGATACAGATTACTATGGGATATGTGACCAGTAGATTGCAGTGTATTGCAGTTTATAGCTGCAGTAAATGCAATACAATAATAATGATTGTCACAGGGTTGCCAAAGCACATACTGATTTAACATTAATTTCATGTATGCCATTTTTGTTCAGTTAAACCCTATACTCAGTGTACAAAGAAACATAGGGAAGAAACTCAGTTGTCAAGTATGGCAACAACTATGCACTAACTTAAAGACTGCACGAATTTGGAGAAAAAGGAGAAAGTGGCAAAAAAATACCTTCTTGCTTTTTTCCAACACTAGCAGTTATAACAAGAAACTAGAAACCTTCGAGTGATAAGGCTCTGAGTGTCGAACATGTAGAAAACAACAAACAATATATTTCCCTTGAAGTATACGTTAATTCATTTGATTAACAACAGAGTAGATTTGGATTAAATCATGGAAAATGGGGTCTGAGTGTTAAACATCGGTCAGCGTTTTGGAAATTGCTTAGAAGTACAGGCAGTGCATTTGTCTGGTTGTTTAATGCAAACATTAATGACATTAACATTGAGGCATAACATTCAAAAATATAAGGTCCTTGTCCTCAAGACAATTCATAAAATGGAACCAGAAGACAGACTTGCTCCAGAGAAGGCTACCCTTTAATTATGTTTGATCCTTTCAGGTGATGTCCATCCCTAAATTACTCCTTTATAAAATCCTACTGTTGATTCTTTTGTTTCACATTAAAGTTTGCTTCTGATATTCACAGCCAGGGTTATAAGATGGTTTTATAGCAGAATAACAATAACTTCCTTAACACTAACAAAGCAACGCAAGAAGCCCAGACCCACAAGGCGAATGCCAATGAAAACAATTAAACTTTGGGCTGAGAAATCAGATAAATTAGAAATACTTTCAGTGCACAAAAAAATAAAAGCTTTTGTTCAAAAAATACTTTCACATTTAATTATTCACTAAACTTCCATAATGTTTTTTCCATCCATTGCTTATTACAATGTATTATAATCCATAACTAGGTGAATGTGTTGGTTCATGATGTGTTGAAGGGTGTACAAGATATTCAACTGGGTAACAACAGGAGTGCTTCAAATGCATCCTTGCAGTTTCCTTTGGTTTACTATTAAACCTCAAGCATCAGGACATAACCACAACTGTGAGCACATGTGCCTTTAACACGAAACAGAAGAAACTTCACTTGCAAGTATTTTTGCCTCCTGATCCCCACATGTAGGGGACATCCCCCCAAAAAAAAAAAAAATATATATATATATATATATATATATATATATATATATATATATGTGTGTGTGTGTGTGTGTGTGTGTGTGTGTGTGTGTGTGTGTGTACCAATTTCTTTACTGCACAAACACAGCTATGTGTACCAATTTCATTACTGTACAAACACAGCTAGTGGGGTTTGGCTTTATTGGCCTGAAATTGTCCATTAAACGACAAAACAAGTCATGAGCATTCAGAATCACCAATTAGCTGAAACACCTGATGTTCATGAGGCTTGTTTGCATATATCCCATGTGCCTCTGATACAAGAGGTTTGGGAGGTCACTCAGTAGAAGTTCAAGCTTTGCTGGAGTTTTCATTTTGTTTTTACTGATGGTTTTTTCAGTGACCTTCTCACTTATTGTTTTGGTTTGCTGTAGTGTTTTACAAAATATGGATGCATATAAGCTCATGCAGTCAGATTTAAATGTGTTAAAACAGACCAAAGATATTTAAAGTGGCTAACACATTGCATAAGGATTCTTATGTCATCTAGTACTTTTTATGTTAATATGAGCGTCTTGCACTCAAGTTACATGTTTGAATAGGCCAATGATTTTTCATGTAATTATTTGAAGTATGTAATTATATTTAACAGGTTATGTCACGACTTAGCTTCCACCTGGTGATCTTTTTTTATAAAATAGGAATATGTATAAACTCAGAGTTAAACTTGTTATAATACATCAAGTATATGGAATGTAAATCATTTATATCTGAGGCTGAAAATGTAAACTTAACAAAAAATTAATTCATGATTATTTGCTAGTAATTTTATTATAAAAGACTGTTAAACTCGATCTGCTTAATCTCTGGAAGATAATGGTGGTTAATGAAACAATACGAATGTCTAAAGAAAAAAGTGAATTAAAATGGCGGGTCTACTTCTAAATCTTGAAAGCTCATAATCTCAAAATTCAAAATATTGAGTCCAAAATACTGAAAGTTTGAAATACTGAAAACTCAAAATACTGAATTTCATAATATTGAAAAAACAGAGTACACCAATACTTTTCCAGCACAACTACATAACAGAACATATTGCTCTTCTCCAAGTATAATCAGGGAGGCAAGCCCCCATGCACCCCCCACACCCCCTGCTACTTAAATATATCAACTTCCAGATGGCATTACAGAGAAGAAAATGGCAAACATACCATTACATGCTTCATGACTGCCTGTTGAAACCTTAGTCATGTTCCCTTTTAATTTGCTATACTACAGCATAACTCATCTTAGTGTAGTAAAATGCGATCTCAGCCCCCCCTGCTAATAGTTGGACTATACTAATATACTTTGTCTTTTATTTGTTTCTCTATGTACTTCTGGTGGAGTATAGTAAGTGTTGGTATCCTGTAGTTTTTTTTTTTAATTTTATGAAATTCAGTATTTTGAGTTTTCAGTGGGTGGCCATGGTGGTGCAGTGGTTAGCTTTGCTGTCTCACAGTAAGAGGTGCCTTCTGTGCGGAGTCTGCATGTCCTCCCTGTGGTCACGTGGGTTTCCTCCGGGTGTTCCGGTTTCCTCCCAAAGACATGCTGTAGGTGGATTGGACACTCTAAATTGGTCGTGTGTGTGTGTGTGTGTGTGGTGTGTGTGTGTGTGTGTGTGTGTGTGTGTGTGTGTGTGTGTGTGTGTGTGTGTGTGTGTGTGTATTTGTGTGTGTCTGTGTGCCCTCTGTGGAAGGTTGGGTGCCGGGCTGGCAACTTGACACTGTAAAACTCCACTGGCAATCATGAGCAGACAGGTGATCTGCTGTGGTGACCCCTAACTAGGAAAAGCCAGAAGAAGAAGTAGTATTTTGAGTTTTCAATATTTTGAACTTTCAAGATTTTGGACTCACTATTTTGAATTTTGAGATTATGAGCTTTCAAGATTTAGAAGTGGACCCAAAATGACACCTCTAAGAGCTGCACCTTTGCAAGTGTTTGAGCAAAATAAGCCACTGAGAGTTCTTTATGAAAGGTTCTGTCACTCAAAAACATGTATACTCTCATACAGACAGTAGAATTCTCTAGTAATACACATTGCTCAGCTTATTAGTTGCTCTTACCACATTTACCTCAGTGTTGCATTTCTTTATGTAACTGAAAGCAACAAAGCATGCCAAAGTTGATTAAAATTCCTTCCAGCTGAATTGTATTACCTATTTAATAATCCTAAGAAACAGAAGAAAGAAATAGGGCTGTGAAACTGCTTGCTGTTTGGAATGAAAAGAACACATTTTTAAAAGAGTTCTAATGACTGACCCACTCACTCATTCACTTACTTACTTGTTAACAGAGGGGTAGGGGAAGTATCTCTCCCAAAGACAAGTGGTTCAGCAGCTTACTGGTTATCTTGAGATGTGAGTCACTGAGTAGAAATCATTCCTCAAATGGTAGGGTTAAAAGTCTTATAGACATGTATAATGGAATCTCTATCATCAAGGTTGGTAATAAAAGGATCGCAGGTTCCATTGTCAAGCATACTACATAGAGGCTTTCGGGAACCTTGACACCTGTACAAATGTGGACAACCTCTGCAGTGAAAAATATGCGCAAACTCATCTCAGTTAAACTGAGTTAAACTACATTTCGTACACTTTCAAATCACAGCTTTGAACTCTCTCTCTCTATCTCTCTCTCTCTCTCTCTCTATATATATATATATTTTGTTTTTTTTTTGTTTTTTTTTTTTGCTGAGGATATTTATATTGCCTTTAAAATGTAGTAAGCATTAATAGTTTACATACTCATCTTGTAATTTTAATGGGTTTGGTGGCTTCTCGTGGACAGAATGAAACTGACTTATAATAGTTAATGTTATTTGTCACTTTTGTAAAACTGTTAACATAATTATTCTAGAGCTAAAATTCATACAGGTGTAATGTTTGCTGTTATTCAGATAGTTTTAGGGACTGTGTTAATATTAAATAAGTTTAATTGTACCACTTTATTTAAAAAATATACAATCAGGTTTTACTAATAATAATGATATTGAGTTTGTCACCATGGATCACATTCCAAAAAAGAGTTGCTCTCAGTGTAAATGACTTTCTCCGCTGTAAGCTTGTCCTGATTCCAAAAGATTTGCTATAGGTGTTAGTGAGTTACTTAGGTGTAAAGCTAATATTTAAACAAATTCTGAAAGATCTGCTCTTAGTTTAAGTGACTTACTTTGGTGTAATACAGCAGAGTAAGCAACTTACAATGAGCGCAAGTATTTTGGAATAGACTCCATATAAATATAGTCAGATGATTTTATTAATAAAATCCTTGGACAATCTAGAGATTAAAACCTGTTAAAATGCTGTTCTCATTAATAAAACTGTAATATAATTTAACATCGCCATGGTGTTTTTTTTTTTCTTTTCTCGTGTATATTTGGTTTGTTACTCACTGCATGCATATTTCCTTTCATTTGCAGGCTATTGTTTAGAACCACTGTTTTACTGGACAATTTTTCCTACTTCTTTAACAAAATAAATTAATTTAGTATTTCAGTTAGTTTAGGAAAGCAGTTGATAATGCTAATCTGTTTGCTGTTCTAGACAATAATGGTAATGACTAGTGAAGGGCAGGATAATTTCTTTAAATATCCAAAGGATGCTAGGGAAGGCATGGTAGCTCCTGTGTTTGCTTAGGACCTCTAGATGAATGCAAAATGAAGATTTGTTGTGGGTCAGTATTAAGCCAAAGGATCTAAGGCATGTAAGTTCAGAAAAATGGCACCCTATACTAAATTTAGACTGGAACTGTGAAAGAGATATAAACAACATCTAGGTAGTCACCTGTTACAGTGAAGCTTTAGGAGGATCTCATTCACTGATAGACAAACATCTAGCCCAACCAAATCTCTAAAATCTATTTGATGAATTACATGGCAGTTACAAATAAACAGCAAATCCTCTCAAAGAAAAGAAATTGCAAATGCCTGTGTTCAGTTCTGTTTTTTCCCCTTTTTTTTAATCAGGATAATATATTTCATCCACCATGGAAACTGATTTCACTCAAATAGAATGGAGGAAAAATGCTGCTGCAGAGGCAGCTATATTATACACAAAGGATTTTTATCTCATACTGAATATTTTTAATTATTGATTCATTTAAAAGTATTGGCAAGAGCTAATTTAAGTACTAGTACAGCTCATACATATTACAAAAGGCATAACTAATTTGTAGTTAAATGTTTTATTGTACAAAGTAATATCTAAAATTTTTTCCAGCTCCCCTTTCACCTTATTTCCTTCTCTCATAACCCTTTAATCATTCCATCTCTTCTCTCTCCTATCTTTTATTTCTTTAATTTTTTGCTCCCCTACCAATAAATGTACTGTTAGCAAATTTTCAGAGAAGTTATGTTAACACCACTTTTATCTGGTGATCAAACAATAAACAGTGTCCTCAGCACTTAAATTAAGGCTATGAGCTTCCTTCAGATTTTGAGATGTCCCTATAAATTTATGAGCATGGGCATAGGATGTCACAGCTGTGACTACTTTGAACAGGGATACCATGAGATAGTTTTATATTTATTTTCATTTTAATTGTTTTAAGTAAAGAAGCACTGTGTTTCTTTAGTTAAAGTATGAATAAAATAAAGTAAACAGATAAATAGCTCACTGAACCCCTTTTGAAAGTATCCACAGCTAATCATTTTCTATGCTTTTTGCTCCTTGTTGGAGACAAGACTGACTGGGAAGCTGCTGACACTTTGGAGAATGAGACATCTGACAAACAGATGGTAGACACTGAATAGCGTTTAGTAGGACTGGGCAGCAAACAAGGGTAGGCATAGACACAAATGTGAGGGTAACACTATGATGGTGATAAGATGACATTGCACAGCTGACATTCCAGCTCGTTGAAAACCAGTGGGAGCTTAAATGCCACCCTGGGCTCCCACACTACTGGATGCTGGCTGAAATGGAGGAGCCAGTGTGGCTCAAGAATGCAATTCAGTGAGCAGCTGGAGGAGGTTCTCATGATGTTCACTGTGGGCATTCAAACACTGGTCAATCAACTCCCTCATGCTGTTTGTGAGCTGCTAGTAGGTGAGGTATATGTCACCCCACCTCTACTGCTTCTGGTAGGGTCAACAGCCCCAACTTGAGGTGAAGAGGTAACCCTGACAGGTTTACCAGCAGACAGAGTGGGTGGTGATGCAAGTTGTGGGGAATGACAACCCTTGCCAGATCGACAGACAGAGCTCTAGATGCTGTTGCATATAATTGTAAAATAAATGGAAAAACAAAATAAATGGTAAAGAAGTGTATAAAACAAAGAGTACTTGGAAAGAAGGTGGGGAAGAGAAAAAGACAGACCTAGTGAAAAAATATTTATTTTCTCTTAAAACATTATAAGTACTGTATTCAGAACTACAGCAAATACTCAACCTGAATTACCAGTGATGGCACAATACACAACTGAGGGTGGGAATCGAAGCAACACACATCAACACATGCAAGCTGAAAGATAATGCCTTGAGTTGCTTGTACAATCCCACTGAAGCCTGCATTCAAATGCAGACTAACAGCATCAAAGAGTCAGATTGCTACCTTTGAACTATTAAACTTAGCACAGAATTTGTAGTAAAGGGCAAAATTCTAAGATGAAAAGTACAGCTAAAAGCTGTCAACAGATTTGTAAGTCTTTCTGCTGCATGGATATCTGTTCATAGGTATGGCAGCATAAAAAACAGTATTTTGTGAAACAGTTGTACTCACCGCAGCACCTTGTAAGGTAGTCTGTCCTTTTTCTGTACAGCTATACATTCTCCCATTGCTCCTAGGCTAAGGAGAAAGAAACAGGATGGTGCATGGTCTGTGGATGCCACTCACAGGAGTGTGCATGGTCTATGGATGCATACTGGCAGTAAGTAAGACAAATGTAAGTCAAAGTACATCTGTGGTGCTATTGCAGTAACCTCAAACACCAGCCACCCAAGGAGGTTGGCACAGCATCATTTCAGGTCACTATAATGATGACGACATTACTCACCAGATGAGATGTCTATTGCACCTATTATAGTCTTAACCACAGCATTCCAGGCCTCAGTTTTAAATTGTGGTAGTTCAAAATATCAATAAGATTGTTAATCTAAGATGTCCTAGAAGAATCTGTTTATCACTTATTGTCCATATTTACATTCATATTTTCATAACTGAGGTGGTTAGATAGTTTTTGTTCTTTTTAAGGAAGCCAGCCCCACAAATGTCAGGATGTTATAACCATAAGGAGGGATGACTGTTAAACAGAACAATATACAAAGAAGGTACTACACAAGTTGCTGCTGAAATAAAACATTTTCAATTAGTATGGTTTATTTATTTATTTGTCTTTGTTGACTGGGACAAGACTGACTGGGTAAAACCAATTTTCAGTGGAGGCCCAGGGAGAAAAGTTCACATTTAAGTAACACATGATGCACATTTATAACTGCACGGTAACACATGAGCTTATCTTATAGAACTTTTAAATATTCCTTACATGAGCATAGCACAAATTTATAGCATGATAGCTGCAAGAAAAGATCAAACTTTTTTGAGGTTGGGAATAATTTACAGACAAATAAGTAGTAATGCACTTTAAAATTTGATGATAGGAGAGAGAGAGATGAAAGGAGAAATTATGGAAATGAGCAGGAGGATAAGTGGACAGAGGAAAAATACATTTTAGTTAGTGGTGTGGTTTGGCACAAGATTTTAGGAAATTAGTGCTGTATGAGGAAGTGCAAAAAGGTACAAAAGACTGGTAAGCAAAGTGGTAGTAAGAGGTGGAGAAAAGAAATTTGAATAAAGCTCGCCAGGTGACGAGAACAGACCCATTTTGCCATAGGTGCTGTTTAAGCAAAGTTTTGAAATTGATTAAGGTTTCTATCTGGTTTCAAGTGTGGGGATTTCATTCCAGAGTTTTGATGCATAATTAGAGTAGGGAGAGTTTCCAGCAGTGTTGAATGTCTTACTGATACATTGTAAGAATGAAGGTCTCTAGCGGGTGAATAGTAGAGTGGACCATTTTGTAATGCTGGGCATTTGTCTGAAGAGTACAATAGGTCGTGTGCAAAGATTGGTTGTTGAGTATGTCAACTAGTTTGAGTGTTCAGGCCAATTTAATTGTTTAATGCAAGGCAGTGGTACATGTTATAAGGTTGGCTGGTTGCACATTTAGGTGCATTGGGGTAGCAAGAGGCGAGTTTAGTTTTATAGGTATGTTGCTTTTAAAGTAATCCTTGCTTGATCTGCCAGTTAGTGTTTAGCCCTGTAGAGTGAACCAAGGTTTTGGTGAGTTTTCTTGACAGAATGAAGTATTATTTTTCTGGTTAGGGGTTGCCGCAGGAGAACAATGGTCCACAGAATGACTGCCAGTGGAGTTTTATACTGTCAAGTTGCCAGCCCGGTGCCCAACCTTCCACAGAAGGCACACACATGCACACCTAAGGTAAATTTAGAATGCCCAATCCACCTACAGCATGTTTTTGGGATGTGGGAGGAAGCCAAAGCACTCGCAGGAAGTCCACATGACAACAGGGAGGACAAGCGGACTTCGCACAGAAGGCACCCCAGCTGAGAATTGAAGTGGAGAACATCTTGCTGTGAGGCAGCAATGCTAACCACTGCACCACCACAGCTGCTCTCTTGATGGAATGAAGTATATGGTGATCAAATATGAGGTTGACAGCAATTATTACTTAGAATAGTTTTTGTGTTATTACTTGAGGTAATATGAAATGTGTGTTTCTGGTTAAGGTGCTGCCTTGAAGTAAATAGCATAAGCTTGTTTTTTTTTTTTTGGCATTAACTAGAAAACTAGAATTTTTTAGCCATATTTCAATGTCAGTGAAAGATTTTTGAATGATTTCCTATAATTTTGTTATGCATGGGGCAGAGCAGGTAAGGGTTACTTCATCGGCATAATGTACGATAGTGACAAGTGTTGTAGTGGTATGAAATTTATTTATGAAAATATTGATAAGAAGGGGGCCGAGTATTGACCCTTGGGAACCACTAACAGAGATTGAGTAAAATGCTGAAAAGTTTTGATGCCATTTAGCTGCCTGTTGATGATTGCATAAATAACTGTAAAATCATGGGGAAGAGAGAGAGAGAGAGAGAATTGCAAGTCTTTCCTAGAGTTGCAAATTTAGAAAGGAGTTTATGTTGGGACTCTGTGTCAAATGCTTTGGAAAGATCAAGGAAAACTGAGAGAACAAGGTTGCCCTAATTTCTGTATTAGTTTACTGCACTGGTTGTGAAGTTAAGGGGGACAGTAGTATTGGGTTGGGCCTGAAACCTTGGTGGGTGATGAAGAGGAGGTTGTATTTGGTTATATGTTTCATAAGCTGAGATTGAATACATTCCTTGAGGATGTTTCAGAAGGTTGATAAGAGAGCAATAGGTCTATAGTGAAGGGGGTTAGTAATGGATTTTTTCCAAATGGATGGGACATAGTTTTCAGTTGTTGACTGGTTGATCAGAATGGAGACACAGAAGGCTAAGGCTAGTCCTTCTGCACCTGAGGAACTCAGTGGCAAGGTTATTGATAGTTGAGGATGTTGCTTTTAATTTGGCTAGGAATATTTTTTATAATTGATTTTGGGATGAGCTGAAAACTAGAAGACACTGTGTTGCTTTCTAGAAGAGATGGAAGTTGGAGGGGTGAAGCAAGATGGTCACTGATTAGTGATAGAACTGAGAGGATAAAATGAGTGTTGAACTGAGTGGCAGTGGGATCTTTGCTGTTTCAAGTAGAAGGTCAGAATGTAATGGTATGGCCACGGTGTAATTGTTTATATAGAGAGGACCAAAAAAATCTTGAGTTGTTTTTTTCACTTCTGAAGGATCTAGCTTGAACAGACCAAACCATATAAGGCAAATTTCAGGACATTCTGCAAAATCAGAGACATTTGACAGGTATGCATCTTATCAAATAAATGCAATAAAATGTCTACACGTATGCATAACACAACACAACCCCAAACCATATACTCTCTGCATTAAAGAATGAACTGCACTATCCTTGTCAGGAAAAAAAGACACCATTCCTCAGTACAATGTAACTGGACACACATGCTGATAACTTTCTTTTCATCTGCTTCCTGTGTACTCGGGTTTTATTTTGGATTCATGACCTACTGGTAAGGAGTAGCAACCTTGTGGAAATTTAGTAGCATATTATTTGGTCACTTGCAATGCAATGTGTCCTTGTGTGCATTAACTAACTTGTAAAGGATGTGGAAAAGCACAACATGTACTGCACATCCATTAATAGTTTCAGTCACATACCACAGAAGTTAAAACTTTATTTTTTTGTTTTGTTTGAGGTTAATGTCATGACTGTTATATTCATCTGATATGCTAAGTAAATTGAGGGAGCTTTGCTGAATGTAGCAAAATTGTTATAAATAAAAGTATTTAACTTTAGCTCAAAAACTGGAATAGTATATTGAGTTCCCTTGGAGAGGTTGTCCCCAGGCAGCTGCCCAAATTGCCCTTATTATAATCCAACACTGTGTGTTGAGACTGTCAGATACATGTACTATGTTCCAATATTTGTACATGGGATTGTAAGGTGTGAAACATAGCAGTGCTGGCTCTGTTATAAGCCATGAACACAGCTTGTTGTATAATGACTCCATTTCTGTTAAGAAAGATGCAGAATTACACCCAACCTGTTGGCAGCATAAAATGGACAACACATGCACAGTACTAACGCCAGGTACAAGGTGTGTCCAGAATGCCATGTAGAATTAGATGTGAAGTTTCGGTAATAAGTGTGACGCACAAATTAAGCAATTCAGAAAGAGTAATTAGTCACAGGCTCATTTGCCTAATCACCATTCCTAGAAGCCTAGATGCATGAAAATGGGCAATTAAAACACAAGGAAAGGTATTGAACCTCATCTTGCCATACAAGAAATGCAAGGCGAACAGCCACTAGAGGTGAAGTCCTCTGTCTGATATTTTAGAGGGTCTAGATTACAGCCTGCCTAAGGTGAGTGCTACTTTTTCAGCTTCACATTTTTAGTGTAGCTACAGTTAGTTTTTGTGTTACTTAACTACACTAACATTCATTCTGAAATTACTTTTATGAGTTGTAGAAGCCTAAGCCAATTGTCATGCTAAAGGATTGTTAAGTCTAATGTGAAACCCACCTATCAACCATCTGAAAACATTCTCACCAGCCTTGTAGCAGAGGTTTGTGTCCAAACATTTGATTGATGGATGCTATACTAATAATCACACAGTCTTTTTAACAGTGAAAGGAAACTCTCATGTCAAAGGCAGAGAATGAAGTGTTACTGCAGGCCCTCTGTCTCCATGGCTGAAGGTTCTATGGGTAGGATGTTGCCAAGTGAGACTACTGTGACTGTGCCTGGAAAGATCTTGTAGCAGATATTAATGCTGTAGGTGGCCTGAATTGTAGTTATGAAATGGTCTTCCACAGGGCCACCAACATTACATGTACTGCAGGGAGAAAAGACATTCACCAGGCATCAGATGGTAGGTCAGTAGGAAGTGGGCTGCTGGTTGAAACACATTGGATGGAGGTGATTGCATTTCTGACCTCTGTCAGAGTCAGTGACACTTCCTTATAGTGCCACAGTGTGGTGATGGACATCAGAGCAGAGCTTCATCATGCACCAAGAGTATCTACTGGAGATGCCCCAGGCATAACAGTATTACTCTATGATAGTCAGCTTAATTTCCCTTGATCCAGTAGTCAATGGCCAATTTAATAAAGCTGTCTGCTTTAGGTTATGCAGGAACATCAGGGATTCAACTTACATGACCATCTGCACGAGGTATGGTATTTAAATATTTTGTTTATTAAAGCTAGTAATATGACATCTCATTCTGAGGTATGTTTCTGGCACAGGGTTATACTTACACAGGGTACTGTGGTTGGCTGTGTTGTCACATGATTCCTCTGATGATGGCGACAGGAATGAGCTGGCACTGTTAGGAGGTAGTGTGCGTGTGTGTGTGTGTGTGTGTGTGTGTGTGTGTGTGTGTGTGTGTGTGTGTGTGTGTGTGTGTGTGTGTGTGTGTGTGTGTGTGTGTGTGTGTGTGTGTGTGTGTGTGTGCGTGTATATGTCTGTATACATGTTCAACACAGGGAATTTGACCACTGCAACACAGGAAATGTGACCATTGGATCCCCTACACAGACCATAGAGACAACCTTGGTGCCTGTAGACACCCAGAAGGCAAACACAAACACCACACAAAAACGGCACATTAGTCATAATCAGAGACAGAGAAATGTGTTGCCCACTACAGGAGAATTGTTGGCATCTGTCACAAGTCCCATAATAAGAGTGGTTTACAAAAGGGGGGGATGAAACAGCTGTGCCAGTAGCCATGACCCATAGAGTGTGCCGGGTCATCGTGGATGCAGAAGCTAGTATCACCATTACCATTTTAGAGTTACTACAAGCTAATGCAGGGTGGGCAAGATAAACTCCTGTCCTGTGTGTGTTAGTTTCACATAGATTTAATCACATTATCGTAAATGCTATGTCTACTCATACTCACCTGATATGCATACGGCACCATCCACAAGGCTGAAGCACCACTACTTCCATGAATGTTGGCCACTGTAGCTATCACATCTACAGCTATATCCATTGTGGAGGTGTCTACAACCATGAGGGGACATCAATGTGGTCATGGCATTCACAGCATCAGTATGTCTGCTAATGGGCATTGGACAGAGGCATACAGCATGCTAACATCTAGCCAGGCCTGAGGTACAACTAATGCATCTTCAGACAGAGGCAGCTCTCATGGGTAGATGTGTGCCCGGATACCCAGCCATCTACCATGCATGCCCTGCCCCCTGTCCAGTAGATCAAGCTGCATTGCTTCAACTACTGCTGAGACCAGGTCCTGGCAGACACACACTCATGCCATTTCATCCCTAAATAATTCACACATACAGACATCCAGTGACAGTGGCCCTTCTCAGAGACTTTTATGATAAAGCCTCCAACAAACAACCTCCATTGCAGTCCCTACATAACAGTGAAATCTTACTTTTCCTATTTTTCTTGTGAATGACATTCCTACTAGTGGTCTTTCCTCCACCAGTGAAAATGACGTTAACTGTGCCCTGCCCATTGTACATAGTTACTTAGGTCACGTATGCCTGATGTACAGTTTGGAATACCTATGCATAAGTAAGCAGAGTCTTATGTTATGTTTGCATACATCACTTTTCCTGTAGGGTATATGCTTTACTACAGGCTAAAGGTATGTACAAGCCACTGCATCCTTGCTAGTGCCTTACATTCTGCTCCTGCCTCTGTCTGGTAAGTTCATTCCCTATTGCTGACTCTTTCACAGAAGTGGTTCCAGGCTCTGTCTGCACTGCCTCGTGTGGCAGGAGCTGCTCCACATATAATTCCTCCCACCAAGTTGCACATACTCAATATAGTTTTGCACATGTGCCAGGCGTATACTGCAGAAGACCATCAGATTAATCTGGAGAATGAAAGGGCGCCTTCAGGAGACCAAATACACACTTTTAATAATGACACTAGTTAGTAACAGAGTGTAGTCATATCCTTGGCCTGCTTCATTGTGTGGATTTCTCTTAGGTGTCATCAGCTGGGTCCCATATCATAACTGACACCACCAATAAAATATCCCAAGGGAATATCTCCTTTAATAAACATTTGGTATAGGTCACAGCTGTGCATATGTGGGAGTTATGATCACTGCCTGGGTGGCCTGCTGAAACACTGCAGACTATAGGTCACAGATGTGCATATGTGGGAGTTATGATCACTGCCTGGGTGGCCTGCTGAAACACTGCAGACTATAGATCACAGCTGTGCATATGTGGGATTTATGATCACTGCCTGGATGACCTGCTGAAACACTGCAGACTATAGGTCACAGCTATGCATAGGTAGGAGTTATGCTAACTGCCTGGGTGGCCTGCTGAAACACTGCAGATGATATCCTGTGCATTACATAACATTAGCAGTTAAAGGAGGGATACCCTTTGCAGTTTAAGTACCTTCTCACAGTTCCCTGTGGCACATTTATTTTAATATGAGCACAATCATTGATCCCCAATACCTTAAGGGAAATGGGTTATGTCATAGAATTCCCACAAGATGTAGCCTCTCTTCTCCCTGATATGTGGAAACCACAATGCTCTCCTCATATGCTGCTACATGGCATTGAGGAACTTATAGAATATTTAAAAGGCAGATGCCTACGATACCCTTAGTGTGTTCCCCGTTGGTTGCCAGAAGTCCCTGTAGCTAATGTGTGTAAGGCTACCCATACCATATATCCACTGGGAGAGGTATCGCATGATTCCCACGGGTCTGCAGATGAGGCAGACACATTTACACCAGGTCCTGTATGGTGTCCAAATCCATATGGTACTGGTCAACAATGTGAGAGGCACGGAGTCCATGAAACATTAAGTGCAGTGAGATAATACTGCACTTCCAGGAATGACAGCACACACCAGAATGGCTTGTAGTGGCATTAAGAGTTTTCTTCATGTAGTCCTTATACAATGCTGAGACAGACCTTAACATTTTTGCATGGTTCAGTAGCAAGAGCACAAAATTTTAGCTTCATTCATTAATAGTGGTATTAATGTACCTCCTAACACTCTTTATACCTTTCTGAAACACTCCTCCATCTTGATTTACCTAATTTGCATATGTGGCACTGCTCATTTTAATAATGTCACTCAGTACTCCGCAGTATGCACCACTCATGGCATGCATATCTCTGAATCACATACCCCCCTGTATGTTGCCGCTGTTCATTCAAACTTCCTTAACAGAGTGCTGCTATGTTTTCTGAATTCCAGCCATTCTTTTAACAGCATATGCTATAAGCCAATATCTCAAATACCTTTAAATACAAAAAATGCAGAGGGTCTTCAGACACCAAAACTAAAAATTGTAATTAAAACATAAAAGGTATGTTTTCATGTTACAACATTCATTAGACAAGCAGTAACAGAATAAAGCTTTTACACAAATATTCAGGCATATAAATCTTTTAATTTTCTGGGGGATTAATAATTGTTCAAAACTGATTTCCTATTCACCCTAAAGAACAAAGTAGCAGTGAGTTATGTCATCAAATGATATTTTCTCAAATTAAATAAATTTGAGTTACTACTACCCCCTAGGACTTATAAGTACTGTCCATAATCAGCATGACTATGAAGCCTGAATAACAAATTTGCTTCAGGTACATTACTTTTTCTCAACAATGTTCAGTAATTCCTAATTTTAACTTTTTTGTATTTCACTTGCATTAAAAGGCATAATGCATGTAGCTGCAAGCTATGCAGACTAAATCAACAGAGATAAGTCTTCAAACCCTTCTAAAATGCAGTCTGTATATTTTATAAATTCAAAAAAAATGATAGCTAATATATGTAGAACTACAAGTTCAATTAGAAATTAAAATAACCTTTGTCCATATGTGTACTTTATTTTTAATGCAACTTTATTTTTATAACTGAGACTAGGTACATCACTGAATGTCGTCAGTGGTGAGGCCAGCCTACAACTGATAGTTTGGTCTTCCTAGCTACATGCTGCAAGTCTAATGGGTTTATGAAGGAAAACAATGCAAGATGTGTATTTACTATTATTATTATTATTATTATTATTATTATTATTATTATTACTATTGTTGTTACTGTTATTATTGCTGTTATTTTATTTGGTTTAGTTTCATTTGTTGACCAGTGAAGTCCAACTGAGTGTAGAATCCCTTTTCAGCACAGACCTAGGGAGAAAAGCTCCATTGGTACAGCATAATACAAGATACAATGTAAATTAAAACAAGTAGATTATACATTGTTGCCATATTTGACAGTGCAGTATTAGACTGATACACAGTAAGATATTGAATTGGTTCACATTACATAAAAGCATACTCCATAAAAGTGTACATTCACACTGATACAATCCTACTGGTACAATACATTGCCACTTGTACAATCACATTTTCAGGTTGAAATATATTATATTATATACAAGCATTTGCAGTGGAATAGCTTTAAAATTGATATGCATTTGTAATCACATATTATACCATGATCCCCCCAAAACGTGCACGCTGATTGGCCAGCGTGCCCGTTGTAAATCGAGTTATACTAATGGAAAAAGGTCCGGTCGCCCGGACTTTTTTCCATTAGTATAACTCGTTTTTTTAAAACACTGTCTCGCTATGCTAAATGGGTTTAACATAGCGAGACAGCTTTAAAATAAGCAACGGAGATGTCCGTTGCTTATTTTAAAGCTGTCTCGCTATGTTATACCCATTTAACATAGCGAGACAGTGTTTTAAAAAAAAGCAACGGAGAAAGCAAGATCTCCGTTGCTTTTTTTTTAGTGTTTCTAAGTCTAGTCACTAAATCTAAGAACAAAGACATAGCAGTAGTTACAAGTCCCTAGACAATGATATTTTATTTACAATTGAGTTTTTCTGTTTATCACCAAGGCCCAGATGTTTTGGATAATGAGAAAAATATGTGAAAGTGGTGGAAAGTGAGAGGGTCCTTTGTGTTAGAGTTAGCCTTGTGAGGAACAAGAGTAAAGCCAGGAGTCCATGAGATGGTCTTTCAATTGATTTCTAAAAGTGGACAGGTTATTATTGGGCCTTAGTAGTAGAGGTAGTGAGTTCTATGAATTAAGCATGTGAAGGGATATGAATGGAAGAATAGGGTTCCTTCCATTGTTCAGTCACTGGCTTTGTGAGTTGATAATAAGGCTTTATTGAGTGCAGACTTCTGGGAGGTAGACAGGTCTGGAATACACTTTTTAGGCCAGGACACTTGCTAGCTCTATTTACAAGGCTGTGGGATACAACTAGTTGAGTAGCTGAGATGATCAGATTGTTCTAGACAGTTAGGTTATGTGAGGGCAGTTCAGTGATGGGCCATGTAAAGGAGGTTGTGACAATGTTGTAATATTGTTGTAGCTTAGAGGTTTGGTTATCATATAGATTTACAGGTATAAGGGAGACATATAGCAGTGTTAGATAGGCAGATGCTGTAGTCTTTCTACAAGATTCAATGTGATGCAATTTTATTCGGTATAATATTCAAAGTTTTTGGTGTATCTTTTTAGTCAAAAAGTATCTGTATATGCAGATCAAATGTTAGGTTTTCCAACAACAGTAATATATAGCAGTCAAGTGTGTGCAACCCTCTGAACTTTTGTGTTGTTTAAGAAATTGATTTTGAAGTCTAGATTGGTGTTCGAGTCAGATTTATGGATAAAGAGAAAGTTGTATTTTTCCTTTTTCTTTTTTTTTTAGGATTACCAGATGTTGGGAGCAATCAGCTTCAGTGAAAGAGAAGGACATTTGGATAATTGTTTTGAGTTCAGACAGATTATCAGCTACACAAAAATGAGTTGAATCTACTGTGCACTGAATGAGGGATGTATGTACAGAGACTGTCTGGTGGTCATTGAAAAAAGGAATACATGCATTTGAGCAAAAAACCTTTCTGTGATCGGGTATAACACCGACCGGTAATGTCGAATCTCACACTGGTGAACGGTCGGTATGTCGAACAAAACACCAAATTTGACAATTACGACCGCTCTACCACCTAAACAAGCACTACCATGGGTCAAAAAGGGTGGGGGTATTTTGCTTTTTGCTTACATTGTGTTCGCAATTATGCAAATTCGCTGACCTGCTGTCGCACATTTTCTGATCAGCCATCCACCGGCCAACCAAATGCATGTATACCTCGAAAATATATTAAAAAAGCAAGGGTTCTAAGACAGATCCTTGAGGTGTACCAATAGTGACTGGAAGAATGTAATGTAAATCTGATTGCCACTTTACAGCTTTGTGTCTTTTGATTAAATAGTTCTTGAACCACTGGAGGCTGGAGTGTGAGAGACCGAAAAACATAGTTATAGGAGAAGCTTGTCATGTAAGACAGTTCTGATAACTTCTGACAGATTCAGCAATAATGACGAACCAATTTTGCCATTGTTTCTATTAAGAATGCAGGTACAGAAAAAGCCCAAGACGGCGATTGTTTTCCAGTGATTTGGTCTATATACATGTTGGTTTTGAGAAAATATATTATTATTATCATTAAGGTGTTGAAGCAGTTGAGAACGAATGCATTTTTTTTATGATTTTTGAGAGAGAAGGAAGGATTGCAATTGGCCTATAGCTAGAGAGCTCTGCACTGTGTTCTCCTTTGTGTAAAGGAAGGATGTAAGATTATTTCCAGATAGCTCAAACACAGTTTTCTTGACTTGACTTGATCTTTTGATTAATAAAGATACTTGGTAGGCTACTGCATTTGCAAATATTTTAAGGGGCTCTGCTGGGATGTTATCTAGGGCTATGGTTGTTGTTTTAATTTCAGTATTTTTTTTTTATTATTATTGTGGATGTAGTGATTAGTTTATAGTGAAATAATTATTGTGAATGTCAGTGTGCAGGCAGCAAGGAGGTTACTTTGCTCTGCTGGGTATAGGAGCTTATTAACAGAGGCCCAAAAAGCTTTAAGGTTGTTTTGGTTAGGGCTTTAGAGTGCAAGTCAGTAATTGTTTGTCAGAAGTTTGAATGCAAGAATAACTGAAGATCCATATCTTACTTGTCCAAGATTTTAGCAGACTATCCAGATTTTTGCTCATATTTTTTGGTCTTAATTTCTGATCTTCTGGCAAATAATGACAGATGTGTTTCAGACTCCATATCCTTCTGAAATGCTGCATGCTAATGCAGTACATGTTATTCTAGCAGCTTTGTAAGTTTATAAGATCAAGATTTAAAATCTGTCCCTGATTGTAGGCATTTGTTCCACCCTCACTCCCTCCAATCATTTTTAGTTTTGTTCAGAAATCTTATGGTGAGAGGTTGAGAGATTTTTTTTTCATTTTTTATAGGTAATTTAGTTATTATGAATGCACAGTTAAAAAAGTAAAACAAGAAGAGTTATGGAAAAATACAAAGATAACTATAGAAAGTGTGGTTTATGGAGAGAGAGAGAAAGAGAGAGAGGTTTGATTTCACATCTAGTCTTTAAGGTAGCATGCAAGGGTCATTTGGGCAGAGGAGGTTTCTACATAAAGGATGTTTGGAGATTAATGGCAGTTGAATGGTATAAATGCAAGTCAAATGGAGAGTTTCAGATGGAAAATTGGTAGAGAGAGGCTGTAGGCAGCAAGGAAACTATGGTAACAAGTGAGGTGAGCAAAATAGGACCAGGAATAGTGGAAGTATTTAGAGACATTTGATGGAAGAAGATGAAAATGAAACAATGGTGAGTCTAAGAATGGAAAAGAGGACAGAAGAAAACTGTGAATGGAATGATAGAAAGTATAGGTGTTTACAGTACCTTTTGCATAATTTAAGAAAATTAGGATAGCTGTAAACAAAATAATTGAAAATGCTGTGTAGATCTTTCTAGGCTCCTTATCATCTAGAGAAATAAGAAAAGAGGGTGCTAATTATTAGACATGTAAAGGGCAAAGTGGGTGGAATTATTTATTTGTGTTGGGAATGTCACTGGAAATATGATATGGCTAGAAACAAGAAATAAGTGGTGTGAAATTCTGAAAAGAAACAAATCATTGCAATTTATGTTTAGTTTGGCTGGATGATAAACCCACTTATCGAGCAAGGATCAAAGGGAAATTATACTACTATCAGTAGCTCATATTTCAAGTTATACCTGTATTCATGATGCCAAACAAAAAATCCAGATAAACTGAAGAACCAATATTCTTACACGGAAACTCGATCAGTCCAAATCAGTCCAACCAAGGAACTTCTCAAATATACCATTTATTAGACACACAATTCACAATTGTAGACAAGTTAACCTAGGTTTCGTCTTGAACTTATACAGACTTCATCAGAACTAACACATCATACTTAAACCACTTCCCTTTATAACACTCCCAGGTTAATTGATTAATTACACTCCCACAAAATTAAAGACACATACCCATCAGACCATACATATACCTAAAAACATATATAAGCTAAAACCATGAATAAAAACATACTATAATATTACATAAAAATAAACATATAAAAATATATAAGATGAAATCAGTACAAAATGAATAATAAAATAATTTGATTTGTTAATCCAACAATATAAGTTACAAAATGTCTAGATAAAAACAAATTTTATGGCAGAAATTTTAGCCCAGTATATATCTTAACTTTAGTAATGGGGCTAAACTAATATGGTCATTAATTCCAGGATAACTAGTGGCATTTAACCTTATTTGCCACTTAGTTTCACTAATATCTAAATGGACATCCAATATATGCCCTTGATTATCCTTAATAACTTGCTGAATAATACAAAATTGGAATTTGTGACCTATATTTATCTTAATATGTCTTGCCAGTGCATTAGTATTTTTCATATGTTTAATGTCCAGCAAATGCTCCCCTATCCTTTCTCTAAGTGTACGACAGGTTTTTCCAATATAAAATGCCGGACACTGATTGCACTTAGCTAAATACACCACATTTCTGCTATAGCAATCATAATGTCTACTAATAAATATAATTTCTTTCCCTGATTTAATCCTGTTTCCTGATGTAAGAATATACTTGCATTTATTACATCTGCCACACTTAAAATTCCCAACCGGCCTACAAGACCTAGATGTCAATTTTAACTTACTACCCTCTAATAGATTTTTAAAAGATCTATCCTTTCTATATACATTAATAGGAGAGGCCCTTAATTTACTATATACACTAGTATCTAATTTCAATAAATCCCAATTCCTCTGTATTATCCTCAACATAGATTCCGTGTCACAATTATATGTGGTTATAAAAAACAAACCTTCCTTAATTTTATTTTCCTTTTTCACTTCAAATTCAACCAACAACTCACCTATGTCTGTACCATTTTTTAATATGGGCTGATAAATCCCTCCCTTTCTTTTATCTATAATCTCCACCTTAACAGCTTGTACCAGGGTCTCGGGTTAACCGCTTTTCAAAAACATTCCTGTAATAAAATCTAGTTCCTTTTCAAAATTTAAGTAGTTATTAACCATTCTGGCAGCCCTGACCATCTGCCCTTTAATTATAGCCATTTTCTGGTGGTCAGGGTGCCAGCTCAGATCGGGTTTCTGTGTAAGAATACCTGTATTCATGCCAGAGGCTATGTTAGAACACAGGGTCCACATTTGTAGAGTATATCAAATGGTCAAACGCAATAATCTAGTCAGGTCTGCTAAACTGGAATACAACCATAGTTTGGTTTCTAAGAAATGGAAAGGAAAACTATTAGAATAACATATAAGGCTAGTCGATATGACGGATATTACAAGTATAAGAGAATATAAAATAGGAGGACTGAAGAATAATGGAAACAAAATGATAAACTCATTTGAGAATTCTGTAAGACAGTGTAAAAGGGAAACAAAGGAATGTAACTAAAGAGGAAAATATATAAAAGAAATATAATAAACAATTAGACTAAGGAAAATTAGGACTCAGAATTAAAGGGGTGGTATGAAAAAGGATGGTAGGGCAACGTTGGAAAGCCCAGAAGGACTAACAATAGAAAAATAAATAGGATAAAAATATGTACTGAATTCACTTGGAAGAGCTGAAATAAAGCACTGGAATGGATATATAGTAGAAAATAGTATTACAATGTTGTACAATACATAAAATAAATATTTTTATTAGTTTGATAGCAAATTTAGGAACAGTGGATACATGTACCTAGTGGTACACAGTTTATAAAACAATTTATAAAAAAAAAATAATTTCCTTATGAACTAAACAGCAATACAAAGAGTATCAGTGATACATAAATAAGTAAAAGCAAATGTGAAAAACACAGAAGAAATTAAGAAAAGTCTTACAGTACTTCTAGTTGACTGGCTCCCTTTAACTTAAGACAAATCCAGTGAATCAATCAGTCAAAGTTTAAGACTATGAGATGCAGAAAGGTTTCATTCTGTACTCATTGGAATGAATCTCTCAGTCTCCAAGACGATATCATGTGACCCTGACAATGTCAATTAATGAATACCGCACTGATAACACTGAGAAAGGTAACCTGGCCATATTATAATTAACCCTTTAGATTCTGGGGCTTCCATTAGTAATGTGTAAATTCTATGAAGTCACCTGTCTCAAATGGTGCATAGGAATTTATTTAAGCAAACAGTCTTATAGACTATCTTGAAAAGATTACATTATCCATCTGTAAGCTCTGTGGTGTTTCAGAAGGCTGAAAATCAACTCTAGGGATGCCCTGAAAGACTGGGCTAGAGGGTAACCTTTGTTCAGCGTCCCAGTAATAGCAATAACTCTATTGTTTGGTCTTAAAACGCATCTAAACTACTGAGGATTCTGATTTAGATAACTATTAATTTACAGGTATCTAAAACATAAGTCCTATAGCTGTATTTACTTCAAACCAGAAAAGAACAGTATCATGTATAACAAAGTAGTACCATGTATAATAATGTACGATGGTATCAAGTGCAATAAAGTAGGGCAGTATCATGCATAACAGAATAATATCATGTACAGCAAAGTAGGGTGGTATGTATTACAAAGAATGGCAGTATCATACATAAAAAAGTAATATCATGTATAAGAAAGTAGGGCAGTGTCATGTACAACAAAGTAGGGCAATACCATGTATAACAAAGTAGTGTCATGTATAAAATGTAGGGCAATATCAAGTACAACAGAGTAGGGCAGTATCATACATAACAAAGTAATATGTACAACAAGGTAGGATGGTATCATATATAAAAAATTAGGACAGGATCATGCATAACAAAGTAGTATAATGTATAACAAAGTAGTACAGCACCATGCATAACAAAGTAATATCATGTATAACAAAGTAGGGCAGTATCATGCAGAAGAAAGTAATATCATATACAACAAAGTAGAGCAGTATCATGTATAACAATGTGAAGTCTATCAGCCAGATATTACGTGAGTGATGTCACTGTCTGCATTCTTTGCTCTGTCTACCTCACAGTCATAAGGTACACAAACTTCCATAAGACTGCCACAAGTAGATCTAGAACATGAGCACACTTTATGTTTGAGTCACATAATCTGTATCAAAACCAAAACATCTCATGTCTGAGCTGTTTAACAACAATACTCTCTCTGTTTTAGTGACAAATATGAAACTTTACATTTTGGTAAATTATCACACACTGTAATTTAAGAACACATAGGTTCATAGGTAGGTACTAGGCTATCTGCCTGAAGGCATTTATAAGCCTAGCCAGAGTGTGTCAGCTTTCGCCACCCCATTGATTAATTAACTGATCCTCTGTCAAGCAGAGCCAATGAAGTGATCCCAGGGGTGTATTTTCTGTTGCCCATCCACTCGTCAAGGTTTCTCTTGAAGAGTGTTAGTGAGGGGCTCTGCCTAATGTAGTTTGGAATTTTGTTCCAAAGCATGGGGAGTCTCTGTGACAGGAATCTATCCCTCCAGCATGTTTTATTTATTGGTGTGGCGAGGTTTAGCTCACTAGAGTGCATGGTTCGCAGTGACTTGGATTTCTTTAGGTGGAGCATGTCCATCAATTCTGAGTTGGACATGGCTTTGTAAGTCAGGCAGAGATCACCTCTGAGTAAGCGATATGCCACTGAGTACAGCTAGAGTTTTTCCAGTTGGGCCTCATAGGACATATGTTTGAGGCCAGTAATCCTCTTATGTTTGAGGCCAGTAATCCTCTTGGTGAGGTACTTTTGTGGTCTTTCCAGCTGTTGGAAGTGTCTTGTGAGGTACATCCCAAATGGGGCATTGTATTCTATGATAGGTCTGATGAGTGACGAGTAGAGGGGCACTATAACCTTTTTATTTCTAGATGCGAACCTTTTAGTAATTAGATGGGCCACACAGAAAGATTTCCTAACTACTTTGGCAATATGATTGTCAAAGGAAAGTTTACTATCAACCTGGGTCCCCAGATCTCTTATTACCTCTTCTGTATTAAGGGGCTGTCACCTATGTGGTAATTTGTGTGTGTTTTGTTTTTCCCAGATGGGATGACTATGCATTTTTTGGCATTTAGCTTTTGGCCATGACTTTGACACCAGGTGTCCATCTCAGTAAGGCTCTTTTGGAGGATGTCCATGTCAGCCGGAGAGTCAATTATGGCCCCCAGTTTGCAGTCATCGGCGAACTTGGTTAGCCATAGTCCTCCTGTGTTTGCATGCACTTTTGAGAAGTATATGCCGAACAGTAGGGGTCCCAGGACTGAGCCTTGCCCGACACCACTTGTGACTGGTTTAGAGTCTGACCTGGAGCCTGCTATTCTTACTGTGTGACTTCTGTCTGTAAGCCAGTTGGCAACCCATCTCATGACGTAGGGGTTTATGTTCAGGCTGGTGAGTTTTTCTGTAATACCCAAGTGGGGAATGGTGTCAAAAGCCTTGGTGTGGTCAAGGTAGGCTGTGTGAATCTCCTTTCCCTCGTCTTTGGCCTTGGTGACTATCTTGAAGAAGTCATCCATGTTTAATAGTCATGATCTGCTCCTAACAAAGCCGAACTGGGTCAGGTCAAGTATTTGGAGGTTCCCAATGTCTTTGTTAATGAGTTCCATGATGATGCACTCCATAGCCTTGCAGACCAGGCTAATCAGGCTTATGGCGCGATAGTTACCAGGGTCAGTTGTAGCCCCTCTTTTGCAGAGAGGAATAACCGTTGCCCATTCTATGGGCACGTAGCCTGTGGAGAGGCTGAGGTTGAACAGCATGTTTAGTTGGGGGGATTAGTTCATTCTGTAGTTCCTGAAAGACACAGCCTGTGACATCATCTGGCCCCATTGATGCTGTGTTTTTGGCTTTTGAAAGGCTGTTTTTACCTGTGTGTCTGTGATTTCTGAGACACTACACTTTTCCGGTATTGTTATGGGCCCTTTTGGGGGTGAGAGGGGGGTTAAATTTGCACTGAATCTATTATTCTCTTTGGGCTTGTGGTCAACTTGTTTGGATTCTTGGTTTCTTGTCTTTTACCAGTTTGTTTCACTGAATCTGTCTGCCAGGATGTTGGCAATATCAGTAGGTTCAGTATATTTTGTGCTATTTTGCACTAGTTCAGTGCATATCTGCAAGTTGCCACTTAGAATCTTAACATAGCTAAAGAAGGCTTTGTAGTTATCTTTTGAATTCTTGGCTATTTTTCTTTCAAAGTTAGCCTTGGATGATTTATGAGGGACCTTAGTTTCTTGCTGATATTGATCAGGGATCTCTTTCCTTCTTTGAATTTGCTTTTTTTCTGAACTAGTTTCCTCCTTTTTTGTATAGCGTGTTTATGGCAGGGGTCCGCCAAACTAGTTTCCTTCTCTTAGAGGAGTGAGTCTTGGTTTTGCTAGGGATGGCACGATCCATGCTTCCTTGTAGGTGCTCATAGAGTGCATTTGTAAAGGTTTCTGCAGCTTGGGCAGCGTTATCCTTTAGCATGGGGCTGTGAAATGTACCACCTCTGTCTTAAGTAAGGTGAAGTTTGCTTTAGAAAAGTTTTTTACTGTGGTTTCCTTAGTTGGGGGTGGTGGTGGTGGGGTGTGGACATCCAGAGTGATTAGTTTATGGTCTGATCTAACCAGTGACGGGTTGACCTCCGGTATGGGACACCTGTCGCCCATGTTGGTGATGACCAGGTCCAATATGTTTTCACCTCTGGTAGGGGAGTTTACCACCTGATCCAGAGCATCAGAGTTGATGAATTCCAGGAAGTGTTGGGCCTGAGAGTTTGTACTCAAGTAGTTTTCCCATGAATGGTAGGGTAATTGAAATCGCCCAATATCAGGGTGTTCAGTAGGACCTTCATGTTTTCCAGTGTCTCTAGAAAGGAGGAGTGTTGGTCCTGGGTCATGGAGGATGATCTGTAGCAGGCCACAATTTACAGTGCAGATTTGCCCGACGTTAGTTGCACATGGATGATCTCAGAGGTATCATGCTGCGCCACTAACCTGGAGGTGTAAGTATCCTTGATGAATATGGATACACCCCGTCCTTTTGTGTTTCAGTCTGTGTTTTGTGGCCAAAACTTGTGGTATGAGTTGTAGCCCAGTAGTGCTTGGGTGCTCTCTGGAGCCTTGAACCAGGTTTCAGTTACTGCACAGATGTCGACATTCTCCATACTGAGGAATGCTTTGAGTGCATGCATTTTGAGATTTAAACTCCTGGCGTTGAGTAGCATAACCCTCAGTTTTTTGTTATTTGTGCTGTTTACGGAGGTGGGTTTGACTGTTGAGCCTTGCTGGGCACTATGGGAGCAGCAAGAGCCTTGGCCAGTATTCGAAAGCCTAGGGGTGACAGGTGCAAGCCGTCTCTTGCAAAGCAACGTGGCTTGTCGAGCATGTCGTCCCAGGCTGACAGACACTAGATCCCCTTTGAATGACACCAGAAGCTTATCCAGTTGTTGAAATTGATCATTTTTTCTTTATACTGAGGTATCATTCTTGGTGAGAGCAGGATGCTACTCAGGGTCAGAGTCATACCAGCCTGGGCTACATGATCAGAGAGCTCTTCCATGTCTCTTTTCATGTATAGTCCAGGGAGGTATGTCTCAGGTCATTCACATCAACATGAAAAATGACAGTCATATTTGTACTTGTTCTGGAGTGACCTGAGTGCTTGTGTTATGTGGTGGATTCTGGCTCCCGACAGGCAGCTAACAGTAACCTTTTGCTTGTCCAGCCTAGTGAGTGGGACGTCAGTGTGCCTGACTATAGAGTCACCTATTACTAGTGTGTTAGGTATGTTATTTCGCCTTAAGGGCTGTGATTGTGGTGCACAGTGATTTCACTGATTTTGTGTTTTATGTGTTGTCTGGTTTGTGATGGGAGGTGCAGGTTGTTTGGGTGTCTGCTTTGGAGGTCTCTGATGCTTTTGCAGGTTTTTATTTAGAGCCTCCGAGTATGATTTTGTGTATTTTTTGCCAGTGCTGTTTTAGTAGATCTGTGTGTTGCTGGAGGTGTGGTGCAAGTGTTAACCTTCTCCTCTTGACTGTCTGTTCCAGTTTTGGATGGAGACAGCTTAGCTTCCAGTTTGGCTGTATAATTGCATCTCTCGCATATGTTAGTGTTTTGTGATAGGAGGAGAGGGTTGTCTGTGTACATGAGGCAGCTGTAACATTGCCTCCGGATACCTAGATTCACCAGCTGGACTGGAGAGTACACCTGAAATTGCCCTTTGGTCATGCCTGAATAGTAGGGTGAGCTGCTTAGTCACTTGATTGGTGAGGGGTGAATAAAGAGCCTTGCCCTGCTGAGCAATAAGTGTCAGTTTATATTAGTGCTTGCTATTAGGTCTGAGCAAGTGCTGGGCTGTAGGATGCTTTTTGAGTGCTTAGGTTGAGAGACTAGTTTCAAGGGAAAAACTGAAGAGGAGACTTAGTGGAGCCGGGAGTAATTTAACCGTAGCTAACCGGTGCTGCCCAGTGCACAAAACCATGCAAACGAGGTTTTTATACTAGGGAAATGAAAGAGATAGAAATTAGCCCAAAATGACAAGTAAACTACTAACTTCTGGGCTGGAACCAGTCCTCCCGGGACAAATAGATTGCTCAAAGCTCCCCTCTTTCACAGTTGAACAGAGAGACTTCCTTCTATCCAAGTACGTTATGGGTAACTCGGAAACTAGTATCACAGCCCTGAATTCAGCACTAGCCTGAAAACTGGACTATACTAGCTTAGAAAGGCGGGAAACATGGAATTTTTTTTTTTTAAAGATAAGGCAAAAACAGTAAAGAAATACACTTAAAACAGCTTTAAATTACTACAAATAATCAGAAAAGGCGGGTCTACTTCACCTTATTGCATGCTGAAAATATCGAATGGCAATAATGTTGTAAATGCCGTACATCAAAGGTGTTGTTGCGGGATCATGGTACAGAGGGGATGAGAAAATTTGCTGTTTCCTCACTGTAGTGAGATCTCGGAGTTGGTATATATAATTAGCGGGGGGTGTGGGGGACACAGCCCCCCACAAGAACAGTTTCAATGTACAGCATTTTCGATGTTTTATGCCATTCGATATTGTCATCTTTCGACATGGTAATATAGATGTGAAAAGGCTATCGCACTTTAGTGTGTAGCTTACAACAGTTAAACAAATTATTTAAACAAAAAACAACTTTTTAAAAGTGCAGGCAGTCAAATAAGTACAATATGTGAAAAAACAAGTTTTTAAATCACAATAATCTGGAAAATCTGCATTTAGGAGGGAAACAGTTAAGTACAAGAAAGTACAGAAAACTGATACTTAATTACTCCAAAGTCTCTCTTCTAAGCTAGAAGGCTTGTATCAATTTAAGGCTTTCTAGTGCTACCCAGTAGGTTAGTTACAGGAAAGATGGGAAACAAGCGCAGATGTGGTCTTTTAAACCAGAAAGTTGAACGAGACAGACAAACTATCCAAATGGTCAATAAACTACAATTTCTGGGCCAAGAACCACTCCTCTCATGGTAGACAGGCTACCTAGTGCTTAACACTCCCATTGATAAGCTAGAAGGTTTTCCTCCAAGACAGGAAGGCTTGCAGGGCTCAGAAGCTTACCAACAGTCCTGGATACAGCAACTCTGTATCTGGACTAGGCTAGTTACAGGAAAGGTGGGAAACAAGTGCAAGTGCGGCTTTTAAACCAGAACATTGAAAGAAATGGAAAAAACTGCCCAAACGGCCAGTCGCTACAATTTCTGGGCCAGGAACCACTCCTCTTGTGGTAGATAGGCTACCTAATGCTTACCACTCCTACTGATAAGCTAGAAGGCTTCCCTGCAACACAGACAGGCTTGGGAGGCTCAGAAGCTTACAAAGAGTCCTAGATATAGCAAATCTGTACCTGGACTAGACTAGTTACAGGAAAGGCGGGGAACAAGTACAAATGCAGGCATTTAAGCCAGCAAGTTGAAAGAGATGGAAAACTACCCAAATGGCCAAATAAACTACAATTTCTGGGCCAAAACTCACTCCTCCCATGGAGGATAGGCTACCTAGTGCTGACCACTCCCACTGATAAGCTAGAAGGCTTCCCTCCAACACAGAAAGGCTTGAGAGGCTCAGAAGCTTACTAACAATCCTGGATACAGCAACTCTGTAACCAGACTAAGCTAGTTATAGGAAAGGCGGGAAACAGGTGCAAGTGTGGCTTTCAAACCAGAAAGTTGAAAGAGATGGAAAAAAACTGCTCAAACAGCCAATAGCTACAATTTCTGGGCCAGGGACCACTCCTCTTGCGGTAGATAGGCTACCTGATGCTTACCACTCCCACTGATAAGCTAGAAGGCTTCCCTCCAACACAGAAAGGCTTTGGGGCTCAGAAGCTTACAAAGAGTCCTGGATACAGCAAATCTGTACCTGGACTAGACTAGTAACAGGAAAGGCAGGAAGCAAGCACAAACATAGGCTTTTAAATCAGAAAGTTGAAAGAGATGGAAAAGCTTCCCAAATGGCCAATAAACTATAATTTCTGGGCCAGAAACATCTCCTCTTGTGGTAGATAGGTTACCTAGTGCTTACCACTCCCACTGATAAGCTAGAAGGCTTCTCTCCAACACAGAAGGGCTTGGGAGGGCTCAGAAGCTTACCAACAGTCCTGAATACAGCAAATCTGTACCTGGACTACACTAGTTATAGGAAAAGCGGGGACCAAATGCAAAACGGGCTTTTAACCAGGAAGTAGAAGGATTTGGAAAAACTGCCCAAACGGCCAATGAACTACAATTTCAGGGCTAAAACCCACTCTTCCCGTTGTAGATAGGCTATCTAGTTCTTACTACTCCCACTAAGCTAGAAGACTTCACTCCAACACAGAAAGGCTTGGGGGGATCAGAAGCTTACCAACAGTCCTGAATACAGCAAGTCTGTATCTGGACTTGACTAGTTACAGGAAAGGCAGGAAACAATCTTAGAATTTTTTTTTTTTTTGCAGAAAAGCAGCTAAAACAGCAATGAATACAATTCAAATTGCAATGCAGGCCAGCCCACCCAAGTGTGTAGCAGCACTACGGCAAATACAGTTCAAATAAATGCAATTGAATTAACAAATGACTAAAAAACAAGTGCAGAAGGCAGTAAATTAGAAGGCTACTAACACGGAGTAGTAAGTGCAGAGTAAGAGTGACTGAACAGATAATAGCATGCAAAAGAGCAACTAAGACGGTTACAGTAAGAGCAGCTGAATAAAAAAAAAAAAATATATATATATATATATTTTTTTTTTATTTTGAGGGAGGGAACAGAGCAGGATTAAGAGGCTACAGGGGTTGTCCTTCCCAAATGCTCTCTTTGTACACAGTAGGAGTGCCTGAAATCAGAATATGATTTCACTGCACTCAGTTGAGTGAACAAATGAGATGGGCCCAGAAGGAGTATCCAAATACAAATCTACAAGAGGGGCGGGCAATTTCAAAGCCACCAACATTAACACCAAAACAAGAACAGGAAAGGTGGGTGGGGATCTAACTGTAGAGAGACAGCCACAACTTTGGTTGAGTTAATATTCAGTGAGAAACACAAATAAATAAATTAAATACAGTACTATATGAAAAAGAGCAGATAAAAGTGTACTTAAATACATTTATACTTCCTGTTGATTTCAGGCAGATGTTATCCGGCCAAAGCTCAGATATTAAGCAGAGATAACTCAAAATATACCACTTATATAAGGCAGGACAGAATATCAGTGATGAGGTGAAATTACCCCCCACTGCTGTCAATGGCTACACAGAAATTCTAACAAGTACTCTGTAGAGAGACCGCCACAAATTCAGTTGAGTTAGAATTCAGTGCGAAACACAAATAAATAAATTAAATACAGTACTATATGAAAAAGAGCAGATACAATTGTACTTAAATTCACTTATACATCCAGTTGATTTTAGGTAGATGTTATCCGGCCAAAGCTCAGATATTAAGCAGAGATAACTCAAAATGTACCACTTATATAAGGCAGGACAGAATATTAGTGATGAGGTGAAACTACCCCCACTGCTTTCAATGGCTACACAGAAATTCTAACAAGTACTCTGTAGAAAGACAGTCACAACTTCAGTTGAGTTAATATTCAGTGAGAAACACAAATAAATAAATTAAATACAGTACTATATGAAAAAGAGCAGATAAAAGTGTACTTAAATTCACTTATACCTCCAGTTGATTTCAGGTAGATGTTATCTGGCCAAAGCTCAGATATTAAGCAGAGATAACTCAAAATGTACCACTTATATAAGGCAGGACCGAATATCAGTGATAAGGTGAAACTACCCCCCACTATTATAAAGGGCTACACAGAAATTCTACTCTGTAGAGAGACAGCCACAAGTTCAGTTGTCATCAGAACATCAGAACATCAGAGTCATTCTGCAAACTGTAAATTATTAGAAAACGATGAAGTGCCACTACTAACTGGGAAAGAAGCAAAAAATATATATGAAAACAGAAGTGGGTTATTCAGTTAATGTTAATAAGCAGAAAAAGAACTGGCAGAGACAGAAGCATATATTTCTACTGCTGCAAGTGTTATACGGGCTTATTTCTTGTCATGAAATATGAACTAGAGCAGCTACTGCATCATAAATACTCAAAACACTATAGTACATAATGAAAACATTGCTCTGCTAAGGAAAAGTAAAAAAAGACAAAAGGTAGAATATTCATCTGGTAATAAAGTATGTTTGGGTGTAAAAAGAACAATTGCAGATATGAGTGAAGTTCATTTGTGTGAATCCAATATGGTTGAATTTAGGCTTTATATAGTCTGGGTAAGCAGTAGTGTTCAGTAAAAATAATATTGAACTACAATGGTGGAGGTTCTGAACATGTGCACAATTGTTAGTGTATCTGCAAGTGTATGAGTGTTAGAGATGGCATACGTGCTGTGTAAGGGGACAGATTTAGTGTTGTGCCTGTTTGGTGTTGCGTGTGCTCTGTGTACTTTTGTCTTATGTAGTGATATTGTTAGGGAAAGAGTTTTTAATAACATGATGTACAGAGCTGGAGGTACGTGCAGGAATAGGGTTACAGTTATATTGGGTTTAGTGTCAACACATATGTAAGATGGTACAGAGATGCTGATAACATTTGTAAGGATGCAATTTTATTCTCTTTAATTAAAGTTTATCCAGTGGTTGACTGAGCCACCTCTACTTTTTTTTTTGATTGATTTGGCGTTTTTTGAACTTTGCTCCTTAATTTTGCTGCACTATCTGATTTGTTTAATTGGCTCATAGGTGTATATCAGGCTAATAGACCAAGGGGACCTTTATAAGCCTAACCATGCTTCCAAAATGTATCTGACAAGTTTTGATATCCAACTGTTATTTTAAGAGGTATATGTAGGCTTGGGAATGGTTGGTCAAGTATTTATAGGCTGCAACTGTCTACTAGTGATATAAATGCCAGACCAGAGGTAAATTTCCAATTCCCCATCCATTGATACAAGTTATACTTGAGATGGGT
Source organism: Protopterus annectens (assembly GCF_019279795.1). Taxonomy (NCBI): domain Eukaryota; kingdom Metazoa; phylum Chordata; order Ceratodontiformes; family Protopteridae; genus Protopterus; species Protopterus annectens. The sequence continues at coordinate 93,582,945 of NC_056741.1, forward strand.
AATGGAAGAACTCTGCTTCACTTAGATTGGAAGCCTGCTACAGAGAAGGGCTAATCTCTGAGACACATACCTTTCTCTTTGGCATGTCCTATTTATGTTGCAGATGAGGATTATGTCCCTAGACTGGGTAATTGCAATGCTATTTATTTTGCAGATGTGTAATAGGTCCATCAGAGCAAGAGCAGAGGAAGCTTTGTAGGCCAGGCACAGATTGTCTCTCGACAATCTATAGGAGACTGAGTACAGGGATAGGACTTTGAGGTGGTCTGCATATGGAAAGTTGTTTAGACCATGTATTCTTTTTGTCAGGAACTTCTGTGAACACTCCAGTGTTGGAAATGCCTGGTAAAGTACATACTAAAGGGGGCTTTGTACTGAATATTAATCTGATAAGCGCCGAGTATAGTGGAACAATGACATTCTTGGATTTAGATGACATACTCTTGTTTATAAGTTGTGCTGTATAGAATGATTTCCTTACTACTTTGGGCACATGATGGTCGAAGGCCAGGTTACTGTCTACATCTATTCTCAAAACCCTGACTATTGGGTCTACTGTTGGGAGTTTATTATCAATTTGGTAGTTTTCAGAGGCAACTGTCTTCCTAAGGAATACTATTATGCATTTCTTGGCATTGAGTTTTAAACTGTGACTCTGGCAACAGTTAATAGTCAGGGTCAGGCCTTCTTGGAGGGTATTTGTGTCATTGGGGGATTCTAGGATGAAACCTAGTTTGCAATTGTCTGTAAACTTGGCCAGCCCAATGCCCTTGACATTGGGCTTGACTTCAGAGAAGTAAATGCCAGAAAGGAGAGGCCCTAGCACTGAGCCTTGAAGAACTCTGCTAGTGACTGGTATCTTTGTGGAGTTAGACTCCCCTATCCTAACCTTGCAGTTCAAGTCTGTGAGCTGGATGGCTATCCAATGTGTGACACTGGGATTTATAAATAATTTTGTGAATTTGTCCACAAAGCATGAGTGGGGTATTGTGCCAAATGCTTTGGCCAGATCAAGGTACATAGTGTGCACCATTTTGCTGTCATCAATTGCTTTAGTGACATTCTCGAATAAGTACAACTGGTTGAGTGGCCATGACCTGCTCTTGACAAACCAGACTAGTTGGATCCAGTATCTGTAGGCTTTCCATGTCACTGTTTAGCATCTCATCATAATTCTTTAAAGAGCTTTGCATATGAGACTAGTTGAACTTATGGGTCTGTAGTTACCTGGATCCATAGATGGTCTGTCCTTGTGCAGAGAGATAACAGTTGCATTCCTCCATTCACTCAGTATGAAGCCTGTCTGAAGGATGTGGTTAAATACTGATTCCAGTGGTTCTGATTTATTTATTTTTATTTATTTATTTGTTGGCATCCTCCCCTTTCTCTCTCTGCCTCACTTATAATCTTCTCTTATGCAACTTCTAAAAATTAAAATCTGCTATTTCTTTTTATTCTGTCCTCATTATACCTACAATTTGACTAATTGTGCTTCCATTTCCCATTTAAAAAAAACACTACTATGAAATCTTTGTATAACTTCCTGCATTTGTAATAACCATGAAACTTATTGTTCTGTGAATTTGCTCTGTAACTTTCTCTTGTTGTTTTCAAATATTTATATTGTATAACTTCTTGTCTGCAAATGTAGCTTACTAATTGTAACGGAGCTTTTCTCCCTGGGCCTCCACTGAAAATGGGCTTCCGAGCCCAATGGACTTTCCCGGTAAACAAATGCCAATAAATAAAATAAATAAATAAAATTAACTTATTGGCCAGGAGATTCGCTATATATTATGTCTCAAAATAAGTGACTTCATTTATAATTAACTCAGCACGCTGTTGTGTATTGCCTTTGATGTTGCAGACATAGCTGAGGAATGCCTTCTGATTGTCCTTTATCTGGAAACTTTCCTTTTCTTTAAATTTGGCTTTGGTATACTTGATTAGCCCCCCTGCCTCTCTTGTTTATATCAATGAAGGAGCTTTTACCTTGCTTGGTATTACACATCTTAAAATTTGCGATGTTTTCATTCTTTTGATTTATAATCTATTGATGTTGGGTTCCCACTAGGATGGCCTATTTTTTTAGCTTGTCCTGTGGGTATTCAGGATATGTACAGCTGTCTCTATGCAGCCATTAAGGGTTTCTTGGAATAATTCCACCTAAGCAGTAGTGTTATCAGGGTTTGGAAGGGTGAGTGCAACCCTCCCCCAATGAAAGTCAAATAAACAACTAGACATTCCCACACTGAAACTGTTCAGTAAGCCAGTTTTACACTTCACCAGTGTTTGCTTAAACACTTTTACAATTTGAAGTGCTGCCTCCATAATTCCCACGTTTTAAACAGCAGCACTAATGAATGAAACCATATGAGAACTCATAAAAGGGAGTACAATACATGGGGTATCAAAACCCTGCCTCTATGAAAGTGGGATAAATAAATATAAGTTCTCACATTGTCACATTGTAACTGTTCAGTATTTAAGTCCCCATTATCAACACCATCTAATTTTATGCCGTCTAGGATGTCCTGCAGCTGTGGCCTAATTCCCTCCTTTTCTCATTACCACTGTCCTGCTGCAGACATAGGCTGGCACTGCAGTTTGATTGCCATTTGTGTATTCTGCTGGCATCTTTCACTGCCTTCAGAAGACTCTCATCAAAACCATTTCTAGTTTGTCCTTTAGCTGAGTAGAAGACACTGGATTCCAGACCAAGATACTTGCTGCACTGCCCTTCCACTTTGTCTCCTGAGCACACAGTCTCCTCCTTACCATAATAGCATCCACTTCCAAGCTGCATCTTTTCAGGGAAATTCATGGTTCAGTCCTTAGTTTGTTTTTGCTCAGTTAATTGGTTTCACATGCAGCTTTGACTCAGTAGATTTAACCCAGTCTAGGCAACTGGACACAAACCACCTAATAGTTTACTGACACTAGGGATGTTGAGCATACACTGGCCAGTAGGGGAATCATAGATCCCCCCTCATAATCCCTTGTATAGAACAGACTAGGCCAGGTCATTAACCCAGCAAATACCTATATTAACTGTTTTTGGGACATAAATTTACATAACCAAATCTCACAATAATGCAGTCGATGTTCACCCATCTAGAGAGTACTGTACACTGCCAATGATCTGCTTGACTCTTTTCCCAAAGGGTACCGCACATAGTCTGTGCTACTCCTCACAACGATTTCCTTATTGATGCGCTTTCTTGGTATATCTGTTAAGTTCAACTACATTTGAACCCTGCACTTCCATTGTTAAGGGGTAATATCCAGCAGTTTTGGGGGGAGGCAGGAAGCCCACAGAAGCAAAGAAAAGATGTAAGCTGTCCATGCAGACATTGTTGAGAAATCATCTTCAAACCTTGGACCTTATGTCTGTTGCACAAAAACATTAACCACTGTGCAATCACATCTTCCCTTTAAAGCACAACAGTTAGAATTAAACAAGGAAGGTCAGCTGAAGTAGTATGCAGATGTGTGGACAAAAAGGTACTAAAAAAGAGAGAAAATGGTGAACAGGAACAGCAGGTATCAATTACAAGCCTAATTTAGAAGCCTGATATCTGCAGATTTGGCTGATGAAATCAGTCATGTTTATTATGAGAAACTGGAGTGTGATGCTATAAGGTTTTTCAAACTAATTGTTAGAGCAGACTAGTTTATAACAAAATATTAACATGACATGAAAACTATGAATGCAGAGAATTATGAATGGATCTCTGTTGTTATATCCGAGACATGGATATTAAGAAATTCCTCCTTAAGAGTGAAACTTGAAAGGTGATTCCATGTTGAGAACAGATAACTACTCGAGTTAGTACTGTAGAGCCCGAACCATAATTTGTTGTAGTGCATGGAGGTTTACCTGCTCCCTTTTACTACAGCAGTTGGACAAAAATGTGTATGAGTACTAAATATTTACAGCTTTGAGATCTGTAACACACTTACGTTGGCACATGGAAAGTGGTCACCACAAAAGATTATCAGCAAGCTGCAAAACATTTCACTGGGACTCTGAAAACATAAACCTGAATGAGATAAGAAATGTTTAACAGCTTCCTGCTGCTCTTTTTGGGTGGTCACTGACTACTATTAATGCTGAAGCATGAGGCTAGAGTTAACAGGGGTGAGGGATGCTGTGACAGAGGGACTCCATGCATTGCAATATTGTTCTAAATCTGGCTGTTAAGGGGCTACAATAATGGCTATGAATGCTGCCTGTTCCAACAATGTTAACACTTATGCTAAAAATCTGAAGAGGGTCTTTTGACCAATGTGCTTATCTGGTTAACCAATGTAAAATAAATAAATAAATAAATAAGCAAGTGTATACTAAAGTTGATTTTTTTTCTAATTTATGTAGGAAATATTTAGTGAACATAAATTGCTACTGTATGAATACTTATTACTCTCCTTGCAGGTATTTTAGATGTGAGTTATAGCCTGTGTCATATTTAAAGGATTATGTAAAATCCATAAATGGTTCTACTTTATACTCTTATAGCCAATATCTTCAGATAATGTCTACATTTTTGAGGGTCATTCTTTCTTTCTTCCCCATTAATTGTTCAAATCATAGGAATATATAAGACATACCCCCAGATTCATGAAGCTTGCGCCAGGCGCACGCGTAGCGTATGCGGTATAATGCCAAATATGGCCGTTGAGCGATTCATGTACGAACCAATTCCAAGTGCACTATCGGCGTACGCCAGAACTTTGCAGCCCGTGGTGTAGGTATGCTAATCATCCCATGCGCAGTGCTGCACCATGCAAATGAAGGTAAATAGCGATTCATGAAGTGGTGCAGGCGTAGCGTAAGCCCACGGAAATGTAAACCAAAAAACACGGTTTACATTTTCCCAAACAGAATATCGGAGCTATGGAAGTGGACCAGACTCAAGTATTACAAAGTTAACATATGCCAATGGCCAAATATACAGCCAATGGCATAAGAAAAGATGCACAACACGTAAAAAAAAACAATTAATGTCATGTCCACAGTAACGCAAAGTACAACCGCAGGGCATGTGTGTGCAAACTGGAAAAGAAAGAAAATATATACAAGTGTTATAAAATTGCAATGTAATACAAATCAGGATTTCACCATAATACGCAATGGTATGCATGGTACGCCACAACCAAGCTGCAAGGGTTGCTAAGGGTATGTGACAGTGTTCGGCGCGGTAACTATGAATTAGTAGTCAATGCCATGCGAATGAGGCATGTAATACTGAATCACAAATGTTCCGCCGGATGAAGGATGTACCATACGGTGCAGCACTATAACACCGAGGAGTGGCACAGAGGTATACATGACATCATCAGTGGGGTGTGCCATCGTAGCTGTAAGTACATTGGAGCAATGCAAATGTGGCCCTGCTGTTGCTAAGCAAAGCTGCAGGAAAGGGGTGGGGAGGTAGGTATAGAATCATTTATCTGAGAGCACACATGGTGCCCGAAAGCACATGTGTATGGGGATGAAAACGTGCCTGAAACCCAGTAAGTGCATGCACGTGCCACAAACCATAGCACAAACAGGAAGGTCAGGGGAAGAAAAGAAGGAAATGCTGCAGTAGGGTAATTGGAGTACAACTGAGCAATTAACACCTATTAACTCACAACGGGCAATCGACGGCAGCTGACAACTCTGCACGCAGAAACCTGCAAAACAGGATAGGAGAGGCATCAGATTGCAAAGAAAGGAGAACTGTTATAGCACAGCAAAGCAAACCTACAGCAGACCGGCAATAGAACACATTATGCAAGAGAAGCCAGGTCTAGGAAACTACTAATGAAAGCAGGCTGCTGGATGCATGCCAGAAAAGTGCAGGTGAAACGTGAAGAAATGTAAAGGGAAGGGCAAGAGGTAATCCACGGCAGCCAAATGTAATTTAACATGAAAGCCACCACAATAGTAGTTCCTGTAGTAAAACACACAAGATATCCTGTAGCTACGATCATACATACACACCCTATGACATCATCGGTGTTCACAGCACAATACTATAAAGTGTGAAAGCACCCTACACACACCTGTGTATTCCCACACTGCACCATCGGTGTAAACAGATGGGGAACTTTTAAAATGTACATGTTGGGAGCTGACATAGCTGTGATTCATCAGCATGTGTTAGAGACTGTCGGTGTTGTGGAGGATGATGCTGACAACAACCGCAGGCCCCGGAGGAGGAGAAGAGTGTTCAGACCAAGGGTAACCTACCAGGGGCTACATGATCTGGAGATAGTAGAGTGTTACAGGGTGGACAGGGACATCTTACAGCAAATAGTGGAGCTGTGCCGGCCACGCCTGAGAACCAGAAATAACAGAGGGGAACCCATCCCAGTGGACACGAAGGTATGTGTAAGCTTGTGAATACTAGCCACAAGTAACTTTCAAAGGCCAACTGGAGATATAATGGGGATCTCACAGGCATCAGCATCCAGGGTACTACACCAGTTCCTGGATGCCATGGTACCACATGCCAATGAGCATATATACTTCCCCCGAACTCAGGAGGAGTTGACCAGCAACATGCGTCACTTCCACCATGGGGCACACTACCCGGAGGTACTGGGTGCGATAGACTGCACGCACATACATATCAAATCACCACCTGGTGAGCATGGTAGGCGCTACATAAACCGCAAGGGATTCCACTTTCCACTCCATAAACTGCTAGGTCATGTGCAATGCCCAGGGCATTATCATGGATGTGTGTGCTGGCAGCCCTGGAAGCTACCATGACTCCCATATCTGGCATGCCTCACAGCTGTATCAGGTATTTGTCAGGGGGGACATCCCACATGGCCACCTGGTGGAGGATGCTGGCTATGCACTGGAGCCATGGATGATGACCCCCATCAGAAATGCATGCACACCCATGCAAGAATGCCATAATGAGGCACATGCAGAAACCAGAATCATCATAGAGCGTGTGTTCAGGATGCTGAAATCATGGTTCCGTTGCTTGGACACATCTGGTGGAGCCTTGCAGTACTCTCCAGGCACGTGTGCCCACATCTTCATAGTATGTGCCATGCTACATAACATGATCCTGCAGAAACAGCTGCAGCAGGGACAAATTGGTGAAGGCCCTCATAGGCCACCGCAATTGCCAAGGCCATCACAGGCACAGAGGGATGCAGACCATGAACACTCTGTGCCAGCCCCAGTAGGTAGATGGAGATGTGCCCAATATGCCTACGCCTTGGCAAAGAGGGAACGTATAGCACATACTCTGACAATGTAGGGCCCTATGGACTGACACACCTCTCCACCTGCACACACAGTAAAATGGATGGCATACACACACGACCACCTGTAAATTGTAATGTATAGGTGGCCTACTGTGTGAATCCTACATAGGCAGCCCTCGAACATTGTACATACAACAGCTATTGGAACAAGGAATGTCAACACCTGAACAGAACATGCACCTAACAGCAGATGTTGGTCCCGATTGTCAGTGGTCATACAGCAAATGAGGCAAACAGTGTCTGCTGTCACCACAACATCGAGTAAGCAGCTGTCGCTCAGTGGAGCAGAGGCAATCTCGGGATCACATGTGTGTAAGCACTGTTCTGCACACACTCTGCACGGATTCCCTGCTGCGTTAATGAGGGGCTCCACATAATGTAATCATGGATGTTGTGTCAAGGCATGGAGACAGGTGTCTTTCACCCCAGCATGCTCCACCTACGTTCGTTTGAAGGTGTAGCACATTCTCATGTGGGGCTCACTGTGATACACATACCCAATGCTAAAGCACATCCAGTAAACATCACATGGACATACCAGTAATTGGACACAGCCATATGTAAACTAACTGAGTTACCCATGTGAGTGCAGTATGGAGTAACAGCCGTAGTACACTCCACATACAAAACGCCATAACACTTGTACAAATCCCAGATGGCCAAGTGGTAAATGCAGTGACCGCTGTGCATGTTCCCGGTCCCACATCCTGCAAGGGATGGAACATAATCCCGAAGGCACAAATAAGGCATGTCGGATGCAGGTCATCATATGTTTAGCACACGTTAGCAGGAATATGCGTTGCCCAGTGCTGGTAAGCATCGTTTAAATATGAGTATACGGATATGCGTGAAACAGGGCTAAGCTTCACTGAATATTGCGTAGATCACGGTCAATGATGTCTGGAACAGGTGAAACCAGCATTATTCACCCCTGTACTAATAGCGCCTGCTCTGAGGGGTAGAACAACCAGTGTCAGGAGTAGAACACACAATCATGTATATATTCACCTAACAGTATGGTAGCCAAGATGTACCCATGGCAGGTGTGTAATGTGACTGGTCGAGACACAAACGTGCGGAGTCTAGGAAACAGTATACACCGACAGGTACACAATGAAAGGTGTAGTCTGCCTGTCGCATTCCCTGACAGATAAATATATATATATATATATATATATATATATATATATATATATCTACATAGATATGATATAGATATAAAGGGTGATAGAGCGATATATGTTGATATATATGGATTCACCGATATCCACAAATATATTGATAGGTCAATGACAGTTATAAAACCATGGAGGTACAAATAAATAGGACACCGCCAACTACGGAATGTGTCACATACCGACATGCGTAATCACGAGATTGACAGACCGAAAGAACACAGTACCAGAACATTATAACCGCGAGTAATATTATCATGATAACAAGGGATATTTACTTCCCGCTGCTGGTGTTGTGGTCCACGTAGGTACAGTGTTCAACTGTGTCTGTGATTCCCGTAGTCTGCGTATGTGTGTGTTGAGGGTACCGTGTGCATTTCCCTGTGAATTGTGTGTGTGTGTGTGTGTGTGAGTGTGTGTGTGTGTGTGTGTGTGTGTGTGTGTGTGTGTGTGTGTCTGCATCGTGTGTCTGGTAGTGCCAACTCAGAGGTAGATCATTATGGTAGGTGTGGTTATAGCTAGCCGTAGGCATACGGTTGCCACCTGTCCCACATTAGGAGGGACAGCCCCTCCCTGGGCCGTTGTGTCCTGGCATAAAACATTACAAAGGGCAACTGTCCGGGACTGTAGGACATTATTATGTCCCATATAGTATGTAATAGTTGCAGTAAATAGTCATGCCTGTATGTAAGAAACATAAATGTCACATGCAATATGATAAGTAGGCAAAGTCCTACAACAATAAGTATGTATTGCGGATAAAAATATGTGCTATCCTATGTATTGACCGTGGGAATGTGTTGGCCTGTAAACACCGAAGTGTGTCCCGCAAGTGTCCAACAATGTCCAGTTGAAAAGGTGGCAACCCATGCCAAAGAGGTACAGTTACGAGCACAACTGCAATGACTGCAAATATCTGGGACAGTAATACACGGGACAGCTGTCACTTAGTAATATCCCTTTACATATCGTAATTCCAGAGGTATGGAAGTATCAACCTCACCTGCACACTATATAGAAACCAATTAACAACGGGCCAATGTATAATCCCGTAACAAAAGTGAACTAACTGATAGCTCTGTAATTAGGTATGGAGCCCACACACATATATGGAATATGTAGAAATGCAGGCCCCACAAACCTGTATACTATATGAATACAGACCGTAATTACAGCACAAACATCCAGTCAGTCAATTACATCTGCAGAAGCGTTAACATACCTTGTGAGAGACACATTTAAAGGTGCCATGTGAAATCGTAACTGTTGTATACTTGAACAAAGGTGATGCTACAGGTCTTGTTTGCAATAGTCTGGTATCAGACGGATGGGATGACAGCTACACTCACATGCAGAACCACATACCCTAGCCATCACACACAATCCACTGGGGACACGAATCCAAAATATACGTGTCTCTACACATAGCAGTTGCAATTACACAGAACAAAACACAATACAGGCCGACTCCCCAAAGGTAGGGCAAATGGCCAATGCCCAACTGGAGAATTCAGTTATACTCCAGTGCTGCCACCCAATTGGTGAATGGAGTAGCTGCACAGCTGATGTGCATGTAATCAGTCAGTCAGGAACAGCAATTGGCAGCAGGAAACCACATGTTACAGGTATCGACGTATATAAGGATCACTTGCCAGACACTCAAACCATATGCTCATACCATATAATGGTTTAAACAGTGTAAGAGAGAGAGTTACAAAGGTCTGTAATGATAACAAGGTATGTAGAACACTCGGTATGGAAGTTATGTATAGCCTGTTTTGTATTAATTATGTTAGTGTATGTATAGCCTGTTTTGTATTAATTATGTTAGTATATGTATAGCCTGTTTTGTATGAATGAAAAGTGCCGCAATGTATTAAGTGAGAAAAGGTATTATGTAGTGATGTATCGCTGAGCATAGTAATGCCTGTAGAAAATGTGTGACCTGCAGTGGGCCACAAAGTAAACATCAGACACCACAAGAGATGCTGTATGAGGGCTTTAAACAGAACAATTCCACACCACCCGACATCAGTGGTAGGGTATGTCCAACAAGTACGAGCCATAGCAGGGGATAGTATATGTTGATATACCGTCACAGTAGGCATGTGTATGGCCATATAATGACAATGACATGTTGAAGGTGGTCCCGCTTTGCAAGTATGATTTGCATTATGGGATACTATGTAAAATATGTGTAATGTACAGTATTGTATGTAGATATGTTAGATATTCTACACAAACAGCCATAGCATGCATACCAAAGGTATCGTCTATTGGCATGTACAATATACAATAACAGGATACATATGGCTTGTAGTCATGGGACACTAATAGCATGATAGCTAATCTAAATGGAAGGGCTACTCAAGTAACTATGCACAAAGGACATGTAATAGCTTCACAGGTTCATAGTGGGGTACTATGCAGTCTGGCAAGTCTGTGTAAGCACAACTGCAGTGTTCACACCAGTGGCACCTCTCCAGGGTAGTGTCCTGTCTGTGAATAGCAGAGCCATGTGTTACCTGCACCTCAAAACAGTACAGCCCCTGCAGTGATCCCTGGTGTACATGTGTCTCCCATCCACCAAGTGAGGTATCACATGAACAGTGCTACTGAGTGTCCCTGCGTGATGTACATAGGAATCACATTACAAAGCATGGTAAGTGTCTGGTTTGGGAATGTAACCCTCAAGCACATCCCACACATCATTGCATTTGTGCACATATCCATGAGCATGTTGCTCACAGTGGCCTTTGCTTATGTCACGTATGTGGAGTATATCCATGAATATTGTTGTGGACATGGGCCCTGTCTGTTCAGCAGAGGTCACCCCTGAGTATGTGGTATGCAATGGAGTACAGACGTGGTGTCCATAGTTCTGCGGCATACTTCAACCATCGGAGCTCAATAACTGTCATGGTGTGTTAATGTTGTGGTATGTAAAGCCGTAGCTGTTGGGTAAGGTGCACCCTAAACGGGGTGTTGTCCCCTTGAATGTGTGTATACGTCTGGGGTAAAGAGGTACAATGGGTGCCTATGTCCCAGCTACACATCCAGTACAGATAAGTGTGGCCACGTAGAGGGATAGCCACGCTACAGTGGCAATATGGTTATCAAAGGAGTGGGTGTGACATATGTGTGTACTACGAGCACGTACAATGAGACATGTGTAGGGGACTACCACCTATGTGATAGTCAGTGGGTGAATGGTGTAATGCAAAGGGGATGTTCATGCACCTTGTGTCATGCATCTTGAGTCCAAGATATTGATATCAGGTATCCGTCACAGTGACATCCTTATGGAGGGGGTCAGTATCAACTTGTGGATCAATCTTGTCTCTTTGTATGCAGTATTCCGTAAAGCTAGGTAGGGAAAGTCTCTCTGTGTTAGCCTGTACCTCAGGAAAGCATATACTGAACATGAGGGGCCCTATGATGGAGGGCTGTGGTACGCCAAGTGTAACTGAAATACAGTAGGTACTATGGTATGCCACCCTCATTGTGTGTGTCCTGTCCGTGAGCCACTCTGCATAACATCCTGAGACATGGGGGTCGATGTGCAGGTGGATGTGTATGTTGTCAATACCAGAATGGAGAACGGTGCTGCAAGACAATGAGAGGACAATGTAGGCTGTGTGGACCCCCTTACTGTCATCAACTACCCTGGTAACTGTATAAAAGGAGTCCACCAGGTGTATGAGCCATGCTCTGCCCTAACAAGTCCAACCTGGGTGGCATCAAAGGACCGCAGCCCACCAATGTCTCTGTGAATGACTTCCATGATGATGTGCCCCATAGCCTTGCAGAACATTCCAGTCAGGTGTGTAGGGCAATAGTCCCCCTTGTGCATTGTGGCACCACCTGTGTGGAGTGTGATAACTGTTGCTGTGTGACATTCAGGGGCCACAATGTCTGATACAAGGCTATTACTCAATATGGTGGCCAAGTGGGGAGACATGTCGTTCAGAGGGTTGTGTAAATCATAGCCTGGGATGTTGGATGGTCACATGGGTCTAGTGTTCCAGGCCATATAGAGTGCAGGTTAGTACTGTGTAGGTGTGATCGCAGGGACACTGCATTGTACCTGCATGGATTGTGGCCCTGTAGGGAGTGAGAGGGTGCAATGTTAGCATTGAACCCATCCGCCAGCATGTTGCCAACATCACCTGGTTCTGTAATGTACCTGAGTAACTGTTGTATGTCATAGCAGATGTGGGTATTGCCATTGACTACCGACATACCTCCATAATGCCTTGTGGTACACCCTGGAATGTGTCGCAGTAATGTTTACATAGATAGTTTTGGAGTATGTGATGAGGGATCCTGTGGCCCTGCTGAGGCTGACCAGTGAGCTACCCCACCCATGGGAATGTACTCCACTTTGCAATAGCCCCCACCTGTTGTAAATTATGTCCATGGAACTGGACACCCAGAGTGGCATCCGTTAACTGGTGGGTACCATCATGGCTGTGTGTGGAATAACATGATGCATGCAGTCATGTAAGTGCTAATTAAGTGCACTGGGGTATGTGTCAGCATTTGTTTGTGCATTGCCCAACTGCACGGGTGTCATGATGTTAACTACTGCTGTCATAAGATGTCTGTAGTAGACGTTGTAATACTCTTGTACTGTGTAAGCTGTGAAGGGTGTGGTGCCGGGATGTAGATAACAAGGGCGATTAGCATACATTTGGAATACACCATTGAGGGGATAACCCCAGGTGTGGAACACCAGTCACATGTTGGTAGTGTACATGTCAAGGATATTGTTGGTCGTGGAGGTGGTGTGTATGGATTGATCCAGCTGAGTGGAGGTTATGAATCCCGGACAGCATTGGCCTAATGTGTCGGTACATTAATGGCTATCCCAGTTACGTGTGGGGTAGTGTCAGTCTCACATCAGTAGTAGCTGTCTGAGCCCCACTGTCCAGCACACCATGGAATGAGGTCTGGTAACCATGGGGTATGTTGTTGAATCCTTAGCTTGTTACAAAGTGTATAGCAGTTCTGGCTGCAGGTACTTGCACGTGGAGAACCTCTGATGCATTGTGCTAAGTAACTAGCCAGGATGTGTGTACAACATAGTGGAATATGGGAACAACTCAGCCGTGGGTGTGCCGGTCCAGGTTACATAAGTGCATGGTATGGTCTGTGTATAACCTGTTATTGCAGGTGTGCTCTGCAGAGCCTGAAGGCAAGTCCCAGTCACTGCAGAGATATTGAAGTGGCCCATTATAAGGAGTGCCTTGCTTCTGTGCGTCAGAGATGAGTATGTCAGGCATCGAGTCACATGACCCCATGGTTTTCTTGCCTGTTCCCGTTCTGGTGGTGAATGTTATTGGAAACCGTGCTAGACAGCCAGTATAGAAACAGCAAGAGCCTTACATGTTATCTGTACTCCCAGGACTCACAGATGCAGGTCAGCTGTGCCAAAGCGTTGTGTTTTCTTGACCATGTCAGTCAAAGCGGACAGATAACAGATGCCTGTGGAATTACAGCAGAGGCATAGACAACTATTGAAGTGACACAGTCAGTCATTGTACAGTGGTATCAGGTCCGGATGAATGCAAAATGCTTCCCAGGGCATGGACCATACCATCAGGCCTACAAGACCATTGAGCTATTGCATGTCCCTGCACACGTAGTCTGTGAAGTTGCATCTCAGGCCAGTCACACCAACATGGAGAATGACAGTCAGATAGTAATTGGTGAGGTGTGGCATGGGTGCATACCTGACAGCAAGATGTAAGCGCCTATCACCTTGTGTAGCCTGCTGAGTGGAGCATCGGTGTGACCGCCTACAGAGCCAGGAATGACAAGTGTGTTGCATATGTTATAACACCCTATTGGCTGTAAGTGATGGGCACACATGAGTCTGTGGCCTATAGGTTATTGTTGTTGTGTATGGAGATGGGGGCTGCATTTGGTGCCTACACAGAGTATGGAGAGGTACTGCACAAGTTGTACTCGTATGTGTGCCCTGTGGTGATGGAGATCTTGTGAGACTATGTGATGAGTGGGGTGTGTTGCGAATGTTACACATCCCCATATGATTGTCAGGTGGAGTCAGGGTTGGTGACAGCATTACCCCCAGCAGGGCTGCATATGTGCATCTCACACAGGCTGTAGTGTCGTATGTTGAGAGGTGTGCATTGACTGTGTACATGAGACAATTGCACTATTGCCACATGTATGACATATTAATCATATAGACAGGCGAAAGCACTGGTACGTGACAGTTGGACATGCCTGTATATACAACCATGTCTCACAAGATATGTGAGTTACGTGTGTACAACAGCTGTTGGACTGTAAGCAAGCTGGACATGTGAGGACAGATGGTGTACTTGCGTGAAATGGTGTGGAATGGGTGCTATTTTAATCAGTAGCTCATGAAGTGCTCACATGTTCTGAACAAGTGCTGAGCATGGAAATACAATACTGATAGGGTGTTGGATAATATCAACCCACAAGTGGTGACGCCAGTTATAAGTGGTGGCACCGCAGTATAACCCCACTGAGAATGGTCTGCAAGTCCATGAACCATTATCAATGTAGATGTTAGCAGTACAGATGTACATGACAGTACGGATGTGTGATTACATATACCTTCGTATGTCACAGGAGTGTTCTACCAGTGGCCTGTTGACAGACTCAACACTACAAAAGGTGCCTGAGTGACATGTGTATATCACAACAGTGCCAGCTACAGTAAAACAGGGTTAATGTGTTTTACTCCACCCTCATTGTAGGCAATACCACACAGATAGATGTGAGGCATCTGTGTATGTAAGGATGTGAATGGCTATGGCCTATGAGCAATAACTGTCTCAGTGTTGTGAACAACATACAGAATGGGCTTTGTGGGTGAGGAGTGTGACATATGTGCACATCCTGATGGATGATATTAGCATTGTCACCGCTAGGTGACTATCCCTGTACCCATTAATTACCACCTAGGCTGCTGTCAACATTATGGACACTGTGTAAGGGATGGTGCTGTGCATTTCACCTCCCTGAGTTGGTGACGTCTCCAGGCCCCTTAGGCAGTCTAACGAGGTACCCATGTCATGACAGGGTGCCATCCATGAGCATGGAGATCATTGCACATGCAAACACAGCACTCGGGTGACCAATATTGGATCCATATCACATTTAAGGGGTATCGGCCATGCGTGGATGGGCGATACCAGCCTTCACAATGCTCACCTACACTATGCAGCATGCTGTCTACCTTGCATAAAGACATGTGCTACACTATGATATTGGACATGCTACATGTCCTTACCCGGATGTGAAAGACATGTGTGCTACACGAGCTAAATGAGGAATTAAACCCGCACATAAGGCAGCTGTTTAATCTCAGCCTTACCACAGGATACGTGCCCAAGGAGTGGCGTACGGCAACTGTGGTCCCACTCCACAAAGGTGGCGCCTCTACGGACCCTGGTAATTACCGCCCCATAAGCTTAACAAGTCTAGTCTGCAAAGCTATGGAGAGGATCATAATGGAGCTCATAAACAAAGATATAGGGGACTTGCAGACATTGGACCCGACCCAGTTTGGCTTTGTCAAGGGAAGATCATGCCTTTTGAACTTGGTGACTTCAAATAGTCACCAAGGCCATTGATGAGGAAAGGCAGTCCATACAGCCTACCTTGACCTTGCAAAGGCTTTCGACACACAATACCCCACTCAGGTATTGTAGAAAAACTTACCAGCTTAAATGTAAACCCATATGTCACAAGATGGGTTGCAAACTGGCTTTAAGGACAGAACCCACAGGGTTAGAGTTGCTGGCGCTGTGTCAGACTCAAGCGTCACAAGTGGTGTCCCACAGGGCTCGGTCCTTGGCCCCCTATTGTTTGGCATCTACTTCTCAGAAGTACAGGCCAACATGGGAGGACTTTAGCTGACAAAGTTTGCAGATGACTGCAAACTGGGCGCCATAGTGGAAAGTGCATCGGACACGGATATCCTTCAGAAGGGACTCACGGAAACAGATAGCTGGTGCCAGAGCCATGGCCTGAAGTTAAATGCCAAAAATGTATAGTCATACCCTTCGGGAAAACAAGGTAACCCAAGCTACCATATAGGTGGAAATCCACTAAGCACAGAAGAGGTTATCAGGGACCTGGGGACCCAGGTTGACAGTGGCCTTTCTTTGACACTCACATTGCTAAAGTGGTTAGAAAGACCTTCTACATTGCCCACCTGATCATGAAGGGATTCACATCCAGATCTAGTGAGGTCATTGTTCCTGTACTCTTCACTTATCAGACCAATGATCGAGTACAATGCCCCATTCGGGATGTAACTCACCCGACATCTGCAGCAATTGGAGACCCCAAAAGTTCCTCACCAAAAGGATAAAGGGACTCCAAAATCTGTCATATGCTGCCAGATTGAAGAAACTCCAGCTCTATTCAGTCGCACCGCCTGCTCAGAGGTGACATGTGCCTGACATACAAGGCCATGTCCAACCCGAATTAATGGACATGCTCCACCTCAAAAATCCAAATCCACCAAAACCACTAGAGCAAGCGACTTAAACCTTAGCACGGATATAAATAGGACGTGCTGGAGGGATAGATTTATCACAGAGACTCCCTATGCTGTGGAATAAAATCCCGGTCCATGTGAGGCAGAGCACCTCGCTGACTCTGTTCAAGAGAAATCTAGACCTGTGGATGGGAGATCGTAGGTTTACCCCGGGAATCATCTCTGGGTCACTGCTGGACAGAGGCACAACAAACTAATGGGCACAGTATTTTTTCATATAAGGGGTGGCGTAAGCCACAATAATTTGGGCTAGGCTTATAAATGCCTTAGGGCAGATAGCCTAGTATAAACCTATGAACCTATGAACCTATACGTCATGGACAACCACCGTACTACTACTACTACTACTAGGATCGCCACATGCTGGACAGATCCCTGTGCCATACATGTGACATACTCCCGCCACACCATGCATCCCTGTACATCAAAGCTGCACATGTCATCTGTGTCATACATGGTGTGATGTCCGCATGGTAGATGTAGTATTAACTGTCTGGATCAGTAATGTGGCAGTGATGCACCTCGCGGTGTCAAAATGGCTGTCGTATACAGGTAGGAAACCTTGCCCGTACATGCTATAGTTGATAACCATTCCTGCGAATGATGTCTGACTAGCCATTGTCCCATGTCAGTCACATGTGCAACACAGGTGATCCGTGGCAGGATGTTGAACAGCTGTACAGTGGG
>NC_056741.1:93601147-93613647 GCF_019279795.1 Protopterus annectens
TTTCCCCCCTAACAGTAACATAGCGTACTGTATGCACATGTAATGGTAGGATGGCATGTGACACACCTGTGAGCTGTCCTTGGCAAACATCCATCTACATAGGTGGATCACTACTTTATGTACACACATCCATCCATACCTGATGTACATCCTACCGTACTGTTAGTATGTCACCATATACAGATGTCAATGCTGGGTCTGCATTGCACCTGCATGTTGTAGTTAGGCACAGGTGGGTTACTTACATCAGCTACTACACATCCATGGTAGCTGCATGCACACCACAGGTTGTACATGTGTGTTGGGCCTACATGCCTGTCATGTAGCCATGTTTGTATGCATTGCAATTGCTGGACATGTGTGTTGACGTACATAACACATGGACTGTTGTATGATATGATGGGTGACATGGGTAACTAGTACAGAGGAAATGTGTCCTTGGTCAACATTGCTACCTAATGTACTGTTAGCAATCAACAGCCATGGACACACTTTCCATTTGCATGCGTATGATTGCTGTAGCCACACGTCAGCACGGAGGACAGCAAAAGCTATGCTATGTACATATGTGTTTTGTGTGTGTGTGTGTGTGTGTGTGTGTGTGTGTGTGTGTGTGTGTGTGTGTGTGTATGGTCCATGCACATATCCACTGCAATTACATGTATGACATATCCAAACGTGTGTTTGTTGGTGTACAGTGACAGCCATCTTTCATGGCTGTGTAAGACCCAGGGACCCTGCTATGTGTAGAGCAAACCTGGTTATGTACAGTGGTATCATTGCAATGCATAACACATGATGGAACCCTGTCGGTACATGTGTAGTCTGCACAGTTGCTGTACACCTATGTACAGTCCACTGGTCATGAGTCACACAATGTTGTGTTGATGTATGGCTGTGTATTGCTGGTCCAACAACATGGTGATGTCTGGGACCTACAATGTAGACTGCGGTGTGTACCTCTGTGATCTACATCTGAGACATCTGTGATGGCTCCTGAGTGTTTACTGGTCAATACATGTGACTGGCCTTCATGTACGTGGGGACAGTAATACCATACTGTGCCCTTCCATGTTTGAATCCGTGTGCATGCAAGACGGCCCTTTGCAACTGCTAAGTGTGTGAGCATGCCCAGTACACCGTTGTGTAGATGGGCACACAGTACATTCCAAACTGCGCCCTTGCTTAGAGTCCGTGTGCATGCAAGACGGCCCTTTGCAACTGCTAAGTGTGTGAGCATGCCCAGTACGCCGTTGTGTAGTTGGACACACAGTACATTCCGAACAGACATTTGATACTAAGCGTGTGGGCATGTCTACATCTACCTTGGGACAGTAATCTGCTTTCGGACAGCTCACTCTCTATACATTCCCTATTGGCGTCCTTGCCTTTGTGGATGATGTCACCCACCTAGAAGTATGCCTCTGGGAGTGTTGTGTTCAGTAATCTCGGTAGCGCACTCTGTAAATGCGTAATGCTGTAGTGTGATAAGGTAGTTAGTTGTATGTTTGACTCCCAGCCCTTCCAATTGTGTGTGTGTTTCCAGCTGCCTGGGGACAAAGTAATGCTTTTAGACACCTCACAACACATACATTCCCTATCGGCATCTTTGCCTTTGCGGATGATGTCACCCACCTAGAAGTATGCCTCTGGGAGTGCTGTGTTCAGTAATCTTGGTAGCGCATTCTGTAAATGCATAATGCTGTAGTGTGATAAGGTAGTTAAGTGTATGCTCAACTCCCAGCCCTTCCAAGTGTGTGTGTGTGTGTGTGTGTGTGTGTGTGTGTGGGTGTGTGTTTCCAGCTGCCTGGGGACACAGTAATGCTTTTAGATGCCTCACAACACATACATTCCCTATCGGCATCTTTTCCTTTGCGGATGATGTCACCCACCTAGAAGTATGCCTCTGGGAGTGTTGTGTTCAGTAATCTCGGTAGTGCATTCTGTAAATGCATAATGCTGTAGTGTGATAAGGTAGTTAGGTGTATATTTAACTCCAGCCCTTCCAAGTGTGTGTGTGGGTGTGTGTTTCCAGCTGCCTGGGGACACAGTAATGCTTTTAGATGCCTCACAGCACATACATTCTCTATTGGCGTCTTTGCCTTTGTGGAGGATGTCACCCACCTAGAAGTATGCCTCTGGGAGTGTTGTGTTCAGTAATCTCGGCAGCACAATCTGTAAATGCGTAATGCTGTATTGTGATAAGGTAGTTAGGTGTATGTTCGACTCAGCCTTTCCAAATGTGTGCCTATGTGTGTGTGTGCGTGTGTGTGTGTGTGTGTGTGTGTGTGTGTGTGTGTGTGTGTGTGTGTGTTTCCAGCTGCCTGGGGACACCGTAATGCTTTTAGATGCCTCACAATACATACATTCCCTATCGGCATCTTTGCCATTGCAGATGATGTCACCCACCTAG
Source organism: Protopterus annectens (assembly GCF_019279795.1). Taxonomy (NCBI): domain Eukaryota; kingdom Metazoa; phylum Chordata; order Ceratodontiformes; family Protopteridae; genus Protopterus; species Protopterus annectens. Next base: position 93,603,561 of record NC_056741.1, read on the forward strand.
AAGTATGCCTCTGGGAATGTTGTGTTCAGTAATCTCGGTAGCGCATTCTGTAAATGCGTAATGCTGTAGTGTGATAAGGTAGTTAGGTGTATGTTCGACTCCCAGCCCTCCCAAGTGTGTGCCTGTGTTTGTGTGTGTGTGTGTGTGTGTGTGTGTGTGTGTGTGTGTGTGTGTGTGTGTGTGTGTGTGTGTGTGTTTCCAGCTGCCTGGGGACATGGTAATGCTTTTAGATGCCTCACAACACATACATTCCCTATCAGTGTCTTTGCCTTTGCGGATGATGTCACCCACCTAGAAGTATGCCTCTGGGAGTGTTGTGTTCAGTAATCTTGGTAGTGCATTCTGTAAATGCGTAATGCTGTAGTATGAACAGGTAATTAGGTCTGTGTTCTAACCCCAACCATGCCAAGTGTGTGTGTGTGTGTGTGTATATATATATGTAATTTAGATAGATATAGATATGTATGTGGATATGAGCACTATTGAATGTGCTGCATTATCTGTACGTGATCACCTTGGATGTATCTAAAGCTGCTATGGCTCCATGATAGTGCACATACTGTGTGCTGTAATGATCCTGGGTTACAGTTGTGTGGTGACCAGTTGTTTTGTTGCTAGGTTGCAGCCCCCCAAACATCTCCAACGCCCAAGTGAGAACTGCTCTCTCCAAAGCAAAAAACACAGCATCCATGGGACCTGATGGTGTCCCCGGCTGTGTGCTCCACGAACTCAACGAGGAATTAAACCCACAGCTAGGACAGCTGTTTAATCATAGTCTTACCTCTGGATACGTACCCAGGAAGTGGCGCACTGCAACTGTGGTCCCACTTCACAAAGGCGGTGCCTCCACCGACCCTGAAATTACCGGCCCATTAGCTTGACAAGCCTTATCTGCAAAGCCATGGAGAGGATCATAATGGACCTCATAAATAAAGACATAGGGAATTTGCAGACTTTGGATCCATCCCAGTTTGGCTTTGTCAAAGGCAGATCATGCCTTCTAAACTTGGTTGACTTTTTCAAAACAGTCACCAAAGCCATTGATGAGGGAAAGGCAGTCCATACAGCCTACCTCGATCTGGCGAAGGCCTTCGATACAATACCCCACTTTCGGGTATCATTGAAAAACTCATCAGCTTAAATGTTAACCCATACATCACAAGATGGGTTGCAAACTGGCTGAGTGACAGAACCCACAGGGTCAGAGTTGCTGGCGCCATGTCAGACTCAAAGCCTGTCACAAGTGGTGTACCACAGGGCTCAGTCCTGGGCCCACTCTTGTTTGGCATCTACTTTTCTGAAGTACAAGCAAACACAGGAGGGTTATGGCTGACAAAGTTTGCAGATGACTGCAAACTGGGCCATAGTAGAAAACACATCTGACACAGATATCCTTCAGAAGGGTCTCACAGAAATGGATAACTGGTGCCAGAGCCATGGCCTAAAGTTAAATGCCAAAAATGCATAGTCATACCCTTCGGGAAAAACAAGGTTACCCCTAGCTACCAAATAGGTGGCAATCCACTGAGCACAGAAGAAGTTATCAGGGACCTGGGGACCCAGGTTGATAGTAGTCTGTCATTCAACACCCATGTAGCTAAAGTAGTTAGGAAGACCTTCTACATTGCCCACCTTATCATGAAGGATTCTCATCTAGATCAAGGAGGTCATAGTCTCCCTATACTCATCACTCATCAGACCAATGATTGAGTACAATGCCCCATTCGGAATGTATCTGACCAGACACTTGCAGCAGCTGGAGAGGCCACAAAGTTCCTCACCAAAGGATAAAGGGTCTCAAACATCTGTCCTATGCTGCCCGACTGAAAGAACTCCAGCTCTATTCAGTAAACACCGCTTGCTCAGAGGTGACCTTTGCCTAACATACAAGGCCATGTCAAACCCAGATTTGATGAATATGCTTCACCTCAAAAATCTAGATCTGTCAGAGCCACAAGGGGAGACTTAAACCTCGACACGGCTATTAATAGGGCGTGCTGGAGGGATAGATTCATCACCCAAAGACTCCCTATGCTGTGGAATAAAATCCCGGTATATGTGAGGCAGAGCACCTCGCTGGCCTTGTTCAAGAGAAATCTTGACCAATGGATGGGAGATCGCAGATATACCCCAGGGATTACCTCAGTGTCACTGCTCGACAGAGGCACAGCAAAATAATGGGTATAGTTCCCCATACTAAAGGGGTGGCATAAGCCACAAAACTATGGGCTAGGCTTGTAAATGCCCTTGGGCAGATAGCCTAGTATGAACCTATGAACCTATGAACCTATGAAGGTATTACACAGGACATTGAAAACAATGATAGTACAGCACCTTTAAACGGTCGTGTGCACATCTCAGCAACAGTCAGCAGTGGTTATCACTTTAGAGGATGAGTATGGCTCATATAACTATGTATTAACTGACAATACTATGCACATCAGGTTAACATTACTGACTCCCGTTTATCCACAGGTTGTGATACAGATCCCAAGAATGTACGTGTATACATTGACAAGTGCAGGACTGAAATATTGTTGAATGCATGGAGGGGTTTCCATGGACAGAAATGGCGATCTGTACAGCCTGGCAGGTACTGTCTGTGACTGCCCCACAACCTCCTGTATATGGCTGACACATGCTGAAACTGTGTACATGCAGACACACACACGTAAAACAAACTGCTACAGCTAACACATACACACACATTGCATCAACATTGGGCCATGCAAAAACTGTTGTCCCACACACACCCATACTTACATGTTGATTGGATGGCTCAATGAGAGGCTCTGGAAAAGTAACAACATACCCTGTGCATATGGTGACACCTGTGCCACCTCCTCTAATCTGTAACATTGATGCAGGGACAGACTAACATGGTGCTGATGCACAGGGTGGCTTTATAGCACTGCATTAGTGTTAAAATGTTGGCACAAAGTGTGATATCCTTCTAGGTGTATGTAAGCAGGCATGATGCATTACAGCTATGATCATCAATGTAGTATAGTTTACAGCACTGTTAATTCAGAAGATTTATTATCCATCCATGTGCCATGTGACTGACGTGTGTAGTATTGGCGGCATGTGTTTCAGAGTGTGCAGTACATGTGTGATGTGTGTAGTACACATTAATAGATGCTTACAAATGTGTACACTGTCTTACATGACATTACACGGGCTTCAACATTCTTACACTAGCGTACTCGTTCTTCAATGTGCGCACACAGGCTGACACACGTGCACACATGGTTACTCGGGCTTACAGGCATGCACAGGCGCCAACACACTGTAAGCAGGTTTGCAAGAAACTTCAGTGATATCCATGGCGTACACCGTCAGTTACCTAAATTTACCTAGGATAAATCATAACACGCCTCTTCCACTGATGAGTAACTGACAGCAAGCATGTGACACACTGCTCCAATAAGATTACAGTGTTTTATACATACACACTCATATACATACACACTCATGATGTCACCTATCATCTACTCTGATAGTCCCCTTAACCTACTCTTACACTGTGGAGGCTTAGCCCATATGGCATGACAAATTGTGATTCACTATCCTTAGCCTCAATTGCATCCGATTGCCTACTAATGCTTGGGTACATCTCTGAAAGAGCACTTCCACACACCACAACCAGTACTTAGTAGCCATGTTGTCTTCAGCTTGCCATTCACCTGCATGGTGAACTAACTTTTAACTGAAATTATAATTTGTATGTATGTTTTGCATAATTTTTCTTGTTTTGAAAGCGCAGCACGTCTTCGCGCCGCTGCACTAAGCTTAAACACTGGAAATCGGGGGAGGACAAATACAGTTGTATTAATTTCCAATGGACAACATCGCCACTGGCCTAATATTTGCCCATTGGCATGCTTCTTCAACTACATTCATCCTTTATTTGCAGCTGACATTGCTCCATTTAGCTACTTGCAGAACGTTACTCGGTTAACATCCGAGTACATTTCTGCACATACCTCTTCTCTTGCACGGACAGCTTACTGTTTCATGTATCGCAAACTTATATCATTTGCTTAGCTTTCACCTACAAATGGGGTAATTTGCATATCCTAACATTGCCCATGCAACGTTCGTTTTAGGGGCTGTCTTGCACACACCTACAGGATATTGCTGAAGAGCTCGGCAGACATCTTGACTTGCTCTACTCTTACTGTACTCGTACATGCTGGCCAAGGCTTCATGAATCCTGGCCTACCTTCAGACTGTTCTGGTAGTAGTATAGTCGATAATAGTGTTTCCTATCACATGTATCTGTTTCTGATACAAGATATATCATTGTATTACACAAATACACACAATATATGAAGACATCACAGGCCAGATGCCATTACATTTTTTTTGCAGGACACACCCGCCCAGAGTGTTGTGTTCCTCACAAAAGCCAACAGGTGCTAACACCTATCATCTACCTTATGTATTCACTGGTATTTGCGCTTTTCATCAGTGGCAGTACTGACATGCGAGTGTGGGAGACTGAACACTGTATTGGGGACACTGCATAACACCCTGAGGGACACATTATTTTTGTTTCTATTAACCTTCCAAAATGACTTTCACAGGGATAAGTATTCATTCACATTTATCGAGGTACATGCTTTTGACGTATACATGTTTTGTCATTTGTCATCATGGCTTTCTTCGCACCTGTCCACCTAATATCACTAGTTCTGTATATTTATGTAGGACAGGGTTACATTCATACCTCTCAACTGTACACATTTTGGGTAAATGTCCCCAAATGGGACTTCTAATTTGGTTCCTTTTTCATAATCTTGTACCTTCCTGGTAAATTAGTGACAAGTCATTAAGGACTGTGAAGGTAGAAGATAGTGACAGACTTTAGTATTTTACAATTAATAGCTCTCAAAACATTCATACTGATGGATAAGCCATTATTCTATCAACGTTCTAACTTTGTAAGAGGATTATTTAACATATTCCCTATTTGTACCTATTTGAGAATGCCTTTGTCCAGATGTCTTATTCTGAAAGGTTGAGAGGTATGGTTACCATCTTAGTCGTACGCATGTAAGTCCATGATAATCGCTTACAAGACACTGATATAAGTCCCTATGTCTTCCCCCAATGGTTTACACAATACCAGTTGATGCATTCTTCATCTTTGGAAGATATAGGCGTGTGCTATACCCACATAGGATTAGTAATCACTCCCATGGGGCGGACCTCATAAGTCTGTGCCAACCAGCACCTGGGCATCTAGGCCCATTATTGCATACCCATGATTCCCATACCTGACACCCCTCCACAGTAGTCATAAGACATATTTAATGTGAGCGATAAGAAAGTATGTAGACACTTCTAAGCATTATCCACTCTCCGCGTATCAGGACATATGTCATACATTCTGTCGACACATGTGTTACTAAAGTTGCACAAGCTACTGTTGCATGTACAGCTATATTGTAGTTGCGGATGTGACTTCCTTGCATCGATTATTATGGGACACTGTAAAACTAACAATTTTTGGGGTCCTGCAAAGGACCCCTTTATCCATGTTTAAAGAGTAGAACTTGCGGAACTGGCACACTAGTACTTTCCGGCCAATGTTTTGGAGGAAAGCAGCAGTGCATTTAACTTTCTTGCATGTCTGTATGTTTATCCATAATAGCTAAGACGTAACCTATTTATGTACATGTGTTATATCTACACTGACATATGTTTATGTGTGTTATGTATATATCAATTGGTGTGTGTGTGGATGTATATATATATATATATATATATATATATATATATATATATATATATATATATATATATATTATATGTCTGTGCATTCTTTATTTCATATACTTATTTAGTTTAGGTCTGTGGATATGTATCTATACACAAATATATATCCATATATAGATATATAAATAACTTGTAAGAAACAGCATTCATTTGCTATGCTGTGAGCGGATTACACACGCGCAGGCGCACTTGCATATCCTTATTGTGGGTTACATATGTTTAATAAGTCTTTGTGCTTACGTGGCCTTTATTCATTGTGACGGTACCAGTAAAATATCTGTAATCCGGTTAACGGGCATATGTGAAACACGCATTCACCTTTACATATTTAGATGTCTTTACAGCACAGATGCACTCATTACACTTTAAAATACATGTGCTGTAGTCGTAGCTGAACAGGGACTGCATTCACATTGGCCAGATGCTATAACTACTATACTATTGGTGTTCTGACTCATTTATATGCATACAAGAACAAATACGGACTCCGTTCAAACAAACCGACAGTCTTTATTACACCATTAAATCCACCAGATTTATATGCATACCCATAGTACATAGCTACATTAACATACACATCACCGCTTCACTTACAACACAGGCATCCATTCTCCTGCTGAGAAAAACACGGTACTACATCTTACACATTCCCTATTCCCTATTCCCTACTGCTCTGGACCCAAGCTGCATATTTACTCACTCCATGGATATTCAGAACTCCAAGGCTTATAGTCCTGGCACATACAAGGCTTTGATTGTCAGGGTGTTCATGTGGTGATCCGCCTGGTGAATGAAACTGCCCTGACCGTGTTCAAATGTCAGACAAAGCACATCGACAGAGTTTGTCCGTTTTATGAATTTTTACCTGTGTTTACAGACACAGGTCTTTGGGCACCTGTCAGCAGCATTTTATGTTGCCAATACATAATATGGGTGGGGGTGGTTACAATACATTATCCACAGTGAGGGGTGTTCCCATTCACATTTGACTATTTCCTGTAGTCATTCATAAGAAGATTTTTATTTTGGACATGAATTACCTACCGGTATACAGTAGTACGGTAAACAAATGCGAAGGTTTGTTTCTGTATATATGTACAGACCTCTGTATTAAACTGTTGTTTTCTGGCAAATCAGTCGTTAATCACTAACTACTGAAGTCAGAACATAAATACAGACGGTTGAGTTTCAGACTTCAACTAATCACTAAAGACTGAAGTCAGAACATAAATACAGACGGTTGAGTTTCAGACTTCATACTCTTCAGGAAATTAATGCCAATGTACAAACAGTTATTCTATCAACTTTCTCGGTTTCTAAGAGCAATCTTTGCAAATTATCCCTACTCGTGGGCCTTTGTTCCACTTTTATTCATGCCTTTGTACAGATATCTTGCTCTCAGAGGTTGACAGGTATGGTCAGGTCACACCTATACACACATTAATTGTCCCACACACATCAGGGTTATCCTGTGTACATTAGTGCCTTCATCACCCTTAGACCATTTGCCACTATGTGGGTCTCTGCATTATATTCTCCCGCTTATTCGTGTCGGGACACGTGCGTCACGGGCAGGTGTTTGATAATAGGTAGTAGGTTATGCATGACCACATAGGGCTGGACAGTGTTGTGCACCTCTAATGCACATTCCAACTTCTGTCCAGATATCTACAGGACTGGACTTCGTGTCTTCCCTGCTAATGTTTACATAGGTTACGTATCCCATGAGGGATATCCAAAAATTGGACCGATCCACAACAGGCGAAATAACTGGACTTCTTTTTGGAGTTATGAAAATGTGCTGAGGGTTTTACATGCAAAGGATACATAGTGTGCAATCCTACAACTGCCTAGGATGACACTACCTACTACATATGCATAGTGGTCACTATGTGTAGCTGTGGCTGCAACAAACCAGTAGGCCAAGTACGGCTGGATTTGGTGGGCGTTGAGGTATGGGAGCGGGTTGTGTGATGTGGAGGGGATACTGGGTAGTCCATTATGCATCCAAGTGTGTTGCATTTGTTATGGCCAGTGCCGGTGACATATCTATACATTTGTATTGCACATTTCAATATTCATATGTTTGTGGGATTGTGTTCTAGAGTATGGCCTGTCTGCTTGTATTGCAGCTGTTTATACATGTGTTTGTGTTTCTTTCAGCTTCACCCACTGCTCCCTCATATACCTCCGGTTCACCTTTTCTGCATATGACACAATATCACCTTGGAGGATTGTACCATTACCCATCCACCACACACACACAGATTCCTCACACCCCATACATCACTGCTTTGGTTGTTGACCCATGACACGGCCAGGGTAACACATTGCATACCCTACATGTGTCAGGTACCTGTATGGTTGTGTGGACTACCCTGCCATGTTTGCTTTCCACATGCTATACCTCATGCACATAGGTACACGCCCATACTTGACTTTCATTACATGGTTGGTATACCTGGGTACTACCCGTTCAACTGTGACACATCCTGACAAGTTCGGCTTATACTGCTGACTTCCGGTTTTGGCGGCCTGTTGTACTCATTGTAAGGATGCCACCTTTCCCTATGTCCAGGATGGGATATATTCTGTACACATATCTGACTGTAGTGGACAACACCTCCCCACAGTCGATGGTAGGGTTGCCAACTTTTCAATTGTCCACAGTGGGACATTTTTGGTACAAACATCACAATTTACAGGCCGACACATACCCACGGTCAGTACAAAGGATAGAACTTAATATTCTTGACTATATAGAAGCTTATTATTGTGGCATTTTAGTTGCTTATTCTGTTTCTTATAACATTTATGTAATTTAGATACAGAATAACTGCTTAATGCAACTATTACATAACGTATAGGGAATTATTTTCTCCTACAATCTCAGGACATTTGCCATTTTTACACGTTTTTGGCAGGACTCAATTGCCCAAAGAGGGACTGTCGGCCGCAATGTGGGACAGGTGGTAATCCTAGTTGATGGTATGGATAATCCTGTTCCTTTCAGCCTACATGTTTCCTTATTGTTGTAGCTGTTTATATGGTCTTTCTGTTTCGTTTACATGCTTATTGTATTTCCTATCACATTTGGTATATGAAATACAGACATACCTTTTGTATGTGACTATTACATGCCTTGTGGGATATGATTCGGACATACGATCACTAGATATCTACATTTATCGTGTATTTTGTTATGGACACATCTTGCCAGCTGTGTACCCTCCCTCACATTATGGGTCAGCTGGTGACCCTCACTATTGGGCTGGATGGACATACCTACTGGCAGCTCACTAACATATGATGCATTTCACTTCCACTTGGTATAGCTATCTACACTGCGTTGGACTACGGCCACATGGTCTTCATGTCATTTGTTTGTGGGATAGGGACCCATTATTCCCTTCCGTGCATTTGTGTTTGCTTCTTCACTTTGTGTTCACAAGGACTTTCTTGCATGCTTTGCATACGTTTCAGTATCCACGGACACTGACAGATGTGATTACTATCTTGCAACTTGTTATATGCAAGCAGATTAGGTTGCACGTCGACAACTGCCATTTCCACGCCTCCGTGCGGCACTTAGACACGCCCTATGCACTCGTGCTCCTTTCCTGTGCATGTGGCAGTGTCGGCAGCGCATCTTCATTAATATGCGTTTGGTGCTACTGTGCCATCTTCATGCTGCACTGTCGGCGCAAGCCTACCGCCATCCTTGCGCCGAGCTTCATGAATCCGGGGGATAGTCTAAATGGAGTTAATATTTTGTGACTGCATATGTTGACTGTAGTATAGAAGTTTAGTACATGTCACAAGTTATGCTTAAAAAAACTTTAATGTAGATAAGGCTGTGTTGTTGTTGTTTATCTTTTCGGCTTTTTCCCGGTAAGGGGTCGCCACAGCGGAACTCCGGTCCGCTAATGATTGGCAGTAGATTTTTTTTTTATGGAGCCAAGGTGTTCTAGGGTGGTAGGTTTAGAATTTGAGCCTTGCCTAAAAAAGGCACTATGGGGGTGGCAAGAGCCTTTGCCAATATCCGGAAGCCCAGGGGTGACAAGTGCAAACCGTCCCTTGCGAAGCAGCGTGGCTTGTCCAGCATGTCATCCCAGGCAGACAGACATTGGATCCCCTTTGAATGACACCAGAATTTAAGCCAATTATTAAAGCTGATCATCTTATCACTGTATTGTGGCATCATTCTAGGTGAAGGTAGGATACTGCTCAAGGTCAGGGTCATACCTGCCTGGGCTACATAATCAGAGAGCTCCTCGATGTCCCTTTTCATGTAGTCCAAGGA
>NC_056741.1:93618647-93800716 GCF_019279795.1 Protopterus annectens
CTGCTTGGCAGTGCTTGGCACTGCATGGCTGTGCTTAGGTGGTTTGCGCACTACTAAGTGGTGCCAAGCATCACTAAGCATTTTCCAGTTTAAGCACTGCTTAGCTGAGCTCAATTGGTTTGTGTGGTGTTAAACAACTTGCCTCAATTTAAAAAATTGCCCAGTGGTGATTAAGGGTAGAAAAATGGGCTATATTAAGTGAAGCACGCAGGAATGCAGCCAGAAGTAGTTGGAGTTTGAACTTGGCAGGAAAATGCAGGTGTTGGAGAGGTTGCGTGATTCTGAGTACAGCTGTGGGGTATTCTAGAGTCCATGGTCATGGTTTACTCCTAGTAAAATACTATGCTGTCCGGCTGCTGCAGGACCAGTACCAAGGATCCAAGTATAAGTCAGAGGCCTGGGACTGGCTGGCATGTGATCTCACCAGTGTAATAGGCATTCCCCACACAGGTGAGCAGCTCTGTCATCACTATGATGATCTGAAGTGTTGGAGGAGGGAACTTCTGGACACCTGGATCCAGGATGCTTGGGATGGGAAATGCGCCACAAGTTTAAAAGTACTGTCAGCATTGTTTTACCAATACCTAATCTGAATGTGGGATAGACAGTTATGCATATTTGTGTGCTTCTCTCCCTACAGCTGCAGAGGTGATAGCTCACAACCTAGAGTCCCATGCAGGGTGCTTGGCCAGGTTGCACCGTGAGTGTGGTGAGTACAGATTAATTTGCAATTTATAGTCAAATACACAAGATAGAGTAACTCAGTCACAGCCAGTAGGTATATACTGTACAGATTTGTGTACTGCAATGAATGTGGAGGTAGGCCTGTAGTGCAATAACTATTTACTGCCAAATATAGTGCAATAAAGATTAAATAATTTAACTTAATAATGTTAATGAAATAAAGTTTCTACTGCAATAATTTTGGAATTACAGCTGTATTGCAACTCCTGCATTACATGAACTATTGTGCGATTAAGATATGGAAATATAACAATAACTGCTTGAAAGTACCCCTAATAAAGCTGTGTTGTGCAATATTTGTGTAAGTAGTCCTGTTATTCATGAAATCAAGTATGACATCTGCTCTAAACTAAAAACACAAAGAATACCACTAAGTGACTCAAGGTTAGCTAAGAAAGATGGTTCTGCTAAACTATAGATTTAGAGCTGTACTACAAGATATATGCATTATGATGTTTGCTCTTCACTAAGATCTGAAGCAGTACCAGGAATACCCAAGGTATATTGTGTACATCAGGATTGTCTTGTGTTAACTATTGCATTTCAGCTATATGCTCTCCTGCTCTGCGGTACAGTACTGAAGGCAAGTATGAAACTGTAATAGCTGTGGAAAGCAGATATGCTATCTGCAACTGTATATGGGCCAGGTAGTCAACCCAATACTCCAATATGGTTGTACACATCTCAGATATAGCCACCCACTAAGAGTTTATTGTGTACGCATGCATTTGATGTATTAATGTAGAGTTTGCCTAGTATCTCTGTCATGTATGAATTTCATGCATATGTGTCCAACTGTCACTGCAGTCTTGTATAAAACTGTACTAATATTACCAGGTCATATTTTGTTTCCAGGTGAGCTCTAGGCAGATATCAGTCAGTCAATAGTCAGCGGTGGCTCAGTAGCTCAGTTTGTTAAATTCTGTGTCTGATGTACATTTTGCCACACACACACCAGGGTTCGAATCCAATGAAAACTACTAGTGAATATTATTGAATCAGTTATGTATTGTTAACAGATGTTCACCCCATAGGAATTACAGGTAAATGGGTGCAGTAGCCCTTATCATGCATTAATAATTTGTATGTTCAGATGTAACAGAGTGTTAACAGTATTTCTCAGGAATGTGATGAGACGTCATAAAATAAAGGCAAAACGTACAAAATTAATAAAAGATAATACAAAAAATAAAGTGTGTAGTCTTGCTATGGCTGTATGCCTGGTGTGTCTGTGATCATTTGCTGATGGCCTAACTCCATGCCTGCCAAGGACAGCATGATAGTTATATACTCTCTGTACTGTGCATGATGCATGTCTCTCAAGTGTCACACTTTCATGGACTGTGATCACTGTTGCCTAATCCCTCTGTCACAGATCTATCATCGACATGATTTATGTTAATAGCACAGTCACACTACAGCAGTCCACAGTACACCGTGGTAGTTATATAGGTCCACATGACATATTGTAGCCCTCTGTAGCTGGGTACCTGTAGGTGTTATAGCTTGGCCAGTACTGTCCCATGTGGAGAGCTTGAGAGGTATGTACGTGCTACAGCAGCTACAGGGAACTGTTATACATAAAGGAAGGCAGACCTGTAGTGTATATAACAGTACTGTTGCAAACTATATAGCTTATACTGGTATTAATGGACTGTATTTCTCTCTCCTCCCACCCCTTATATCCATCATAATTTATTATTGTTATACATTGGTTATGGTTTACTATTAACATATTGTTCTCTAAATGTTATGTTGTCACCCATGAGTGCTCCTGCAAGTACGGCAGTGCACGGCTCAACCATGTAAACATCCAAAGAACACAGCCAGCACTTGGAGAGTTAGTTAGACCAGTATTTTTTTCATAAAATAGCAAGACACATGGCACCTCTCCATGGGCTTTATGTTGTATTATTGTTATGTATTACAATGGTAGCATACTAACATATCTTGTTGATTTACCTATGTTGTTGGTGTTATGGCGTAACTGTTACTGGCATACTGTTACTAAACAGACTGTTATCTCACTTATTGTGTTCCATATAGTATGCAAGGTTATGTTACTGGGTTATTTGCAATGTTCTGGTATGCTGTTATAACTAACTAAATGTTATGTTCATTACTAACCTGTACACAATGAAATATTGCAACACCACAGCTCGACTGGATAGGCCAGTTCCTGGTGATCTGTCTATCCCACCTCAGTCGACTGTGGCACTGGGTGCCAGCACATCTGGGACCCAAGCTGGTGGTGCCCCCTCCACTGGTCCTGCACCACCTATGGGTGGAACTGCCTCAGGGGACAGTGCCCCCCCTGGGAGCAGGGATGGGGTGGAGTAGTCACTCAAGATCAGCTACCAGTGATGGTGCACAGGATACTTCATTATGGGTATGAGAGTCACCTGCGTCAGACTGAGGGCAGAATCACCAATTTGGAGGGGCCTGTTGGCCTCAGTTATGTTGCCCTCACACCTTTCTCTGGGGTGTTAGGCTTCAAATTCCATATTCTGAAAAACTTGCACAGCTGTTGCTGCACAAGAAATGGAGAGCAATAGTCATTTCCTACACATGTCCAGTACATCCCTACCCACCTTTTAGTATGTTTTTTCCCCCTGAGTGCCCCCATTTTACCACTTTCCTATCACCCCTTTTTGCTTTTTTTTCATTTTTAGTGCGGGTTTGTGTGGCATGGTGCAGCACACCACGCAAACCTGCTTAAAACTTCTTTAATCATCTTATGTGTTTCTCAGACTCTTTGACACATCTGCAAAATAATCTCCCCTGCCAGGGCTTGAACCAAGGACCCTGTTAACTACAGCATAGTGCATTAGCCCACAAGGCCACTCAGCTCTCAACTGCAATAGGTGTTTCCAGTAACATATACTGACTACCATTGACGGACTGCAAATACATATGGGAAAGATGCAAGTGTACTTGCGACTGTGCCAATTAAATAATAATGGATGTATGTCAGGCCTGGGATAGTATGTATAGCTGTCAAATGTATAGAGTGTTTCAGAATTTCCAGAGTCTTGCCCCTTAGTTTTGACCCAGTTTTCAGACAAATTTATGTTTCTCGTAAAGTACTGGCATGTCATTAAATATCGACTTTAGAAAATCATGACAAGTACTTGAGTGTCACACATCATAGCTGTCAGAAAGCACATGCTAATGGCAATCCTGTTATTATATCAACATTCCACATTTGTGAGAGCATTATGTGAAGATTGTCCCTAGTTATGGGCTTTTGCCCCACTTGTGTGTATGGTTTTGTCCAGAGTTCTTGCTCTAACAGGTTGAGAAGAATGATAGCAGGTAACCATCCCCTTTCATTAGAATCATCCTTAAACACACCTGCTAAAGCAGCAGTGGCAAAGTACAGATGTCTACAACTGGGACCCTGAGGCACAACAGCTGCCTTTGAAAGCCATGCACATAATGACAGATGCACACGTGTCACAGACTGTATGCATGCACATATATCTTGACAATATGCCTACTACAGCACTGACTCAGTAGCTCAACCTGTTAGATGCCTTGCATGCTGCACATTTTGCCACCCACAGTCCTGGATTCAAATACACTGTGTTGCACTTCAGTTACATTCTTTTGAATACAGCAAATAATTACTGAGTCATGCAATTTTAACCCACACAGGTTGCTGCTACTGAATTAATCGCTACCTATGTTTGCAAGTCAAAAGCCTGTAGGTAGGGACACACTGCACATATTCGTATAGCCTAACTATATGTTGCCTTCTACTCTGTGACTGACACTGTTAACATAAGAGATGTACCTTAAGCACATGCCTCTGGTGGACTGTAAACGGTACTCTCACCCTGGTCTGCTGTGACGACAGACCTGACACTGCTGCCTCAGTTACATGTACACCTTGCTGTCCTCCAAAGCGCACACACTCCCCCCTATGTGTCTTAGGCTGCAGCAGTAGCTGTAGCCTGCAACATATGCAGCTGTATGTTAAGCTACCTGCTACAGACCTAACATACATCACAACACCCTAGAACAGTGGTTCTAGACAAAACCCATACATAAAGGGGGGGGGACAAAGGTCCAGCAACAGGGACATATTTCACAGTTTGCTCCTACAAAGATAGTGAGCTGATAGATTCACAGCTACTACATCAGCATGTATTATCTAACAGGTATGACATCTGACACTCACATGCTTTTTCCTCTTTACTGACCTCATCCCACAATGTTTAACACTGAACTGCCAGATAATCACAATGTCATGGGACAATGTCCAAACATTGCATGCAAAACTGTGGACATACCTCATTAATCTCAATAGTGGACAGTATTTGTAGGTACCCTCTGCAATGCTATAGTCTCCACACCTCACTAATGTCCATCTCAAAGACTAAGAAAGGGGGCAAGGCCTACATAAAGGCCTTAAATATTGCACTGTGGTGCCATGTAATTGGCTAATGAAAGTGCAAACCAGTTGTGTGGAATGCAATTATCAAATCTGAGCCACATATTGGTGCATAGACAATTACCTGTTGATGAACATTACTACAAAAGGCAATCAATTGCCTATGGGGGACAGGTCTGTATGTTGCTTTACAAAACAGACTCTGATATAGGAAGCTTTTTTCATGTGGATTTCTTCACAAAAGGATCACATCACTCCACCAAGTATGTAATACAAGTCCCCATATAATGGGATGCAGATGGGAGGATGCAGTTAGGGGGAATAGGGATTACAACACTAGGCCTGTACTGCATCTCTGCAAATGACATGTTGGTGATACTCTGCTGTCCAACAGCTACAGGCATGCCTCTCAACCATGCCTGCTGTGAATTAAATCACAGCTGTGGCCATCCCAGTCACTCCCTTCTACAATGGTTGGCTCCTGTATGAAAGACACTGGATTATGCTGTAGACATATTGACAGTAAGTAAGGCTGGACACAGCTGAAATATCACATGATGTATTGTCATACAGCTCCTCTCAGTCTGTGAATGTCACACAGGAATAGTTCAGACATCGTAAAGGTGTCCCAGACTGTCCCTGATGTTCTCTGGCTTGGTCACTGTTTTGTTGACATTCGTATGTCATCACTTGAGAGCTTTGGCTAACATACCTGGAAACCCCCTACAGCAGGAATTCAAGTCATAGCCATTATTAGTTGGGGGACACAGGCCAAATCTCAGTGATAGATTGTACTTATTGGTCACGCTGACATGGCTGTAAATTAAACCCACAGCTAGTTTAATGACGGCCCTGTAATTGTGCTTCTTGCAACTGTGGTGTACCAACTGTGGCGTGCGTGGGTGGCCACCAACCCTGGTACGACTTCAGACCGCAGCCCATTGAGAAATTCTGGGCCTTACTTTTGCACCAGGAGCAAACAACCCTTTCAAAGATATACATGGAAACCTCATAAATAATATCAACAATAGGAATTTGGGGACTTTGGATCTTTTCACTTTGGGAAACAGCCTTTTTTTTCTTTTATTTCATTTTTTTGACAAAGACCGAAACCATTGATGAGGAGTCCTGTCTCGACTGCCTACTCCCAGCTAAGGCCTTACCCTCGATACAATCACTCGATAAATCATCAAAAACAATATCACCCATCAATCACCACATGGGGCATCAACGCTTGCAACATGACAGTGTCACAACCACAGTTGGGTCGTTACTGGCGGTCAGTAATCCCTGTCCATGTCACACAAAAAGCCAGTCCAGGGTGGGGTCCTCCTGGGCCTCTTGTTTTGGCCCACAACAAGCAAGTAGTGGAGGGTACAAACAAGCAAACACAGGAGGGTTATGGCTGACCAAGTTTAGTAGAAAACACATCAAAACACAAAAATAACACACATCGACAGACATCAGAATCAGAAGGGTCTCACAGAAGCGGATAACTGGTGTTAGCCAAGTTAAATAAAAAAAAATGCCCGAAAAATGCACCAAAATACCCTTCGGGAAACAAAGGTTACCCTAGCGAAAACCAAATTGTGAAAGAAGTTATCGGGACAAAGGTGGGGGGTGCAGGTCTAGTAGTCTTGAGGATAGTAGCCAACGCGCTAAAAGTGTAGAAAGACACCTAGGAAGACCCACCTTATCATGAAGGGTTCTTCAATCTTCTCATAGGGGTCATATCAAGGGAGGTCATAGTCTCCCTTTACTCATCACTCATCAGATGCCCAATGCATCTGAATCTATGTTGCCAGATTTGCAGCAGCTGGAGGCCTGCAAAGTTCACCAAAGGCAAAAGTCTCAAAAAAGGATAAAGGGTGCCCCACTGAAAGAACTCCAGCTCTACTCACTCTCCAATCAGCTAGAACAGCAGGGTGACCTTGGACCTTTGCCAAACATACAAAGCCACCATCAAACTTGAATTATATGATATCAAAAAAAATCCATCTCAATCCATCAGAAAGGCGAAGTGGGAGACTTAAGCCTGGACATATTAATTAATGGCTGGTGGGATATGGATCATAAGATTCATCACCACATGCTGCTGAACAAAACATGTGAGGCACGGTACATGTGAGGCACCACTGGCCTTGTTCAAGAAGAAATATGGACCAAGATCGAGGAGATGCCAGAAAGGCCCCGGGGATTTGTCATTGTGTCATATTTTCGACAGAAAACAAAAAAACAGTAGGGTCAGTATTCAAAAAAGGGGCGGGGTGGTAAAGCGAAAGCGCTAGGCTGGGCTTGTAAATACTCGGCAGATATAGCCTAGTATGAACCTATGAACCTATGAAACCTACAAAGTAAGAGTATGATTAGAGTAATAGATATTACTGAAGCATAGCTGTTGTCTGAGTGTTCTTGCATTTGACAGTCAGATTCCCTATATTCTGAGAACAGCCATTGATTATTGGCCAACCGTATGTCAGACATCCACATGTTTGGGCCAAAAGGACCTCATATATCAGGCACATGTACACATTCCACAAACATCTGTGTACTAGAGAGGTACGATGCCTACAAGGAAGATAGACTACAGCAGGTTTGCATTTCTGTCTGTCATTCTGGCAGACTAGTGTTGCTGGAGTGTCCCCATATAGTTGTAATAACACACACCTATTTGTCTGACAGTGGCTGTATGACATAGTAGTGAGACTTTGCCCATAGGGGACACACCACAGTAGATGGTATTGATGGATATGGAGACATACAACAGACACTGTCATGGCACACAGGGACATAACTGGTATCACTACTATGTTGCCAATAGCCACACACTTAGTGTGTTGATTAACTGCGGGGTATGGCATGGGAGGTAGCAGTGGCTAGTGCAGACTATTTTGGTTGTGCAGGGTCTGTACACAGTGGATGTCAATACAGCTGGTCCTGTAATGTGTTCCTCTCTTGTTGTCTTTCAGGAAGGATGCATTGAAGGAGGCACCGTCCAATTTCTGCTGCTGAAAACAATGTTATCCTGGATGGCCTCAGACTGCAGCATACCATTCTGCTGTTCAGGATTTGTCAGCAACGTGAACACTGTGCAGCACTGTGGGCTAACCTTGTCACAGCAGTCAACCTAGTAGGCCATCAGGACAGGACCCATGAGCAGGTTCAGCACTGGGCCACAGATATGGTCAATGCTGCATGACAAAGGGCAGCTGCTGTGGCCAGGGACTGTAGTGCCACCAGTGGAGGGCCTGCAGCAGAACAACCACTCTTGGCCACAGAGGAATTCCTAGTGAACCTGGGATCAACCACCAGTTCTCAAGCATCCATCACTCCAAATATTGTGGAGGTGGGTGCCACAGCATCCCCATCATAGGAGCATCCAGGTAACCTTCCTGTGTTCATCATTGTAATACTGTATCAGTCATAGTGTCAGCCTCTGCATACCAGTACATGGGTGTCTAGTCTATCTGCATTGGTGGTGGAGGTTTGTTTTAAACACACAGTTGTGCACACATACTCAGAATGCCAGCAATGTAGGCTGTATTACATTAGCTACTATACATGTGGAGATATGCACATATTACCTGATAACAATGCCACATTTGGTACTGCAGACAATACATCTGCCTCTCATTGCCATAGGTACATCAGTTGTGGCCAGAGTCCAAGGTCCTGTACTTGGTAAGTGTGATACTGTTGTTTTACACATCATGCATACCTTAAGAATGTTAAGGGCTGCCATTTTGCCCTAGATACAACTGGTAGGTTTAGCCAGAGTACAATATGTGTATGTTCAATTTTTGGAGGGGTTAACTGAAGTGCATTGAATGGGTAATCATGGTTGTGCATTTGCAGGAGCAGTAACACATTTACCCTTATATTTGAAAAGGTCTATGCAATCTGCTATACAGGAGGCAATCACTCACAGATGCATGTTCACACACAATATGGTGATGGTACATACCTGAGGCAGTGATACTATAACTGGCATAGTATGATCAAGATGGGTGCACAGTGTATTAGGTGTGGGTCTGTCACATACAGTAACATATTGCTTATCACACAGGTGTATAGTACTGGCAACATTAACCGGACTTAGCTGCAGTGCATGTTATAAAGGACCTGTCTTGTCTGTGTATGTTGTAGTCTGCTCGTGTGTTGTGCATGGGATCAGAAATTAGAAGTGGTCTGTGTAATGCAGTTGTGGCTTCTCATCTGTATGTATCTGTGTCTGTGTATTTGTGTGTGTGTGTGTGTGTGTGTGTGTGTGTGTGTGTGTGTGTGTGTGTGTGTGTGTGTGTATTACCATACATATAAGTGCAGGTAATAATGTACTTATTTTGTCTTCCTCCTCACAGGTGAAGGTCAGGGTTGGAGTTTGTCCCCCTCACAACACAATGTTAGTGTCTCATTGGACTCTGATGATGATGGTGGCCATAGTCAGGCATAGGTGGAGTTGTTGGAGGCTGAATCTGTCCCAGGGGTTGACCTCCCACTTCCTCCCCCATTGTCCCCGCACATGGTTAGTATACCCACACATACCCAATCCCCTGTGGCCACATATATTAGACAGTCAGAATGTAGTAACATCGAACAGGAGAGTGTGGCAAATATGGCATCAGTGAGTGTAGACACTAGCCATAGCCAGAGAGCTGGTGAGGTCCCACACAGGCAGACTGATAGGGTCGCTCAAAAGAGGATTGCTGCCTATCCACCACCTGTCACAGATGTCACATCACGGGTCGCTCAACGCACATTTATTCTGTCATGGAGGCACAGGCACATTCTGAGCACAACACCAGACATATGCTCAGGATCATGGATGCAGCACAGTCTCACATCCATGACTCCATCCACCACATTGGTGATACCATAGATTGTTTCACTGATGTAGTGGACAGATGGTGGGGTGAGACACTGTCAGTCCTTAACTGCAGATTCCCTGTGCAGAAACATTTGGTGGGGGTATGGCATTGGGTACGTGGACGTAGGTCAGCAACACCATCTGCTGAGAGTCCACGTGGCCATGCACACTCACACTCCCACAGTGTGAGTACCTCCAGCACTACAGAAGGGGATGTGCTGTCCACAACATGATGTGGCAGGCCATGGGCTTGTGGTCCTGGGCAGTCCTGTGGGGACACGGGCACAGCAGACAACAGTCACCATTAGCTACTACTAGCACTGCATCTGACCCTGGGCATGGTGGTGCCAGTGCCACTCCTAGCAGAGCCAGTTCCCATGTCCTTGACTGGAGATGGTGAACTGCCCACTCTGCCATGTACAGTCCACAGCTGTTCAATGTACACACGTGTGGGGCTATCACCTGGCTTGACTGTGTACATGCACACACTCAAACATCACTGTCACATACAGGTCATCAACAGACACACACAGCACCTCTCAATGGCCCAGCTAACCAGCACCCCTTTCTGATTCACACTCAAGCTGCCAACTGTTTGGCACAATCTATGTCTCTGGGTCCTCACACCACACCCTGTGCCACATCCCTGCCATGCATACTATTGATGCAGGGATATGCAAATGTGTGTCTGATACACAGGGTAACTATACTACATTACATGCATATTTGTAGTGTGGTAATGTTATGCTATGACAGGAGCTGTATGCTGGCATGTGTCATGTGTACACATCATAGTGTGTGTACCTTGGTTGCATGATGTAGTCTTGCAGACTGACAGGTGTCTCACAAAACTGTGTATTTTTCTGTCCCAGGGGTCTGAGTAGTTAAGCTATGGTCACTTGGTGGCAATAGAGTGGCTCAGGATGGCAGGGCAGCACAGCAGAAATATGACATCAGTAAGGTACAGCTGTATACATATGTGGTTACCTAGCTACATATGTGTAGAACAGTATGTCAGGGACAATGGGGCAGAGAGCCTAATCATGCATGCATACTCTGTGACAAGGCCTGCTATCCTTGCTACATGTCACCTGGGTAGTCTGTAAATACAAATGTAGGTGGGGCAGATAGCATTTATGCCAAGGTAGATGTGGGCTACTTAGTGCCAGCAGCTAGTTACAGGGTGATAAAATGCATGCTAATTGCATACCCATATGCATATTACTGCATGGGAATCTATTTTTGAAGTCACACACACATAGTTGTCTTCAGTGATATTAGAACCCCTGCCTATCTATTATTATTCACTATAGCAGTGCATACTTATCACATGCACCATGCAGCTTATTTATTTTGAGACTGTCAGCCAGTGCTGTTAAGGTTAATGACATCATCAGGCCTTATAAAAAAGGTCAATGAGGAGTTTGGCAGTTAAGCAGATGGTCTTAAAATGTATAACCATTGCACAGAAATAGGTGAGACAGACATGTACACTGCTGCAAGGAGATATAGACAAATACACAAACACGCAGTTACCTGTTGCAAGATTAGAACCCCAACTTATCTAGTAGACAATACTACAGCACTATGTGCTTATTGCATGCACCATTGAGTTTATCTGCTAGTATAATGTTAACCAGTGCTGTTAAAGTGGATGACATCAGCAGCTGTTGTCAGGGAGGACAATGGTCAGGACGATGCTTTTCACAGGGCCATAAAATGAGGCACATCTGTACTGCTGTTAGGGAAACATCTATACACACACACACACACACAAAGTGACTGACATGAGAGAAGAACCCCAATCTACCCACTATTACACGCTATAGCTCACAATACTTATTGCACACATCACCAGTTCCATCTGTTGTGCAAATGGCTGCAGCCACATTACTAGTGGACTACGCAAAGTGGCCTTGTATTACACAGCATGTGTGGCCTGCAGAGTGAACCTGCTTTATTCTGTTAGTGTATCTAGTGTCCTAGCAGAGGGGTACCTGTTAATACCCCTGCTATGTGTGTACAGGTACCAGTTTTGCCATGCCTGGCAGGTTGAAGTTTGCTAGGTGGATAATTAGTCGGTGACAATATGACCTGTCCAAGTCCGGCTTTAAGGAAATTGCACATTACAACACCTGCTCATCATTGTCTGTCTACAGGGTGACATTCCACAGGCAGAAGGTTCTGTGGTTAGACGGATTCTGTCATTATGCATCCTTGGTCTGTTACCATCAAACAACTGCTGTGTGTCTAGGTGCAGATAACCCCAGCATCCTGCGTGTATGTGTAGACATTTGTACATCTCCACACACATATATGTATGGATGTATATCTATTTATATATATATATATATATATATATATATATATATATATGTGTGTGTGTGTGTGTGTGTGTGTGTGTGTGTGTGTATATGGATCTACTGTACCTAAAACTCATTTGACCAACTTTCATTTCTCCGAGACCAAATCAACTAAAGTTTAAATTTCCTAAAACCCATTTGACTGATTCTCATTTCACTGAAAGCTTACAGTGCTGAATTTCAAAATATTACATTTTAAACCATAGACATGGACACTTACAACACCAGTGACTATCTCTATCCAGAACTTAAACATTATTTACTTACTCTTTTAACAGAAACCAGACAATATAAAATCAAACTAAGTGGGAGGGGTTGTGCCCCCCACACACCCCCAACTATGTATACTAATTCCAGGGTCACACTGCAGTGTGATAAAGGGCATGTACCTTTTACTTGCCTTACAGTACTCTACACACTGCCACTACTAAAATTCAGTGAAATGAGATTCGGTCAAATGAGTTTTCAGTGAGTTGAACTTTAGGTGGTCTCGTTGAAATGAAAGTCAGTCAAATGAGTTTTAGGTGAAGTGAAGTAGACCCATATATATATATATATATATATATATATATATATATATATATATATATATATATATATATATATATATATATATATATATATATATATATATATATAGTTCCCCTTCAGAAGGTCAAACGCCTGAAATCTCGAAATGCATATGGCCAAACGGAAAAAAAAACAACAAAACACAAAAAAGGTTTCTACAGGGGGGCAAGCCCTCCTGCACCCCCACCCCTAACTTCTTATTTATACCAACTCAGAGATTGCACTACAGCGAAGAAAGGCAAATCTCCCATTCTGCTTTGTATGCCGATCCCCATTCAGAAGGTCGAACTTCTGAAATTTTGAGCATATGGTCTCGGCTGTATGCATTTCGAGATTTCAGCCATTCGACCTTCTGAAGGGGAACTCTATATATATATATATATATATATATATATATATATATCTATATATATATATATATATATATATATATATATATATATATATATCAGGGATGTAACTGTAGCTGTGTTTGTGTTATGTGACTGTGTTGTATAGATATATGGGAAGGGTCTAAATCACTCTACACCTTTATGTACCTATATATACAAATATATATATGGTTTACTATGGTAAGGTTGATCCGGATTCCGTTGAATGATGAAATCACTGACCCATGTCCATGAAAGTGACAATCTCAAAGTCCGACATTGTCGAAATACATCTCGACTTCGACCTCAGAACGGGCTTTAAGATGGGTCGAGATGGAGGCGAGATTTGTACTTCGACAATGTTGGGTTCGACATTGTTGCCATTCGGCCTCTGGACTTCGGTACTGTAGATTCGATGGAAGCCAGATCAACCTTACCATAGTAAACTATATATATATATCTATAAGTATATATATATATATATATATATATATATATATATATATATATATATATATATATATATATATAGGTCTACCTGACATTGCCGACACCATATGATCGACATTCGTAATGCCGACGATGCAGAACCAGCATCTCGTTATAGCGTGGAATAAAACGATTTCCATTCCTGCACTGTAGTGCGATGTCAGAGTTGGTATATTAAAGTTACGGGTGGGGGGGACTTAGCAGTTGAAAGGAAATTTTATTTTTTTATTTTATTTTCCTTTTATATGGTCTTCTTATAATGTTCAGATTTCGGATGTCAGTCATATGTTGTCAGCCATATGGCTGTCGCCATTCTGAAATTATAATTCTAGAGTGGGGGATGGTATCAAAAGCCTTGGCGAGGTCAAGATAGGCTGTGTGCACTACCTTGCCTTCATCTACAGCTCTGGTGACTGCTTCAAAGAAGTCAATCAGGTTTAATAGACCTGATCCACATTTTACAAACCCAAACTGAGTGGGGTCCATGGATTGAAGGTCACCTATGTCTTTGTTTATAATCTCCAAGATGATATGTTCAATGGCCTTGCAGACTAGGTTCATCAGGCTAATGGGGCGGTAGTTTCTGAGGTCCATGGTGACAGCCCCTTTGTGGAGTGGGATAACTGTTGCTGTACGCCATTCAGTAGCCACATAGCCTGAGGTGAGGCTATGACTGAACATGGCACTTAGGTGGGGTGCCAGTTCATTCTGTAGTTCATACAGTACGCAGCCTGGGATGTTGTCTGGGCCCATGGATGCTGTGTTCTTGGCTTTGGAGAGTGCGGTCTTTACTTGTTCATCCGTGATTACAAGGGCTTTGCATTCTTCCAGTATTAAGATGGGCCCTCTGGAGGGTGAGAGGGGGGTAAAGTTAGCACTGAACCTACCTGCCAGGATGTTGGCAATATCGGTTGGTTTTGTATATTTAGTACCATTGTGCTGTAGCTCAGAGCAGGACTGAGTATTGCCACTGAGATTCTTGACATAGCTGTAGAATACTTTGTTGTTGTCTTTGGACTCAGTGGTGATTTTGTTTTCATAACTGGCTTTGGAGGATTTTATGAGGGATCTCAGCTTCTTGCTAAGGCTGACCAGAAAGTTCCTCCAATCCTGGGATTTTATGCTATTTTGCAACAGATTCGTCCTTCTTTTGTAGAGAAGATTTGCATGCAATTCATCTGTTTAAGAGGTCATTTGCATTCCACAGACACTTCCTTGTCTGCATGCTTGTGCACACCTTTTTGCTCTGTTTACTGGATCGCACAGTAGCTTACTTCCATGTAAGCTCTGTGCCACTATACCTACATGGAAAATTAATCTTATGTAGGCTTTATTGAATTCCTCCCAATATTTAAATAAAGCAGCCATCATAGAAGTGCAAAAAGCATTTTCCATATTCTTGCTTCTTTCTTAACGTTATCACATATCTGCAGTTAGCTTAAAAGCAAGTGGTTTTCAATGCTATTTTAAGTAAATAAACAACAACTGCTTCTTTTCAAGGCTGGCTTTAAGTACTGCCTTTATATAGATACATGTTTCCCTGTCTTAAGATGCAGGATTACTGACTGTCTGGAAAGTCCTGGGCATGGCTAGTAATACACACAAGATAGGTTTGGCAGAAATTCCACTTCACAAGATGGATATTTTTTTTCTTTTTCTGTGACTGATGGCACAAATAATAAAATATTGCAAAAATTGTCTAGTTAAACTTCTTGTTAAAAGTGAAATAATATATAAGTTGCTGTAACAAACATTAAATCTCAGAAGATTGACAGAAAAGAAACATGCAGACTGCAGGTCATAACTCAGGAATATGCAAAAGAAATAGCTCATATTTTTGCAAGGGGGCAAGCCCCCCCAACAACCCCTCATGCGATCATCTGCTCCCCAGACACCTCTACTAATTATTTATACCAACTCTAAGTTCACACAATAGTGAAAAAAGGGCATATTCCGATTCCAGTAGTCATCTTACACTGTCATATCAATCATTGTTTTGTTTATCATCTATGGTCAGTAAACCACTGATCAACAAAGTTTCTGTTTTATGCATTTTGCTGATCCCATATATTTATCTGTGTGTGAGTACATATATATATATATATATATATATATATATATATATATGGGAGTACTTTCCTACAACGAAAATTCACTTTTTCGAAATGGGAAAGTACATCCTCACTTAAGCGAAAGTGTACTTTAACGAAAGTGCAGTTTTGAGTAAAACACACAAAAGGAAAGTAGAAGCACGCTGACACAATAAACGGCACGGACGTTTTAATAAACGTAATCGCTTTCTGCTAAGCAAATGCTCAGCCTTCATCAGACAAAAAACAGTTAACACAGCTTGAATTTTATAGATAAAACCTACATCTATAAGTGGCTAAACAGCCAATCACATTACTAAATTGATACAGGATATTCCTATCTCTTTTAATTAGCTAGAACAACTTCTTACACGCCTATGTTAATCATCTGTTGAGTTACTACTCCACTAAACAACTTGATGAATGCCTTATTTAAAAACAAATATTAAAAAACACATTTTTTAAAAAAACACACAATAACCATAACTGAAGACTTAACAATTTCAATTAAATTGCCTAAGGCTTTTACCAATCCTAAATCTAAAATATTTTGAAAGTGGAAATCTCACTTTCTTACAGCTAATAATTATTACCCCCCCCAGTTTTGCTTAAGCTCACTAGACCGGACCTACCGCACTACAATGGAGGACATTGAAAAATGGGCTATGTCCTCCACTGTGGTGCGATAGTCATGGACCATAGGGTTAGGACACTGGTCAAGGTAAAGGGATAGCCCTACTAACTATCCCCTTTACCTAGCCTGTGCCCTAACCCTAAGGTCTGTGACTATCGCACCACAATGGAGGACACAGCCCGATTTGAGATGTCATCTACTGTGGTGTGATAGTCACAGACCTTAGGGTTATGGCACGGGTCAAGGGAAGGGGATAGCACTACTAACTATCTCCTTACCCTAACTCGTGCCCTAACCCTAAAGTCCGTGACTGCTAGCTCGTTCAGTCTAGCGGGTTCGCTAAAGTGCATTTTCGCGTTAGCGTGGGTGTATTTTTGAAGTTCGAAGTAGTGAACGTTTGTTCTTCAAAAGTACACCCATATATATATATATATATATATATATATATATATATATATATATATATATAAGTGTGTGTGTAGCGTTCTCTCTCTGTGTGTCTCTCTCTCTCTCTCTCTCTATACATATATATATATACATATATATATATATATATATATATATATATATATATATATATATATGTATATGTATAGACACACATGTGTGTGACTGCGCATTTAGCTTTCTGTCCATTTTGTGACATGTAAGATAATGCCCTGACTAGGACAGAGACAATCTGTCTTCAGTAGACAGTCATAACTCTGCAGAAGTTGTTGAAGGGGATAGGAAATAGTGACAAGGCATTGTCTGCTTGCATCTTGAGGGGACTGAAGTGGATGCCCATATCTGCAATTTACCTTTCATGCAAAAATACCCAATGAAGACAGAAGACTTCACAGAAATAGACACCTGAAGGGTGGTGAGGGCCCTCGAATGAGTTGTATCTCATGTAAAAGGAAATGATGGCTGCTGTTTAAAGCAAAAATCACAACTGCTGTCTCTCAACACTCACCCCTGGGAGAACTGAATGGTCTAGCTCACTTCTGCAGAGAGAAAATTCACTGATTTGGTGGCTGGATGGTAGGTGAGTGGCAAAGCAAAAAATAAATAAACAAACAAGTAAATAAATAAATAAACAGTTTTAACCCTCCTTAGAGATACAAGATGATAAGAAATGCATTATAGTTTCTGAAAGCCCTTTCTCTGCACATGTGTATGGTGCAGTGACAGATATGGCAAAAACAGAAGCACGAATCTCTCCCACCACATAACTCAGTGCTGTCATAGCAAGAATATGCCATATATCCAATGTATGTGATGTTACTGGAGGCATGTGATATGCAGACACTGCCAGTGATGGAGAAGTGCATGTGTTCCAACAGATACTGAAGTCCACTCTGTCTTGCAGTCACAGTCTATGTAGGGTCTGCATGCTTACCTTTTGTTTGTGTGAGTTTTTTTCCAGGTACTGTGATATTTTTCCACCTCCAAAAACATGCAGGTTGGTCGGCTTCTCTGAACTGTCTGCATATTCTGTATGTGTGCTTCTCCTTGTAAGTATTATTCCTGCAG
The DNA here is from genome assembly GCF_019279795.1 of Protopterus annectens. Classification (NCBI taxonomy): domain Eukaryota; kingdom Metazoa; phylum Chordata; order Ceratodontiformes; family Protopteridae; genus Protopterus; species Protopterus annectens. The sequence goes on from NC_056741.1 coordinate 93,636,684, forward strand.
AACAGCTCAGCAAAGGACAGTTAAAAAGAAAGAAAGGTAAAATAATACCATCCTGAAACCTTGTGGCACACAGAGGGATAAATCCCTGACTTTGCCATAACTGATACATGTTTAATGTGTTGCTTGGGCAGCAGAACGGGTCATGTGGGTGGTGTGGAAATGAGCTGCCTACAGTATCTTAGACATCCTAGGGGAGGACAGTGGCTAGGTTTCTTATAATGTTGACCCTTATCATCAAGCCAAGATATTGTAACAATGCACAACTCATAGGTCATAGCAGCTCCATGCTGCATATAGAGTAGGTAGGCTAAAATATGGAGGCAAACTTTTTGCAGGCCACAGTAAGACATGGGCATTAGTTGAAATACTTATGGGATTTGGAGATGTGTGACTCCCACATTTTGTTGTTCCTTGCCCCCTGACTTCATACTTTAAGGGAACAAAGTAGTTGACATGGGATGGTCACAGACTGAAAAAGAATGGACTGTAGGGTTCTTACTTAGTACAGGATAGAACTCCGTTCCTGGTGCAGGATAAATAATATTCGGTGCAGCTCGAACAGGAAGAATACTTTATTGAATAAACATACAATTCATTTGGTTAAGCGCTTTCATCTGTTCATATACAGACTTCTTCAGAACCAAATGACACAACTCTGAACACAGATTATATAGCCAGTTTGGCGCCAAAAATATTTAAAAACCTTAAAGAAACATTTTTTGATTCTAGTGTTACACACATAAAGCTAATTAATACATTTGATCTCAGTGCTTGTAAAATATTAAATCTCAATGTTTATAAGATATGGAAATGTATGTTAAAAATAATTTTTGAATATATGTTAAAAATAATAATTAATTAAATGAATACACGTTTGTGAATTATATAGTATACTGTGAATACACGTAAATAATTTATAACCATGCCTACATAATAATACTTTAAAAATTTTAAAAATATATATGTATTGACAATAAATATTAAATATATAAATTTCATGTTAAAAATGTATATAATAAATTGAACATATATACAGATTACTACTGGACAATGCCATGACATACATAATTTATTCAAGAATTAGGAATGGTTTTATACTAATACTATCGTTAATGCCTGGGAATCTTGTGGCATCTGTGTATATCTGCCACCTACTTTCCATCATAGCTAAATACACTTTCCAGTTGCCCCCACATACACAACTATCACCTTGTTCTATAATGGAGAATTTGAAATTATGTTGATACCCTTTACTGAATATATGTTTATACAAGACATTCTTCATATCTTTTGTCTGAATCTTGTAAATTGTAAGGCTAAATTTAGCCTTCTGCAATACAATTTTATTTCCTTAATATTCAATAGAATTGCAATTCTATTCTATACACACACAATGGTTTAAATGTATATAACTACACAGATTATGAAATAGGTCAAGAATTTTTTACCCTATTTAGCAAAGGGATGAAATTTATACCTACAACCAGTTTTAATTTAGTTGATACGATTAAGGAAATAAAATTGTATTGCAGAAGGCTAAATTTAGCCTTACAATGTGGACAAAAGGATGAAAACATAGGATACGTGACATACAATAATCTAAAGAGAAAAAGCTCATATATTCCAGTCCCTAATACACAAGTTGCTAATTTTGAAAAAATGGTATGCAAAGAAGTCTACTGGCTATATAAAAATATCAAGACAGGAGATGTTTATAATAAAGTGTTTCAGGACAATTTAACAAAAAGTGAACGGATATGTCTGGAATCACTTATGAATAATAAAGAAATCAGAATAATGAAGCCAGACAAAGTAGGTGGCATTGTAATATATAATATTTTTGATTACAATGCCAAGATACATAATTTATTATATTTGTCAGGGAACTACGAATCAATTTCTTTAAACCAAGTGAATATAGGTTACAAAAGAATTGATTTGGCTATCGAAGAATATTTGATAGACAATAGAATTACGAATGAGAGCTATAACTTTATTAAAGTAGAATTTCCTATTGTGGCAAATATAATAGGTATACCCAAGGTACATAAATGTATGGAAAATCCTCCATTTAAACCTATCATTTCTGGTTCTAAGTCCAAGACGTATGACTTGGGTGTGACAATAGATAGATGGACAAAACATGTTTATGAAAACATTCCACATCTAACCAAGGATTCATGGAATTTTTTAAGCAAACTTACGCCTGATATATGGAATGATGGGTTGACTTTTTTGACAATTGATGTTACTGACCTATTCTCTTGTATACCTAAGGATGTTGGCCTGGAATTTTTTTGCAACAGTTTAAGAAAAGTTTCTAATTTGTCATGGGACAAGATTAGTTTAATCACGGACATGATGAGCTTAGTACTAGATCATAATTATATTCAATTTCAAGGAGAATTTTTTAGACAGAGCAGAGGTGTTGCTATGGGTGCCTCTTGTGCCCCCATTTTTGCAAACCTCGTTATGTTAGAATGGGAGTCCAAATATGTGTTTCAAAGAGAATTTTATCATCATATTGTTTTATATACAAGATATCTAGATGATTTATTTATTTTATGGAATGGTACACAAGAAAAAATTAAGTCATTTATCAACTATATTAACGGGACGACAGAATTTTTGAAATTTACATATAATATCAATAAAGAAGGCATAGCCTACTTAGTCACCTATATAAGTCACACTAGAAATGGTTTTGCATCCAAAATACATAGAAAAACCACATTTTCAAATGACTATATAGAGTTCAGTAGCAGTCACCCCCCATATATTTTTAAGAATGTGGTAAAAGGACAGTGCATTCGGGCTGCACGTATGTCATCAAGCAAAGTTATAATGGAAGAAGAATTAGAATGAATATACAACATTTTCAGTAGTAGGGGTTACCCTATTCCTATGTTAAGAGATGTCATAGGTTATGTGAAACGGCAATGGGGCATCAAGTTTCTTCTCCTATTAGGTACGTCATATGTAGGTGGCAAGAACATCAACAAGAGTGATATCACAGCAGAAGCATTTAATAGAGTATGTGTGATTATGTACACTCCATACGCTAATTATGTTAAAGAAATATTAAATAGACATTGGGATTTGATTACAATTACAGAAAGTATAGGCATGACCTTAGGTAATCATCCCAAATATGTATTTAAAACAGCCCCAAACATCAAAAAGTTATTAGAGAAGACAACACGTACAGAGAAATACAAATTAACATTTAAAGGAACTACGAAGTGTGGCTCCTGTAGTCAATGCAGATACATTAATGAAAGCTGTGCGAATTAAGTTGGAGAATATTAATAAGACATATATTAAATGCAAGGCAGGGAACTGCAATACTAAACAAGTAGTATATCTTGCTAAGTGTGTTGCATGCCCAGCATTTTACATAGGAAAGACAGAGAGGAAAATTAAAAAAATAAAAAATTAAAAAAAGAATATATGAACATTCTTACAAGATTCATACAAAAGATATGAAGAATGCCTTGTATAAACATATATTCAGTAAAGGGTATCAACATAATTTCAAATTCTGCATTATAGAACAAGTTGATAGTTGTGTATGTGGGGGCAACTGGAAAGTGTATTTAGCTATGATGGAATGTAGGTGGCAGATATACACAGATGCCACAAGATTCCCAGGCATTAACGATAGTATTAGTATAAAACCATTCCTAATTCTTGAATAAATTATGTATGTCATGGCATTGTCCAGTAGTAATCTGTATATATGTTCAATTTATTATATACATTTTTTAACATGAAATTTATATATTTAATATTTATTGTCAACACATATATATTTATATTTTTAAAAGTTTTAAATTATTATTGTGTAGACATGGTTATAAATTATTTACGTGTATTCACAGTATAATTTATAATTCACAAACATGTATTCATTTAATTAATTAATTATTATTTTTAACATATATTCAAAAATTATTTTTAACATACATTTATTATCTTATAAGCATTGAGATTTAATATTTTACAAGCACTGAGATCAAATGTATTAGTTAGCTTTATGTATGGAACACTAGAATCAAAAAATGTTTCTTTAAGGTTTTTAAATATTTTTGGCACCAAACTGGCTATATAATCTGTGTTCAGAGTTGTGTCATTTGGTTCTAAAGAAGTCTGTATATGAACAGATGAAAGCGCTTAACCAAATGAATTGTATGTTTATTCAATAAAGTATTCTTCCTGTTCGAGCTGCACCGAATATTATTTATCCTGCACCAGGAACAGAGTTTATTTGTAAGTTCAACAGTCATTTTGTTCATAAGTACAGGATAGAGTTTGTTGCTCCTAGTGGGGAAAAAATGGGTCATTTTGGAGAAAGAAGAGGAAAAACTTGTTTGAGGAAGGCCATCTGGATAAAAAAAAATGTCAGCTGAAGACTTGTACTTGGTATTCCAATAAATCCTTTTGTTTTAACTTCTGCAAAGCACTAAAAATTTCAAGGTGATATATGGAATCGTTTTACAAAGATAATCATCAGTAATATTAAGCCTCGTACAAGTCCAGCCTGTATAAGAATTTGGAGTAATATCCTTTTAGCATTAAACTGTACAGTCTCTCCATACACTCGTTGAGGAACCTCTTGGATGATTACATGGTTGACAAGAAATTCAACCATGGGATGTTGCTATGTACATTCTTCAATGGCTAGTAGGTTGTAAGCTTGGCAAGAGCGTCCTAAAACTATGAACCCAGCTCTTACTTCTGCTAATACCCTTTTTACACTGTTTACCAGCCATCATAATTTGAATTATTAATAAACAAGTACATTTTCAGTATCTACTGTAAACAGGTGCTGCTATGCAGCAATATTTTGGCAGCCCACTCTTTTTCATACCAATGCAGGACTCCATAAAATAAAGCTTGAACCCCAAAAGAATTATATATTGAATACATTAAAAAAGAAAATGCTTACAACTTCCCATGCCATTAAAACTCATACTTAACCATACATGAAATGTTCTGGCATCTACAGAGCCTGAAAAAGGGAATAGGTAAATCTTAAGAACAAGAGTATTCTGATGCTCATTACAGATAACACCTCCATCTAATGCAAATGACAGTTATCTGAATAGATAGTGAGTGGAATGGACCACACAACCTTTGTCTGAGTAGCACTCCCTATGAAATATCTTTGTGGACTCCATAAGAAATAAGAATGCTGACAATCATTTAACTTCTCACCTATCATCTAGCCTTCCAGCAACAAAGTTTTCATATTAAGTCAAAGGGATGGAGCTGCAAGCAGGTGTCTATCCCCTGTGTCCATGAGTGAGCCATAAAGCTTTTGTTTTACATTAGAGTATTCTTGAATCAAATATATGTATACATGTATTAATATGTGTGTGTATGTATATATCTACACACACACACACACACACACACACACACACACACACACACACATATATATATATATATATATATATATATATATATACATTCCAAAAAATGCATGATACATTTGTTACACACAATAAGCAATCTATAATAAGACTTACTCAGAGTAAGCATGATGGCAATGGATAACAGATGGAGGAAGCCAAGAATGATGATGAAGGTCAACATAGTTTTCCATAGTTTTCTATCACTGTCCTGGTTTTTTTGCAGAGCTAGTGTGATATGAAAACAGAATGGACCAGTTATGTACATTTGTTTGTTTGCAAATTTTGAACAGAGTTTTCAGTTTTATAGCTCTATATATCTAGATCTAGAACTAGATCTGTATGTATGTATATATATATATATATATATATATATATATATATATATATATATATATATATATGTCTGAAACCCATCATAATAAAATACCTTGCCATTTGCCTTCATTTTGTTGGGAAGTGGTCAAGTCACTGCATATTCACATAGACAACTGGTAAACCAGATAATGAAACTTCATATTTGCTTCTAAATAACTGATAATAAAATTGTTAATAAAATTATTGTAGAGTGTCAAGCAGCTGTACACCTTAAACACTTACCTTGTAATTTGTCTAAAGGCAATCCAGTATTGCTTTATAATGGCTGACCATAGATATGTCCTGAAATAAAACTCCACTAAACAAGATGCTACAATACTACAATATGTTTGAGCAGCAACATATTTTTTTTGTACTTTATCAGTTTGTGATAGATTATAAATGTCTCTGAAACTTGTAATGGGCAGAATCAATATACAGGGCAGTCTTTGATGAACTGGTGTCATAGGCAAAGAGCTTCATGTTACTCTCTCACTGCCTCACTACTCCCACCGTGTCACCTGGTTCACCTGGTACCCCAATCCTGACCTACCCACAATGTCCAGATTACTTTTTTCTTAATTTTCTTAGTTTGTCTTACTCTTCAGTTTTTTTTTTCTTGCAGGCTTTCACCCCTAAGTAGGCAGTGCCACAGTCTGATAACAGTGAAGGAAATAGTAGCATTAAGCCAGGGTTCTGGGGGCCACTAGGTCCCAAAAAAGCTATGGGAGGGTTCCAGATGCACTCAGGTGTATTTTAAAGACTTTTTATAATCTATTGATCCAGTAGTGATCTGAAAAAAAATTATGAGTGAGGAAAGGATGTCAGATTTATTCTTTTTTTTCCTCTTTCTGGGAAGAAATAAATATCATGTAATATTTACTGCTCAAATATTTTTAAACAGTAGTTTACAATGAATTGAGTAGTTATGTTCTTGTCAGAATACATAAACTATATCTGGGAATAGTATTTGCCTTCTTCCCCCCCACACAAAAAGGATATCCACCTGTGGTGATAGATTTGGGTGGAAGTAAAGGCAACAATGGCCAGTCAAATCATTCAGGTTACTGCTGTGATATATATATAGATATATCTGTGTGTGTGTGTGTGTGTGTGTGTGTGTGTGTGTGTGTGTGTGTGTGTGTGTGTGTGTGTGTGTGTGTGTGTGTGTTGAGCATGCCTCCTCACCTCCATCCTTCCAAATAACAAAAGGATAGCTACTTGTCTATGTATACTTGGACAAAAACTGAAAAAAAGAAAACAAATAAACTTGCTGCTGTCAGACATATATAAACACAAAGCCTCCTTATTTATTACAAAAAGATGACAACCTGTAGAAACATCTGATATTTTGTTATGAGGAAAGTGAAAAAAATAATGATCATAGTAATGCTTCCAACTTGCTGCTCTTAGGAAGTACACTGCTCTGACGCTAGTTACAGTCACCCACCACTGTGCACATCACTGAAGTTTGTAAGGAAAGTTAAAGACTGTGCACATCACTGAAGTTTGTAAGGAAAGTTAAAGAAACTATGGTCACACTTTCCCCAGCCCAACACAAGCTATCAGGCCTGGTTTTAGACTAAGTGGGGTTCAGACCTCTACTAAGTCTGTATGTATTAAAATCCATTTATACAGCATTGGGGTGTGGAGGCTGCTATGTCTCCAAGAAGCTGTGAAGGTGTGGTTGCTTTGAAATGAATTTTATGCCTTATGATTGTTGACATATGACTGTTTAAACTCATCAAATGACAACAGGATCAATTACTTTCATCCTGACCTTTCTCCCTCCAAGCAGTTATAGCAAATTTTGACTACAATTTAGACATCTGATTGTGCTAAAAGAAGATGTTCATGTTATTTATTTCACATTTTCTATACCCAAAACAGTTGATACACATTAAAGCATTTCAAGCTGCTTCACACAAATTGCACTACTGCAAAGGCAGCAAAATGAGTCAGCAAATGCATAAAGCTAGCCATTTTCCTCCACAGACAGCCTCAGCATTTACAGTTACTTTGCCTGTGCATATCTCTTATCCATTTAAGTAGTCCATCTTACTTCACAAAATGCACAGTACTCCTGCATATCCAGATAGTTACTTTTAACAATTGCTCGGTTACTTTCAACAGACAGCTCCTACCCAGTGGTTATAACTACATATGTATGCAGTTAAGACGATTGGGATAAATATATGACATCCATATATAGTTCTCAACTTCTTACATACAGATTCAGGAACAAACCCAGAAATCATCAGGGGTAATCAGGGACAGTTTTAAAAATATACTAATATCATTAACTTTAGAAATTAACATGATTAGAATTAATATGCATTTTCTGATGTAAAAGACTCTAATTATTGTCATTTTTATTAAGTGTAATCCAGGACCCTTTCTCTCAAATTTCCTGTTTTAGGAGAGATTACAATGGCTAGAACAAAATTTTGAGCCAACATCAGGGACAGTTAAGAGATATGTAACAATGAAATGTATTTCTGCTCTGTTCCAAGAAAATGGTAGACAAACATTAGAGCAATCTAAGCTGCTTTACCCAAATCACATTATAGGTTCATAGGTAGGTACTAGGCTATCTGCTGAAGGGCATTTATAAGCCTAGCCAGAGTGTGTCGGCTTTCGCTGCCCCATTGATTAATTAACTGATCCTCTGTCAAGCAGAGCCAATGAAGTGATCCCAGGGGTATATTTTCTGTTACTGTTAATCATGCAAATGCACGCTATTTCTACATAGGCAGATTATGACTATTTAAACTGAGTAAAACCAAGATCAGTTGCTTTCTACAGACAGCGCCAACTCCCACCCAACAGTTATAGCTACTCTTGTGTGCACCTCAGGCATCTGATTGTTAGTTGTGCATTTTATTACAGCATGTTCCATGGAACCAGTAGCCACCCCTCCCCCACACAGACAAATCACAGTAATTCTGCAAAGTCTGAATAATGAGTAAGGAGCAGCTATTAATCATAAGTACCCCATTGAAAGGCTAGCATTTTTATATGTTAATCTATTTCACATAGTTAATTGAACAAGTTTTGCATCAACATGCATTTTCTTAGGATTAAGAACAATGGAACATATGAGCATAAGAATAATAATAGCCAAGAAATCACAAGGATCATAGATGCCTATCAATATACATTTAAATAGACACACTTTTGTACACTTTTTTTCAAGCACTTAATAATGCTTAGCTCCCAAATTGTACAAGAATGTACAAAGCAATCATGTTGCAAATTTGTGTTTACCCATCTAGTCATCAAATCTAGCCTGAAAGGTATTCCATGTAATACTTTGCCTGACCTGTAGTGCTAACTTTCTATAGGATGGGAATGCATTGAGTCAGGAAACTCAGTGAGTCTGCTTATTTGCTGCTGTAGATATACAGCCCTGATGGGGGTGTTTGTACAGCCACTAGTTTAGCAAAGAAACAGAAAATCAAATAAGAATGGTCTTTCATGGCTCAGTAAGCAAGACACAGGTCATCTTGGAGCAGCGTATCAGCTACTAAGCATAATGAGTCTTGAGCTAATCTAGCAAAATAGTTGAAAGATTTAAGGCCTTTGATTTCCTTAGTAAAGTATCTTTTGGGCCTTTGTAGCTGAGCAATATGCTTTGATTTATTTATACCACAGGTGGGCACTATATTCCGTGATGGGTCTGAGTACAGTAAAAGGATATCCTCTTTGGATCTTGAAAACATTCCCCTTCAAATTAACTGGCATGTAGAGAATGGCTTATTGACTGTGGTGGAAACATGATTATCAAACGATAAAGAATCATCTACGTAAATACCCATGTCTCATGACCATGTTAGTCTGAAGAGGAGTTCCATATGAGGTGGGAACAGTCTTTTTACTGAATATCATTATGCTGCACTGTTTTGTATTTAACTTGAAATCGTTTTCAGTATACCAAGTGCTGGAGTTATTTAGTATTAGTGGATGTGAGTCATCAGCAAACTTAGTCAAACACATTTCTGAGATATTGGACTGGATCTCAACAAAATGAATGCCAAACAGGAGAGGGCCCAGCACTAATCCCTGTAGCATCCCAATAGTTATATTTTTATGTTCAGAAAGGGTACTGGCAGCTTGACATTACTGACAAAGTCAAATTGGTAGGAAAAGGGGTTGGAACCATTACGCCATGAAAAAAGTATTATTGTTATTAAAAGGGGGTTATTTACTTGGCAATGTGTGACTCCTGTGATGGATTCGATATAGGTGAAACTAAGAGAGCTCTTAAACAAAGAATCTGTCAGCATCTATATGACATCAAACAACACAATGAGAGTAATGCCTTGTTTAAGCATATCAGGACTTTCCCTACACACTCTTTTAGATTTGCAGCCATTGATCATGTCGACCTGGGTACTCGGGGGGGGGGGGGTGTTTGATGAATATCTTGCTTGAATTCAAGGAACTAAAGTGGCAAATAAGAACAAACGCCTGTCAGTCACCTGGGCTCAATGACAGGTTGTCCATTAGTTCTTTGCTTAGGTTAAAGTATATGTACTGTATTTAATTTTATGTTCTGGTTCTCAACAGATATTATTTCAAGTCTTTGAAGTGTATTTTTTAATCAATAAATTGTTTATATTGTGTTTTTTATTTCTCATATCTATCAAAGTTAGGGGAACTTATATAATTAATCATTACTTTTTATCCAAAGAACTGGTAGGGTTGTGTATAAAATGTGACTTCACTTGATCATTCGCTATTCTGAAGAAGTCTGTAATCAACAAAAGCACTTAATTAAACATATTTTTCGTATCCTGTGTGTGGCTTGTGTCTCGGGTTACATCTTCTTGTTTGGATTATTTGATTTTGTTTTGGGACATTTCCTGGTATTGGCAGCCTTCACAACCTGTGATCAGATAGCTAATTTGCATTCCAGCAGATAATATTGGGGTTTACATTTTGTCTAACTTTAACGACGCCAGCATAGGTCATAGTGTCTAACGTTTAGCCAGATCAAAGATAAGCAATGCTCACTGATTTATAACTACCCACAGGATCCCCACTGAAATGTCAACACTCGAAATGCTGAGTGCTGACAAGGTGAAAAAAAACAATATTACAGAAGAGGAGCAAATCTCAGAGATTGCTCTTCTCCTTTAAACTTCTTTTATTGAGGGGGATGCCTTCCCTACACCCCCCCCTTCCATGGAGACCAAACCTCCAGAACCTCCTGAATGTACATATACTAAGTCTGAGTTCACCATACCTCAGTGAAAGGGAATATCCCAAGAAAAGGCATCTCGGACTTATATATGTAAGCCCATTTTTTGTCCATTCAGTTTCTGCCTTTCAGGACTCGTTCTAGTGGGTCCAGACATTTTAAATGTTTACTTTACCCATAACTTCTACAACCTTTTCCAAGAAGCTTATTAGATTCAGGAAACATGACCCTCCCTTCACAAAACCATACCAATTGTCATTTAGATCAGGTAAGTTGCTTATGCCTGCATAAATGAGTTTTGATATAATACATTGCATATAAGGCTACTGTGGCTGATGGGCCTATAACTGTGTGTATCTATAGATGACCTACTTTTGTATGGGGGAGTCAAACTTTTTGTTCTCCAGGCATCAGGCTCAAACTCTGTGGATATGTTAAGGTTGAAAAGTTTAAGTAGAAGCTCAGAAAGTACATGCCTGGCAGTGAGGCCTCTGGCTTACCAAGTTCACTGACAGCTGTAAGCTGGGAGCGATCATTGACTCCTCAAATGATGCTGGCATCCTATACAACCAGGCCTAAAAAATGATAAACAACTAGTGCCAAAACCATGGCTTGAGACTAAATGCTAAACAATGCGTAATCATACCCTTTGGTAAATCAGATATCCTTGAAAGTTATAGCATTGATAGAACACCCTAAAAGTAGACCCAGAGGTGAAGGACCTAGGAGTACAGATAGAAAGTAACCTAAACGTTTACCACCAGGTAGCTACAGTAGTGAGGAAAACCTTCTGTGTGACTAACTTATAGGTAAAGGCATGGCATCAAGATCAAAGAAGTCATAGTGCCATTGTACTCGACCCTTGTTAGGCCCGTAATTGATGCTCCTTTCTGCATGTACCTAACTAGCGACAGAGGTTTCTCACTGAAAAAATGCAAAGCATAAGACACATATCTTAAGCAGACTGATTAAAGGCCCTATCCTTTACTCTGTCTAATATCATTTGCTGAAAGAGAATTTATGCTTGACCTACAAGACAGTCTCTGATCCAGCCCTGATGAAAATGTTACATATTCACAAGAAAAATTAACAATGGTCATGCATTTAATGGAATTGAACCTTATTTGTGACACTAACAGAAATTGCTGGAGAGACAGATTCACATCCCAAAGGCTACCTCTTCTATGGAATAAACTTCCCATCTTTGTAAAACAAAGCCCATCCCTCACTCTTTTCAAAAATAATTTGGATAAATGGATGGGAAACCAAAAATTCACTCCTGGGGTACTGCCCATGCTCCTTATGGACAGAGGCAGTCTGTAAAATGACTCAGGCTCCAACACCCAAAGACCCATTACCCTGATACTACCCCATCCCATATCTGGAGAATTAAGATATAATATTGTCATATCCTGGGTATTATTGGCAATGCTTATAAAGGCTCTTGTGCCAGTAATCTAGTAATCACATATGAACCTACAAGAATGCAGCCAGATTTCTTGTATGGTTCCATGGACATTTTACTTTTAGTCTTTGAAAGGCATATTAGGCCTTGTTCCAGGGCGATTTTAAGTGAACCTAAATTTTCAAGGATACCAGGGGCAAAAATGTTGATATCTGGAATAACATGTTTGGAATATGTGATTAGAGATTAGCTCATTTCATTGTTGGACAGTATTTCTTAATTTCCTGACATAACTGAAACATGATTTATAGTTTCTTTTGTATCTCTATCTGTAGTATCCTTAATCTCATATCTGCCTTACATTTTCTAATAGTGCTCTTATGTTCCTTGTTGGGAAGTTACATTGTAATTCTGATATAAGGGATGGGGTGTTCTTAGAAATGTTCATTTTTCTTCTTTTGTTATACAGTTTATTGATATTGGAGTTCCAACAGAGAGGTTTATTCCTAATATTACCATTTTATTTGAGATAGACAGGTACTGAAGTTTCTATGCAGCTGTTATGGTGTTGGTAAAAGTCATAGATGAATGTGGCAGCCTTTTCATTTGGGTCCATTTGAAGTGATTGTTGGGAATTTTGCTTATGTTTCCTCAAAGCTAAAGTAGGTTTGCTCTGGTGAAGGTCTCATTTGGTGATGCAGTAGTACAACTTGGCCTAACAGAGAAGATGACTGACTTGTGGTCAGATTTAGCTAAGATGAGGAGATGTGGAGTGGAGTACAGGTAGGGACTCAGATGATAAAGACCAGGTCAAGGGAGGGAGGGTGGCCTAATGGTTAAGGTGTTTGCCTTACAAACACAAGGTACAGGGTTTGAGTCTCACAAGGGATAATTGGCTAAGCTTAAAATGGCTCACAAGGGCAGTTAGCTTAGTACTAATCTATGAATCTATGAATCTAAGGATATTAGTGCCTCTAATGGGTAGTTTCACAATTTGCTGTAAAGCATTAGCAGTAACAAAGTCCAAGAAATGTTAAGCATATTTATTTTTTGAAGTATAAGTGCTCCAGTTATTGCTTGGGTAATTGACACCCTCCAGCAAAAATGTATATGGTTTGGCATTTAATTATTTCATGGTGATAAGGTGATTTCCATGATCTTTACAGAACATTGATGGGGAACTGTCTTTAGCAATGAAGTGATAGTTAGATTTGTCAATGGTGATTTGGATCTCCAAGAACTCCAAGTTAATGTGTAATTTGACATGAGGTGATAGTATTTCTCCAAACACAGATACTCCCTCAGAATTATCTAATGGCCCAAAGGAATGATAGGTGCTAAAGCATTTCATTAGACAGAGCATTCTCAAAGCACTGAAATCATGTCTTGGTAGCTACACAGATATGAATGTGTTGAAACTGTAGAAAGACCTAATGTTCAGACATCTTTCTATTTAGACTTTTAACACTGTGTAGTGCCACCACAATGTTGTCCAAATTGGAGTTTCAGTTTACTATATAGGAATGCCCGACAGGTTAAGTTGGCTTAAAAAAGGAACTACAGGGCCAGCAAAAGCTTCAGCCAGTATACAAAAGCCCTTGTATGAAAGATGTAAGCCATTATTGGTTAAACAGGAAGTCTAATTTACCTTCTCATCCAGGCTGGCAGATAATGGATCCCTTTAGAATGACACAAATAACTTAGCATTTTGTTAAAGCCAATTATGTTTTCATGCAAAAGTAAGGAACTTCGATATCTGTCATTATTGACTGACTTTACTCATGAGTGATGCAAATATTCCCCACACTGTTTCATATTTGTTGATTTTTTGCTCTGGTCTGTCAATGATCTGCCTGACTGATTGTCAAGGTAGCTCATGAGTGGAACAGAGCAGGATGCCAACAAATTGAATGGCCAAGTCTACAATGCTTTCTACCTAGGGTGTCACAGCTGCTGTATTTACTTATAGGAGCACTGCTGCATACCATCATTTGTTTATTTATTTATGTATTGCTTTTCTTGACCTGGGTAGTCCGACTCGGCTGTGGTAGGCCCTTTTCACTGGAGAACTGGGAAGAAAAGCTCCAATAACAAAATCAGCATTTTGTACAATAAAGAAAAATAGAAAGCTTAAAGTTACAATATGGATGTACAATAATTAAAAGGTAGTGCATAGTTACGTGACCACTAGTACATTCTCTGTGCAGCTTTACCACAAGAATTTATTGTTGCAGTGAGTTTCACCATAATTTATGGTATTGTGTGAGCCAGTGTTGTACTTTTCAGCATTTTTCCCCTTTTCCTCACTGTGGTGCAACTATAGAGTGGATTTGTATAATTTTGGGGTGGTAGAGTCTAGCCCCTCTGCAAAAAAAGAACTTTTCTGTGTTTTTATCATTTTTTGGATCACCTTTTTTGACGTATGATTTGTTTTGAATGGTGAGCCAAAAAATGTACTTCGCATTCACATCACATAGGGAAACCAAAAGACATCTATACTAGAAAAAATATGAAGTCAGTAAAATACAGAGTCATTACATATTAATACACGAGAACGTGGCATATATACAATGAAATTTAAAATGTCAAATTACAATTTTATTTTTATGGCAGATAAATAGGAAAGGAGAATAGGGAGATGTGAGCAGAAATCAGAGAGAAAGTGATATTAGTAGACAGCAGCAAGCAGGTTATGAAAGGTGAATGGTGTGCAGATTTGTTAGTTGATACAGAGAGAAAGAAAGCTGTAAAGACATGGAGAAAGATGTAGAACGTAATGACTATGAGTTAGAATTTCACTAGAAGGAAAAACTTTTCAAGTCATAAAGAGAGATGGGGAATAGAAAATTTACACCAGGCCTAGCATCCATGCCCCTTATGGATAGAGGCAGCTTATAAATGCCTGGACCTCAATGTCCTGTTTGGATACAGGATGTCATTATTCTTTCAGGAAAACTTGGCTAGGCTTAGAAAGGCTTCCCAGGGTTGTTACCATTGTAAAAATCTATGAATCTATGAATCTACAAATCTGAGACAAAAGACATGGCTTTAAGGGCAAAGGAATAGATGGCAGGACATTAACACTGAGAATTTGCTTTGTTGAGGTATACCGGGAATGAAGATGTTTTAGGACCAGGGTATTCCTGTCTGGAGATGTGTAAGAACAGAGCCAAGTGTTCTTAAATTGTTATTTTAACAAGTTTTTAAATCTGGATAGGATGTTTTTTTATCTGATTGTGGTTGGTATAGAATTCCAGATTTTGGAAACATAATTTGAGTACAAGGACAAACCAGCAGAGTTGCGAGTTTCAGTTATGTTTAGTAGTGACTTATCCATTGAGTGTAGTGATTCTGCAGGGGTGTAAGATTATACTAAGCTTGAAGTTCAGAACAGTTTTAAGGTCTGTAGATTATATTGTGAATAACTGCTAACTGGGTGACAGACACAGTGTCAAAGTTCTAGCAATTCCAACTGTTTTAAGGTTAGACAGTGGTGGGATGTTGCAGATTGGTTAGTGGAAAATTTATCTATCTTGTTATAGCATTATTCAATTTTTGCCAATAGACATTGCTGAAGGTTGGTGTAGATGGGGGCAGTGTATAGTTGTGAAGGTAGGAGATGTGCAAAGGCTATTTTGCATTGCTAGTTAAACATGTTTGCTATGATGTAGGAGTCCCATTTTTCAGTATTTTTCTTGACAGCTTGCTGTATTTGAATATCAGGCTGTAAGTGGTTGCATTACATGATGAAACACTGCCACTATTTCATATATCCTGCCCAGACCTTCAAAAAGAGCCACATTTTTAAAACACCTTAATAGAGACACCTTTTAAAAACACCTTTATTAAATTATCACTCAAGACATAGGCACACATACATAAAGAAAAAAGAAAACAAATCATGTTACCATATTTTCATTTACATGATTATTATACATTACATATATGTTTGCTTTCTTTATAACAACTGTCATTCACTCCAGCAATACACAAATTGTGCAAGTTTCTGCCTTCTCCTGAACTTTATTCTATGTATTGTTCCCACAAATGACACTTATTTCTATGTAATTCGATCCTTCTCTTCTGAAGATCTCAGTTCCTGTTCTTTTACCTCTTTTACAGCATTTAATTCTTCAATTACAGTTGGTTTGGATTTTGATTTCCATTTTCTGGCATTTTTTTTTGGCAGTCAATAGAATTAAACTTAATGAGGCTATAGTATGTCTGGGCATTTCAGCTTCTATGTCCCAGCTCAAAATAATTACTTCCTTAGTTACAGCACTAATATTTCTAACAAGAGTACTATGTAGGGAAAAGAACTGCCTACTTATTACACTCCCAAAAAAGTCCCCAGTTAACTCTCTCTTTCATATCAAACAGCCAACATTTGCTATATTCCTCAGGAAACATTCTTTGAAGCCTATTTGAGATATAAAAATACCTATGTAATCACTTCCAATAAAAATCCTAAACCTTCTGGAATTTGTTGCATACTTAGAAGACATACAGATGCCCTCCCATTTTCTTTTGTAAGTTGCCATTTTAGTATTTCTTCTCAATCTTTCTTAGCCTCATATGATTGTTTCTTATAGTTATCATGCAATATTTTATATACCCTACCAATTATCCCTGTTTCAACAGCAGCTCCTTTTCTACATGTGACTAAAAACTCTATCAGAGCTGATATTTCACTTAGGACCTCCCTATCTCTTTTCTCGTTACTTATTATTTAATTTTGATTGTTGGTGGGGTAGGCAGTCTCAAGCCTATAGTCCAGACTTCTGCTTGACCTCATTCCAAATGGTTGCATTTCACTCTCTAGTTATTTGCACCAAATGCCTTGGTTCCTTTTCCAGTTTCTCCAGTATATTCCAGGCCCTTCTTAACTATGTTCTATACCCCTACTTGCAATCATCCCTGCTTTCTACGTAACTTTATGAATATAATATTCTGTATCATTGTTATTATTCTCCTTAAGGATCTGTATCCAAAACCCTACTTTCTCTCTTTTTTTCTGAAACTTCTCTCTGCTTCATTATTATCCCATTCCAATTTTGATTTTTAACTTTCTGTTTGTGTTATATATATGAGCCTTAACTGTGTAACTGTAAAATACCCATTCAAATCAGATCATCCTAAACCACCTTGTTCTATGAACAGAATCTACTTATCCCACTTAACCCTTTCCTCTTCCCCACCTAAATAAATTCCCTCAACTCCTTATTAACTATCATTCACAACTCCTCCTCTGATTGATAAAAAATGTCTAGTATATATATATATATATATATATATATATATATATATATATATATAAAACTAAAGGGACTAAATGTTTTCTTTGTATCTTACTATCCATATACACAATCAAGAACTTTCAGTTTATCTGCTTTTATACTGTCTTTTGTTTAGTTTCTTCCCACATATCCCTAGCCTCCATAACAGAAGCCTTTTTAATTCATACTTCTAACTACTCCATCATATGTCTCCATAAATCTGAGTATTGCTGGACCAATTCATGTGTGAATAAATAATTTTCAGCTATTGCATGTGCTTTATCTTCATTGATGCTATATCCTGAAAAGACTTGAAGCTGTCTCAAAATATTCCACAACATCAAAGCATCCTTTTGTGGAGTTATCTAGTGCAAAATAATATCATCTGCAAATAAAGCTAACTTTTCTTGATAACCATACCAATTATATTCGTGAGTTTCTGAGTCCTTTTTTCATTTATTTATTTTTTTGCCAATGGCTCTAAATATAATGCAATTGACAAAGGGGAAAGAGGACAACCCTTCCTGGTTCCTCTTTTCAAAAATAGTTTAATGGAAAGGAACCCTCCCACCTTAATTATTGCCTCTGATGCCTCAGATATCCTGATTAATCATTTATTGTGTCACTGAATGTAAATGTTTCCATTGTCCTACTTATAAAATCCTAGCTTATATCGTTTAAATGCTTTCTTTGAATCAAGACTGAAAAACAGCAGTAGCATTTTGTTGCTTTCTGCTTCCCTTTGGATCATCATTGTTCTATTAATATTTGCCTTTCCTCCAAAACACCACATTGATCCCCATCTAGCAATTTTGGAAACAATTTTGTCATTCTCTTAGCTAGCATAAACATAAATACTTTATAATCAAGATTTAAAATTAAACTGGGTCAATATGAATCCGCTTCTGAAAGATCTTTATCTTCTTTGGATTATACAGCCACCACAGCTTTCTAATAAACCAAATATATTAGCACCTTAAAAATCAGGCTGACAAACAATCTAGCAGATGATGAAACTGTATTACAGAAAATGGTAAAGTGCTTTTGTCCATAATAATAGGACTTCGTCAGAACTGATTGAGTCAAGACAACACTAGATTTAAATAAAGATAAACCACTGATCAGAAAAAGCAGGAAGTAGTTAACATAATTAAATAATTTAGTTATTTTAAAAACACTTCTCTAAGAAGAAAAGACTGATATAGAAACACGCTTATACCATAAACAAAAAACAAAATACAAAATTATGTTATAAAACTTTGTCATAGTTTTGCAGCCCTCATTTTTAGCAGTGGAACCATCGAAACACAAGCATTAATGCTAGGATTGTAGTGAACATTTAAACAGAGTTGCTAAAGCAATTCTTGGTAACCTAAGGAATTCTCCCAAGCACCTCCTCTAGGATCACATGCCACAATCTCCAATATACCATACCCAAATTTCTTAAAATTGTGACAAACTAAAGAGTGTCGATGTAGTGCATTGTTGTCCTTAGCTTTTTTTAATATCGTTAAAATGCTCTCTCTTTTTGAGGGGCCACTCAGAGATGCATTTTAAAGAGAGGGTATTCTTTAAAATTAATTAATGACACCTTTCAGTATGTTATTGATCATCACCAAGCAAGGTATTTTCTTCTTCTTGAGAAGTCTAGTGATTTTAGTGATCACTCTTCTAAACTTGAAAATTCTAATAAACAGTTTATAAATGCTATGGTATTGGCCCATGGACATGATACTAATAAAATTAGGGACATTATTAACCTGAACTGGAGAATCTTTAGGGCAAATTAATCTATTTTAATAAAGTAGAGACCAGATCACATTATATATGTATATATATATATATATATATATATATATATATATATATATATATCCAAAAAACTTTGTAAAAATCAGAATTATCCAATAGCAATGTCGAAAAAACACACTGAGAGCCAGTAATTAGCACTTTCATCCAATTTAATATGTTGGACTTCTTCAGAATAACATACAATTACAATACAATCCTGTATATATAACCAAAGTAATGGTGAAATGACAAGTCATACTGTAGACCAATTAGGAAATATAACTCATGAATTATGTAATAAGAATCCTGTTGAAGCAAGACATTCCACTAACTGAATTATGTATAATGTATTTAGAACCCTGTTCAAAAGTAAACAAAGCCTACCACTAGTAAATGTGTAGTTAGTTGTGCCATTTCAAAAACATTTAATGTTTAAACTTTCATTTAGTCCAGGTGGGGCATTAGCATTTAACCTTAGTTGCCATCTTAATTCTTTAACCTCCAATAAAGTATTTCTATCCCCAAAAACATATGAACATAATCAAGCACAATGAATTTAAATCCTGTAGACAAAGGACATATATGACTGTGTTTAGCTAGGGCATTACTAAAATCACATTTTCTTATAGCCGCACAATGCTCCTTGATTCTTGTAGACAGCTTGCGTATTGTTTTACCAATATAAAATGCTGAACACAATGTGCAGATAGCTGCATAAACAACATTGTCTGAATTGCAGTCAAAATATGTAGTATAATGTATTTTAAAATTATTATGTTTAAAAGTATATGAGGCACCTGTAAGAATATTCTTACAAGCAACGCATTTTCCACAAGTAAACATCCCTTTATTACTGTGAATGACAGGGGGTGTAACAATAAATTGAGTGTCTCTATTCTCAAATAGAGAACGTAAAGATTTAAATTTTTTATGTGTAAAAACAGGACCTAGCCCTAATTTGTTGTCAACCTCCTGGCTGGAGGTAAGAATATCTCAGTTATTATAAAACACTTTCTTAATAGCTATAGAGTCCCTGCAAATAAGAACTGGGAAACTAGTGAATCTATCTATAGAGTTATGTGTAGAAAGAGAGTGTCCTGAATTATGTATTTGAGAAACGTACTGATAGGTGCAGGACAAGGGAGTAGTCCGTGATTCAAACATAGTATTGGTTATATCATTTATAGTGTTACTACACTCATTGGTCACAAGGGGAGTAGTCTGTATTTCATTCATACTATTGGTTGTATTTTTCTTCGGAGAGAAGCCTTTTAAAAGAATAGGAGGATAATTAGTGTGCCTTAAAAAGACTACATCTTTAACAATAGAATTCAGTAAATCAGTAGGGTAACCTCTCTATAAGAAAGGAACTAAAAACATTACATTCATGTAGAAAAACATTATCATCAGAAATAATCCTAGACAATCTGATGTACTGACCTCTGGCCATATTAACTTTCATAAATAGAGGATGCATACTGCAGAAATGTAAATAATTATTTCTGAATGTCTTTTTCCTAAATATAGTAGAGTTCCAAGTTAAAGAATTTGTATCAATGGAAATAAGTACATCTAAAGTTAACTTGCTTCCCAAAAGCTGAAATCTTAAACTTTAGAAATGGAATACTATCAGATAAGGAATTAATAAATGTAAACAAATCAGACTCACATCCCTTCCATACAAAAAAGAGGTCATCAATGTAACGTCGGTACAGAAGAATATTATTAAAACCTGGTAAATATACTAGAAAGTTACATTCCCACCAGGCTAAAACTAAATTTGCAAAGGCAGGAGCTAGTTTAGCCCCCATAGCTACACCTTTAGTTTGATGAAAAATCTTACCATCAAAGTGAAAAAAATTGTTAGTTAATACTAGAGAAGTTAGGGAGCAAATCATGTTAATTTTTTCCTGTGAGAAGGTGGTAAATTTTGATAAATAATTTCTTAAGTATTCTATGCCTATATCATGAGGAATGTTAGAATACAATGATTCAATATCTAAAGTAACTAAAATAGTATGTTCATCAGTAGGAGGGTTGAGAAAAAGGAGATTAAGGAAATCCCATGAATCCCTTAGAAAATAGGGTGAAACTTGTACAAAAGGGTTTAATACAAAATCAATAAATTCTGCTATACCTTCTGTCTTAGTTTTCTTGTTCGACACTATGTGTCTAAAAGGAGGATTAAATTGGTCCTTATGTATTTTAGGAATTCCAAAGAATTTTCCTAGTTGGGGCTCTGACACAGTTAAAAAATCAGCTATTACATCACAAATCTGTTTAGATTTATGTAATGCAATAATAGTTCTATCTATATGTTTAAAAGCCCGAAGGACATCTGTTAGGGTAGCCATAGCATAAAACTCACTGTTATTAAGGTCATTTAATAAAATATGAGTGTATTTATCTTGTTCCATCAACACTATACCTGAGCCCTTATCAGCTCTCATGATTCTTAGTGATCTGTCTGCTGATAAGGAATTTAAGGCAGTTAACTGTTCATTAGTAAGGTTGAACCATTTACAAGTACAGTTATGCTTTAAAACATATCGCAAGTCTTTTCACATAACTTAAGAAAGATATGTAAGGTATTACATAGTGGTGGGTTATATAAGCTTTTCTTGACAGGTAGCTTAGTGTAAGAATATAGTACATTTTCATCTTCATCTTCTACATCATCTACATCTTTGTGAAATAAAAGTTTTAAATTAAGTTTCCTAACATATACACGTAAATCTATTAATAAAGAAGAAATGTCAGCACGGTAGGCAGGAATAAAAGAAAAACCTAGTTTCAGTAAGCTGTTGAAATTATCAGGTAAACATCTGCCAGATAAATTGAAAACTTCAGAATCTGGTATATATGTTTCTACAGGAAAGGAGTTGCAGTTACCATTAACTAAGTTATTATTAGAAACATTCAGCGTGTGTGAGCTGTTATCAGAAACATTCAGCGTGTGTGAGCTGTTATCAGAAACATTCAGCGTGTGTGAGCTGTTATCAGAAACATTCAGCGTGTGGGAGCTCTTCTTGGTCTTCCTCGTGGTTGGCCACTTTCTAAAAAATGAGTGTTTCTTAGGGAATAAGAACGAGTAGTGGGAGAATTTGTAAGGAAACCTCTTTCCCCATGATTCATTTGTCTTCCTTCGCCTCTGTAGGATGAAAGTCTCCCTCTTCTTCTGGTGATCATGGGGGAGGGGGGCATGGTCTGAGTATTTTTGGATAAAAAATTAGAGTCTCTGTCATCTAAGATATTCATTGTAGTAGGTCCTGGTTAATTTAAGAGACGTAAAGGATTTGCTAAAACAGATGGGGAAGTAATAGGAACACAGCCGGCAGAATTGTGTATATTAATAGGATGGGAAATGCCTACTTCTGTATTAGACATCCGAGGGGTGTTATGATCAGACAACACTGCAGCGGGAAAGCTTTGCATAGCGAGATCAGACTGTGGAGTTGTAGTAGTATATATAACATTTTGGCGGGAAGGCAAAGAAATAACCATTGGATTGTTTATGTCTTGATGTGCCGCCTGCATTGTCTGATTATCCGATCTCATAGAATCTGTGGTAGTTCTCATAAAATTGTTGGTGGCAGAACTACTGTGGTCTGCAGAATTACCAGTAAACACATTTCCATATTCTTCTTCTGGTCTTTCAGAATTAAAAGTAGATCTTCCAAAATTTGTAGAAGTAGGACCGCTGTGAGCCGTAGGGTAATTATTGAACAAATTCCTGTAACTATATCTGTATCCTCCATCAGTTCTTAAGGGATATGCTTGATTATGCTTGTATTGGAGCATATCTCTCTGTAGCTTACGTTTTTTCCGGTGAACTATGGTAGCTACATGTCGGGTTACTCTAGGATGAATGCCATTGAAGACATGTAATGAAAGATGTAAATCTTGATGTTTAATAATCACCAAATGTAGGTTATGGATTTCTTGAGAAATGTCAGACAGTCTCAGTTTGTTATGCTCTATAAGAGACCTAATCACTATTAAGCCAGTAGTGTTATACAAAACTTCCAGTTTCTTATATAACTTGGAGTCCCTTGTGAGATTATTAGGAAACTTCGTAATTCTAAGACCTAATGGGACTATTTCCTTGCTCAAACAAAATGAAAGGTAGAAGTTATCATATTGTAAATTCTTAAAAGCAATGAAAAGTCTTTCAAGCCTAAAAAGCATCTGTTTCAAATTATTTGTTGCAGTAGACTGTCTAGAATGCATGAAATCAGGAGATTCATTAATGTTATTTACCTCTGCAAATGGGTTAGGTACATTTTCCGTGTTGGTGAAAGACAACAGGTCTTCTGAAACATTTACATGTATATGTTGTTGTTGGGTAGGTAACGGTTGCTGTATATTAAGTCTCTGAAATGCTAAAGGACTAGTTTGCTGTCCAGTGAGAGGTAAAGTGGTGTTACCATGCATCAACGGAATTCGTAAAGTGGGTGAATTAGACAGTCTGTTATAAGTATTATTCCATGCATTGTTCTCTAAAGTTACAGCATTTGATTGTACATTAGATCTGCTGTCAGGAACCAGGAACTCATTGTTCAGTTTATTGTTTTGTAAATGTACAGCAGTTGACTGCGTATAAGTCTGACCAGTAGGAACCGGCATCTCAATCAAATGAACTGTAGTAGGAACCTGAACTGGCATCTCATTCAAATGAACTGTAGTAGGAATCTGTTGTGCCGACGATTCAGATACTGTATTTGTAGGTTCCTTATGATTAGTGATAATATTTCCATTTAGAAGAAACTGTAGTTGAACCTCTGGATTATTTAAGTTTAGAGAAGTCGGAATAAGAATAGTTTCCCGACTAGTAGTAGATGTAATAGTGGTAGTCGAAATGTTGTTAAGTCCTGAAGTAGGTACTCCTTCCAAAGATCGATCGCTGCTTGCATCAGTGTACATTGAAGCAAAAAAGCCAGGTGGGATCGAAAGATGTGGAAAGTCTGTATTTAATTGGCTACTAGAGCCAAGCTCTCCTTGTAAAATAAATTATAATTATTCATTAATAATTTTAATTAATTATTAATTAAATTAATTTAATTAATTAATTTAATTAATTTAAATTAATAATTTATTTATTAATAATGATTATAAATGATATAACCAATACTATGTTTGAATCACGGACTACTCCCTTGTCCTGCACCTATCAGTACGTTTCTCAAATACATAATTCAGGACACTCTCTTTCTACACATAACTCTATAGATAGATTCACTAGTTTCCCAGTTCCTATTTGCAGGGACTCTATAGCTATTAAGAAAGTGTTTTATAATAACTGGGATATTCTTACCTCCAGCCAGGAGGCTGACAACAAATTAGGGCTAGGTCCTGTTTTTACACATAAAAAATTTAAATCTTTACGTTCTCTATTTGAGAATAGAGACACTCAATTTATTGTTACACCCCCTGTCATTCACAGTAATAAAGGGATGTTTACTTGTGGAAAATGCGTTGCCTGTAAGAATATTCTTACAGGTGCCTCATATACTTTTAAACATAATAATTTTAAAATACATTATACTACATATTTTGACTGCAATTCAGACAATGTTGTTTATGCAGCTATCTGCACATTGTGTTCAGCATTTTATATTGGTAAAACAATACGCAAGCTGTCTACAAGAATCAAGGAGCATTGTGGGGCTATAAGAAAATGTGATTTTAGTAATGCCCTAGCTAAACACAGTCATATATGTCCTTTGTCTACAGGATTTAAATTCATTGTGCTTGATTATGTTCATATGTTTTTGGGGATAGAAATACTTTATTGGAGGTTAAAGAATTAAGATGGCAACTAAGGTTAAATGCTAATGCCCCACCTGGACTAAATGAAAGTTTAAACATTAAATGTTTTTGAAATGGCACAACTAACTACACATTTACTAGTGGTAGGCTTTGTTTACTTTTGAACAGGGTTCTAAATACATTATACATAATTCAGTTAGTGGAATGTCTTGCTTCAACAGGATTCTTATTACATAATTCATGAGTTATATTTCCTAATTGGTCTACAGTATGACTTGTCATTTCACCATTACTTTGGTTATATATACAGGATTGTATTGTAATTGTATGTTATTCTGAAGAAGTCCAACATATTAAATTGGATGAAAGCGCTAATTACTGGCTCTCAGTGTGTTTTTTCGACATTGCTATTGGATAATTCTGATTTTTACGAAGTTTTTTGGATATAGTTTCAGTTCTTCATTGAATTTTAAAGAGTTTTTTCAGTGTGTATATATATATATATATATATATATATATATATATATATATATATATATATATATATATATATATATACGTATAAGGTCTGCAGTAATTTTTAAAAGATTTTGAGCACCCATCCCCATAATTATTATAGCCCAAATTGTATCAAATGTCATGCATGTGGACAGTGTATTTATATAATCGATTCTTAAACATGTATTTTAGATAATTATGATAATAGTAAGGTTCATTTCCAAAATGGTAATTGTTTCTCTAAAGGCTTACTTTATTTAGCCAAATGCACACCGTGTTCTTCCTTTTATGTGGGGAAAACTGACCATCCCCTCAAAAAGAGAATATATGAGCATTTATGCAAGGAACTACTTTGGCAACTCCGTTTAAATGCTCACTACAATCCTAGCATTAATTGATGTTTTTCTATGGCTCCACTGCTAAAAATGAGGGCTGGAAAATTTTGACAAAGTTTTATAACATCATTTTATATTTTCATTTTTGCTTGCAGTATAAGGGTTTCTATATCATTTTTTTATTCTTCGAGAAGTACTTTTAATGTAACTAACTTATTTAATTATTTAATTATGATACCTACTTCCTGATTGTTCTGATTGCTGGTTTATCTTTATATTAATCTGTGCTGTCTTTGGTTCAATCAGTTCTGGGGAAGTCCTATGATTATGGACAAAAACACTTAACTGATTTTCTGCAATAAAGTTTCATTGCCTGCTAAATCTCTTGTCAGCCTGGCTTTTAAGGTGGGGCTACATTTGATTTATTAGTTTGTGCTTCAGCGGTGATTTTGGTCCTGCTTTTGTAGTCGCTATAGCTTTATTCTAAGATCTCCTCTATTTAAAATACTGTCAAAACAAAACTTTCCATATCTTTATTTCCTTCTAACTCCAAAACCTCAAAAGAAGTATCATCATTTACTGGAGTCTTCACGGTTGATTGATTACATATCATCATTTTTATCCTATCTATTCCTATCTTGACTATTAGTTGTTCAGCCTCATTTTCCTCTAATCTTGTTAAAATTAAGCTTTCCATAAATATTTCAATTTGTGAATTCTCTAGATTTCCACATTCATTGGCTTTATACAACTCTTTATGCAATTTTCAAAATATCTTTAATACTGCTATAGGATCTCTGGTTATTTTTCTAGTCATAAGCTCAGGCTGGATCCAACATAAAGTGACCCAGGCAGCTGCCTAGTACTGGCTGGGGGCTAAGCTGGCCTAGCCAAAAAAAAAAGTCTCCTTTAACTCTTGTTCTACCTTTCAAAGAAAGAAGTTTCTTAGGTCTTCCAGCATTAGCATGCATTTTCTTCCAAAGCAAACACATATGCATGCAAGCTCAGCCAGGAAGCTGAAGCATACCTGTACTTATGCATGCATATAATTTCAGTCCAAGAGTGCACATACACACTCGCTGAATAAAGTGAGAGAGGTTTAATTAAGTATGTCTTTTGCAGTCCCCGAGTGTGAATTAATCATGGACATTTTGTCCATACTGCGATGGAGAGCAAATTGGGATAACAGGAGATTTAGAGCAATGCATCTTAGTAGGATATGAGCACCAATGGGCAAACTTCATAGCAGGTGTGTTTTGTGTGTGTGTGTGTGTGTGTGTGTGTGTGTGTGTGTGTGTGTGTATGTGTCTGTCTGTGAGAGACTGAGACTATGCTGTGTGTGAAAGATTACTGCCTCCAGGATGTTCCTGAATACTCTCTTTAGTATGGAGTTTTACAGAAAACTGCCCTTCACTCTAGAAGGATTACAGAAAATTCAGGTAAGGTAAATCACTGTGGATGGCAATTAGTCAGTAATACCAGTAATTAGAATGTCATAGTTATTGTACAATAAATACATACTTGTATCTAACAAATCCTAGGAGCACTATCTGGTAAAGTGACTTGCTCAAGGGCAGACAGCAGGTGAATGAAACTAGGAAGAATCAAACCCTGTACCCTTAACTACAAGAAGCAGTTCATTAAAAGCTTAAAACCTTAATACACTGCACTAACTGCCAGGCCTTCCTTAACTTCTTCATTTTCTCATAAATCACTGAAGATAACAGTCATTCAATAATGATTGTCATTAGAGTTTCATAGCTGTTATTCAGAAAACAAACTATGTTCCATATTGACTGGAGCTGTTTAACATTAACCCCCAGATTCATGAAGCTCGGCGCAAGGCCGGTGTAAGGCCTGCGCTGGTCGTGCGGCGTATAAATGGTGTAGTAGTGCCATATGCATATTAATGAAGGTGCGCTGCCACCACATCCACGTGCATAGGACACGTGCGCGATTGCATGGGGCGTTACTAAGCTGCGCCCGGAGGCGTGTCAATGTCAGCTGGCGATGAGCAACCTAAACTGCTGAATATTATAGCCTGCCTGCAATAGTAATCGCACCTATCAGTGTCCGTGGATAATGAAACGTATGCAAAGCATGCAAGACAGTTCCCGGCCACACAAAATGGACAACCAAACAGAAATGCACGCAACACAATATGAGTTTCCTTCCATGGAACAAATGATATTTAAAATCGTGTGCCCGTAATGTACTGCACTGTCAGTAGTTATACCCAGTGGAAGTGAAGTGCATCATGTCAGCGCGCCGCCAATACAGACATCTAGCCCCATGGGCATGGTCACCAGCAGTCCCACAGTGGTAGTGATAGTACACAGCTGGGCAGTTGTGGCTATATAACAACCGTAAAGAAACCTGACAGTCCAAATTGTATACCAAACACACACAAACATATGTATATTAAAATGTGCTATACACATGAACATGAACGTAACCGTCACATACACATAGGATGCTATATGCGGAACCGGGATACCTAAAGCAGAACCCATGCATGCAAATGCAAAACACAACAACCCCTGTATAGCACATAACCCGCACCCATGTCCGAATGTCCACCAAATCCAGCTACCAGCCTTGCACAGCCGTACACCTACACATAGCCAGTATTCCTCATATGTAGTAGGAAGTATCGTCCTAGGCAGTGTCAGGATTGCAAATATGTATCCCACGTTTGTAAACATCCCATCACAGTTACGTAAATCCAAATGTCTGCACGTTCATGTTTCGGCAAAATGTGTGTACATCCCGCGTGGGATAAGTAACCTGTTGAAACCTCAGAGTTGTTTACACGCCACGGTGTCCAGTACTGTACACATCTGGACAAAACATGTATGTGTAGTCACGGTACTGTTCAGTTTCTACACAGACATGCAAAACATACTACGCAGGATGGAACAGCTGTCCACCATGCAGGTCACCCCACTAGGGTTGCCACCTGTTCAGATGGCCAAGGTGGGACATCCCTTGTAGAAATGTGAGAATCTGCAGGATAAAACATACCCCCGGCCAGTGCAAAAGACAGAATTACACTTGTATGCCAAGATAAAAGCTTATTCTATAGCATTTGAATAGCTTATTCTATCCCAAATAATAGTTATGTGTGCCAGATACAAAACACCTGTATCATGCAACTAGTAAAGAAAATAAGAAATATATTTTTGTCTTAAAATCAGAGGACATTTGCCATGTCCTAGGTTCCGTCGCAGGACACAACTGTCCAAAGTGAGACCTCCCCTCGCAAAGAGGAACAAGTGGTAACCCTACTCCCCACTGAATTATTGACAGTATATATTCAACTCAATCACATACCGACACCACCTCTCAACCTATTACAGCAACAAAATCTGGACAAAGCCTAAAAGGATGGGTGGACAAATAGGGACAGATGTAATTACTGCTCTCACAAACTTCGAAAGTTCACAGAATAATAGTATGTACATAGGCATGAAATGTTGTGAAGGATGTGGGGTAGTCCCCAGTATTACAGAGGTCCGTACATTTATACTGTAACAAACCGTCACATATGTTGACTGTACTACTGCATACCTGTAGTTAATTCATAGTTAAGTCATGTGCAAAATAATAACCCTCGTACGAATGAATACAGGAAATAGTCAAATGTGAATGGGAACACCACTCACCATGGATTATGTATTGTAACCACCCCCACCCATATTATGTATTGCCAACATTATAAGCTTCTGACAGGTGCCCAAACACCTGTGTCTGTAAACACAGATAAAAATGTTTAAAATGGACAAATCTTATCCATGTGCTTTGTCTGACATTTGAACATGGTCAGGGCAGTTCCGTTCACCAGGCGGACAAGCCTAAACTCAGATCACCACATGAACACGCTGACAATTAAAGACCTGTATGTGTCAGGACTATAAGCCTTGGGGTTCTGAATATCACTGCAGTGATTAAATATGCAGCTTGGGTCCAGAGCAGTAGGGAATAGGGAATGTGTAACATGTAGTACCGCATTTTTCCCAGCAGGAGAATGGATGCCTGTGTCGTAAGTGAAGCGGTGAGGCATATGTTAATGTAGCTATGTACTATGGGTATGCATATAAATGAGTCAGAACACCAAACATATAGTGGTTACAGCATCCGGCCAACGTGAATGCAGTCCCGGTTCAACTACGACTACAGCACATATAATGTGAAAGTGTAATGAATGCGTCTGTGCTGTACAGACAGTTAAATATGTAAAGGTGAACGTGTGTTTTGCATACGTCCGTTAACAGAATTACAGATAATATACTGGTACTGTCACAAGTAATAAAGCCCATGTAAGCACAAAGACTTAGTAAACATATGTAACCCACAATAAGGATATGCATGCGCGCCTGCGAGTAACCCACAATAAGGAAATGCAAGTGCGCCTGTGCGTGTGTGATCCGCTCACAGCATAGTAAATGAATGCTGTTTCCCCCACGTTAGTTATACATGGCTCAAACCTGTTAACCCCGTAAAGTATGAAACCGGACAAAGGCATGCAAACTACCACTACAAATAGGGACAAACCACAGATATGTGCCAGAACAAACATAGAAAGTGGATAGAATAACGGGTGTGTCAGTAGCATGGATTCTCTGAAGGGTATGCAGTCGTAACCTGAACTGCTTGCCAGTATTCCCCACCGTAAGTCTCAAATGAAATGTCACTACATTGCCAGATAGACACAGGTTCATGTAAAACACTCCGAAGATAAAGAAGCAACCAGCTGTACACTCTGCGACAATCTGTACCGTGGAAAGGTATGGTATGGATATAGATATATGTGTATACACATAATCCACAGACGTAAACCAAAGCAAGTTATGAAATGAGGATTGTACATGTATGTATGTATACACATCAGACTTATGTCCCATAGATATGACATATGTACATAAATAGGCCACGTTATAGCTAATATGGACATGACAAACAGACATGCACGAAAGGTGAATAAACCACTGCATTCCAAACCATTGGCCAGAAAGTGACAGTCCAGCAAGTTCTACACTTTAAACATGCAGATAGGTGTCCATTGCAGGACCCCAAAAATTGATCCATACGTAGTGTCAACCGACATTGATGCAAAATAAGTGACCTCAGCAAATACGATATAGCTGTACATGCAACAGTAGCAGGTGCAAGGGTGATGACACATGTGTCGATAGAATGTATGACGTACGAACTGATATCCGGAGAGTGGGGACTGCATATAAGTGTCTCCACACTTCAGTACCGCACACATTAAACATGTGTAATGGGTACTGTAGAGGGTTGTCAGGTATGGGAATCATGGGTATGCAGAAATGGGCCTAGGTGTTGTTTGGCAGAGATTTCGTAGGCCTGCCCCGTGGGAGTGATGTGGGTATAGCACACGCCTATATTCTCAATAATGGGGCAAACCATCTACTGGATATTGCGTAAACCATTTTGGCAATATGTAGGGCCCTATATCAGTGTCATGTAGGCGATAATCATGGATGGACATGCGTACGACCAAGATGGTACCCATAACTGGCAAACTGTCAGAATAACACAGCTGCACTAAGGCATAGTACATGAAATACAAATAGGGACTATATTAGATATACCCCAGACAAAGTCAGAATGTTGTGAGAATACTGGTGTAGCCAGGAATACATATGTTATGAGTGTTACTAATCATGTAATGGAAATGTCAGTCACTATTATCTAACCGCACAGTTCGTAATGCCTTGCCAGCAATTTACCAGAAAGGCACATTACTATGACAAATGTAACAAGGACAAAGGTCAAACGTCAGGGCATTTACCCATAATGTGTACAGGTTAGGGGTATGAAGGTAACATGTCCAAAATACATGTACAGAACTAGTGATACTAGGTGGACAGGTGAGAAGAAAGACATCAGGACAAATGAGAAAACATGTACAAGTCATACGCATGTACTCCGACAAATGTGAATGATAATGTATGCCCTGTGAATGTCAATGTGGAAGGTTAATAGACACAAAAGTAATGTGTCCCTCAGGGTGTCATGCAGTGTCACCGTAACAATGTCCAGTCCCCCATACTCGTATGTGAGCTCTGCCACTGACGGAAAGCGCAAATACCGGCGCACACATACGGTACATGATAGACCAATTAGTGTGGATAAGCAGCTGTTGGCCTGTGTGAGGAATATAACTGTCTGGGTGGGTGTGTCCTGCAATATAAATGTAATGGCATTTGGCCTGTGATGCTGCCATACAGTGTGTGTATTGGTGTCAGAAAGTTGATATCTTGTATCAGACACATACTCCGCAACTGTACAAATTTACGCAGAATGTGTAGAGTTCTGCCTCATATGTTTGGTGTGTTCCATGTAACATCAGTAACATTCTGGCACATTCCTGATAACTGAAGTCATAAAATAATGACAAACATGTGATTAAGACACCAAATCCGACAGAAAAGCCATACTAATGCAAAACCTATTATTGTGCCAACTATCTATGTTTGTAAGAGCAACATGTCAATACTGTCCATATGTGTCCCACTATCAGATAAGGCCTTGTCCAGAAATTTGCTCTAGGAGGTGGAGTGGTATGATCAGAAACAGATACATGTGTGAGGAAACAGCAATATCGACTGCAAGATAACGCAGAAGGTATGAAATGCGTTGCAGTAGGACATTCAGTACTGTCCGCAGGTATGTGCTGACATGTCAAATGACACAGCAGTCTACATGAAGTACCTATAGGGCTGTCACCTTTACAAATGATGATAGTGGGACATACCCACAGCCATGCACACAGCACAAATAGACATACACACAGCAAAACTAGGCCATGAAACATGAAGCCTCCGGCGTGTACGAGTACAGTGAGAGTACAGCAAGGATAGATGTCTGCCAAGATATACAGCAAACGCCTGTAAGGGCGTGTAACACTGCCCGTAACACGGACGTTGTATGGACAATGTTGGGATTTCCAACATACCCCATTGGTATGTGAAAGCTATGCAAATATGCGATACATGAAACAGTCAGCTGTCCATGCAAGAGCAGAGTTATGGGCAGAAAATAGATTATATATACATATATATATATATATATATATATATATATATAGAGAGAGAGAGAGAGAGAGATACAGACATACACACACACACATGTGGCAGGGCTGGTAATTGAACCTACACATTATTACCCTATCACACTACAGCATGACACATTTACAGAACACGCTACTGAGATTACTAAACACAGCAGACACACAGGCATTCTACTAGGTGCATGTCAACATCCACAAAGAAAAAGACGTCAGCAGGATATATCTGTGTTGCGAAGCGTCTAAAAGCATAACCTGAGTCCCCAGGCAGACGGGAGCGTGCACACACACACACATCTAGCAGGCCTTGGAATCGAACTTACACCTAACTACCCTATCACACTACAGCATGACGCATTTACAGAACGTGCTACCGAGATTACTGAACACAGCACACCCAGAGGCATACTTCTAGGTGGGTGACATCATCTGCAAAGGCAACGATGCCGATAGGGAATGTATGTGTTGTGAGGCAACTAAAAGCATTACTGTGTCCCCAGGCAGCTGGAAACACACACACACACTTGGAAGGGCCGGGAGTTGAACATACACCTAACTACTTTAACACACTACAGCATTAAGCATTTACAGAACACGCTATTGAGATTACTGAACACAGCACTCCCAGAGGCATACTTCAAGGTCGGTGACATCATCCACAAAGGCAAAGATGCCGATAGGGAATGTATGTGTTGTGAGGCATCTAAAAGCATTACTGTGTCCCCAGGCAGCTGGAAACACACACACACACACACAGACACACACACTTGGAAGGGCCGGGAGTTGAACATACACCTAACTACTGTAACACACTACAGCATTACGCATTTACAGAATACACTACCGAGATTACTGAACACAGTACTCCCAGAGGCATACTTCTAGGTGGGTGACATCATCCGCAAAGGCAAAGATGCCGATAGGGAATGTATGTGTTGTGTGGCATCTAAAAGCATTACTGTGTCCCCAGGCAGCTGGAAACACACACTTGGCAGGGCCGGGAGTTGAACATACACCTAACTACCTTATCACACTACAGCATTACGCATTTACAGAACGCGCTACTGAGATTACGGAACACAGCACTCCCAGAGGCATACTTCTAGGTGGGTGATATCATCCGCAAAGGCAAAGATGCCGATAGGGAATGTATGTTTTGTGGGGCATCTAAAAGCATTACTGTGTCCCCCAGCAGCTGGAAATACACACACACACACACACACACACACACACACACACACACACACACACTTGGAAGGGCCGCAAGATGAACATACACCTAACTACTTTAATACACTACAGCATTACACATTTACAGAACACGCTACCGAGATTACTGAACACAGCACTCCCAGAGGCATACTTCTAGGTGGGTGACATCATCCTCAAAGGCAAAGACACCGATAGGGAATGTATGTGTTGTGAGGCATCTAAAAGCATTACTGTGTCCCCAGACAGCTAGAAACACACACACACACACACACACACACACACACACACACACACACACACACACACACACACACACACTTGGCAGGGCCGGGAGTTGAACATACACCTAACTACCTTATCACACTACAGCATTATGCATTTACAGAACGCGCTACTGAGATTACTGAACACAGCACTCCCAGAGGCATACTTCTAGGTGGGTGACGTCATCCGCAAAGACAAAGACGCCGATAGGGAATGTATGTGTTGTGAGGCATCTAAAAGCATTACTGTGTCCCCAGGCAGCTCGAAACACACACACACACTTGGAAGGGCTGGGAGTTGAATATACACCTAACTACTTTAACACACTACAGCCTTACGCATTTACAGAATGCGCTACCGAGATTACTGAACACAGCACTCCCAGAGGCATACTTCTAGGTGGGTGACATCATCCGCAAAGGCAAAGATGCCAATAGGGAATGTATATGTTGTGAAGCATCTAAAAGCATTACTGTGTCCCCAGGCAGCTGCAAACACACACTTGGCAGGGCCGGGAATTGAACATACACCTAACTACCTTATCACACTACAGCATTACGCATTTACAGAACGCGCTACCAAGATTACTAAGCACAGCACTCCCAGAGGCATACTTCTAGGTGGGTGACATCATCCGCAAAGGCAAAGATGCCGATAGGGAATGTATGTGTTGTAAGGCATCTAAAAGCATTACTTTGCCCCCAGGCAGCTGGAAACACACACACACACACACACACACACACACACACACACACACACACACACACACACACACACACACACAAACACACACACACTTGGAAGGGCTGGGAGTTGAACATATACCTAACTACTTTAGCACACTACAGCATTATGCATTTACAGAACACGCTACTGAGATTACTGAACACAGCACTCCCAGAGGCATACTTCTAGGTGGGTGACATCATCCGCAAAGGCAAAGACGCCGATAGGGAATGTATGTTTTGTGGGGCATCTAAAAGCATTACTGTGTCCCCCAGCAGCTGGAAACACACACACACACACACACACACACACACACACACACACACTTGGCAGGGCCGGGAGTTGAACATACACCTAACTACCTTATCACACTGCAGCATTATGCATTTAGACAACGTGCTACCCGAAATTACTGAACACAGCACTCCCAGAGGCATACTTCTAGGTGTTTGACATTATCCAGAAAGGCAAAGACGCCGATAGGGAATGTATGTGTTGTGAGGCATCTAAAAGCATTGCTGTGTCCCCAGGCAGCTGGAAACACACACACACTTGGAAGGGCCGGGAGTTGAATATACACCTAACTACTTTAACACACTATAGCATTACGCATTTACAGAATGCGCTACCAAGATTACTGAACACAGCACTCCCAGAGGCATACTTCTAGGTGGGTGACATCATCCGCAAAGGCAAAGATGCCGATAGGGAATGTTTAGAGAGTGAGCAGTCTGAAAGCATATTACTGTCTTAAGGTAGACGTACACAAACACGGCAGTGTTGTCATCGGGCCAACTAAATATCTACGGAGCACTACAAAACTAAATAGATACGGGATGCGCCACAGACAGTACACCCTTCGAGAGAGCAACCAGTGTGTTCAATGTAGGCATCCATCGTGACATTGAAAATGGACATTGGATGCCTGGATGACCACCATGGCTATACAGGATGTCAATGGCCATGCCCACATGCTTAGTATCACACATCTGTTTGGAATGTACTGTGTGTCCATCTACACAACGGCATACTGGGCATGCTCACACACTTAGCAGTTGCAAAGGGCCATCTTGCATGCACACGGAGTCTAATCATGGAAGAGCGCAGTGTGGCATGTACTGTGTGTCCATCTACACAATGGCATACTGGGCATGCTCACACACTTAGCAGTTGCAAAGGGCCAACTTGCATGCACATGGAGTCTAATCATGGAAGGGCGCAGTGTGGAATGTACTATGTGTCCATCTACACAACAGCGTACTGGGCATGCTCACACACTTAGCAGTTGCAAAGGGCCAACTTGCATGCAGATGGAGTGTACACACAGAAGGGCACAGTACAGAAGGTCACAGTAAGGTATAACTGTCCTCACGCACAGGGCGGTCACACATGCAGTGACCTGTACACACACAGCTGCCATCACAGCTGTCACAGGTGCAGGTCACACACGTACACACTGCAGTGTACACTGTAGCTGTCAAGTCAGCACCATGTCGTCGGTGCAGCACTACACAGCCTTACGGTCCCACAACACCATGTGACACATGACCACTAGGCTGTACAGTGGTGTACACCAGCTGTGCAGAGTACACATGTACCAACAGGGATCCAACAGGTGTTATGCATTGCAATGATACCAGTATACATGAACAGGTCGGCTCAACACATACCACGGCCCTTACACAGCTGTGACACCTGACTGTTGCTGTACACCAATGAACACACATCTGGATATGTCATACATGTGATTGTGTGGATGTGTGCATGGACTGCACACACAACACATACATACATAGTCTTTGATGTACCACATGCATAACACTGGCCTAATCAATGCTACACACACGAATGGAAGGTGGGCCCATGTCTGTTGAATGCTCACACTACAGGGGGTAGCAGTGTTGACTGGGACACATACCCTTGTACTGGTCACCTGTGACACCCATGATATCATACCGCAGTCCATGTGTTATGTATGTCAACACACATGTCCAACAATAGCAATGCATACAAACATGGCAACAGGAGACACATGTGACATCTGTACTGTGCATGCAGCAACCATGCATGTGCAGTGGCCGATGTCCGTAACATAGTTGCACCTACCAACGACATGCAGACGCAATGCAGACCCATCATTGACACCTGTATACGGTGACATACAAACAGCATGTATTGAGGGAATGAGTGTACATAATGTGGTGAACCACCTGTCTAGATGTATGTGTGCAGGGGGTGGCTTACAGTTGTGTCACACACCATCCTATCATGCCATATGCAAACAGTACGCTATGTCGCTGTTACGTGATGGTGCTGACATAATGCATACACAGCGGTTAGGTGTTAACAACTATATGTCACATGGCACCTGTAACACCTACAACCTCCCGTGTGCATATAGCAGCACATCTGCCAGATATAGCGTTGGTACACATAATGCAATCAATACCACTGCATGTCTATCAAACGTGTCATCATATGGCAGGTGTATCATTCCCAGCACTGCCATGTGTGTCCGAATGTGTAACCAGGGATGCCACATATCGCAGGGAATATGTCCCAGTTGCTATACATCCCTGTACACCATTGTAGAGATCTGTACATACGTTAGTGTGGGAAGCATGACGTCGGCTGGTGTGGTGCATCACACACGTCGGCTGTCTGTATACACATGTGTGGTCACCACAGTGTGTGTGTGTCTGTATGTATGTCTGGTTCTTGGTGTGAGGGTGTATGCTAATATACGGTGGGAAATGATCACTAACCTCATGTGGTGACTGACCCGTAATGGTGATGCATTGCACAACCCTGTTGATGCCATATGTCCCAGCCATACTGGCTACCTGTGCATGTCCCTTCTCTGTGACATGTCGTGTGGGTGCATAGTACTGTGAGGGTGATGACCACACAGGCAAGGGTCCCCACCTACACACTATGGGGTGTGCGTTATAGTGGTGTACACCCCATGAATGCAGCCATGTTCCCATACTGTTACAGGGTCCTACTGCTGCACAGTGTGGCCTCCAGCTACCAAGTGACACCTCACATCATCATTGGCCAGGCCGCTGTGTACAACCCCTGCACCATGTCACCATACCTGTAATGTGTCCTGCTATGTATGTCACGTCTCTGTCCAGTGTAGCCTGTGGCACCGACCACATGCATCAGGTGCAGTATATGTGCGGACATCTGTGTCATGTTGGTGTGTCCAACAGTCAGGTTGAGGGTACATGTAGCATGCTGATATTGCCAGACGTGCCTGTGAGTAATCCACAGTTACACGTGGGGGACTGCAAACACTGCTACCTGTAGGCACATGCAAGTACAACATAGGAGGGAACCAGGGTATCACAACCAACATGGTGCTACAGATGTAACCGAGACACATACCGTGAACACATCACAATGCATGCTGCACCTGCACAACATGGTATGACTGGTGCATGTTGACAGTACACAACCTATGTCACATACACATCTCTCAGTATTCACACACAACCACTGCAACATACACATCCCTCACTATGCATACACAGGTAATATTACATACACCTCTCACTATGCTGTTCACCCTGTGCATCAGAATATTTGTGCATAACCCTGCACCGATGGTGTGGATGACAGGGATGCAGCGCAGGCTGCATCATATGCACAGGGTGATATGTTTGCCAGGGGCATAGGCTGCATCAATGGATAACATCATGTGTGTGTGTGTAAGGGCCAGTGAGTTGACTGGACATGTCTGTGCAGAATGCATGTGGATGTTGTGGAGCCCTACAGTTGTGTTTGCTGTGTGCGTGTATGTGTGTACACAGTTCTGCCATTTGTGATGCCTACACGGGGTATAATTGACAGCCCCAGATTATACAGAGCAGGTTGTACAGCTCAATGTGTCCGTCCATGGCCACGTGACCTGTGCCTGCCTGCGGTTGCACAGGCACTACCAGGTGGAGGTACAGAGTGGCTACTGTCCAATGACACATGTCTGCTGGAACCGTGTCCCCGCTGAGACCATCCAGGGCCACGTCCACATGGCCTGCTGTGTCCTGGTGTTGACAGCGCAGCACCAGCTGCACTGCTACTGCTACCAGCACTATGGGAGCGGGCATGTGAGGTGGCACGCTCACGTTGAACTACACTAGGTGGTGTTGCTGGCCTACGTCCACATGGCCTACACCTCACTCCTACCAGGTGTTCCAGCACAGACAGCTCCCGCTCGCGGATTGCCATGCCTCAGTCAAGGATTCTGACCATTTCACCTAATCGCCTATCCAGAACATTAGCAATCTGCTGTTGAGCATTTGCCAATGCCTGGATGTTGTAATTTAGGGTATGGATAGCAGCCCTCTGCAGCCTCTGCCCTTCTCTGTTCTGCCATTCAGCACGTGCCTGTGCCGCCATTACAGTCTGGAACATGCGTCTGGTGATACCAATTGCTGCGCTCTGTCCTGCAGGTGCATGTCTGCCAGAAGTCCTCCTAAGAGCAGCACCGGCCACATGCCTGTGTGGCACATCTGCAGTCATTACACTGACACCATGGTGTATAGACACACCTTCTGTAGCCACCACATGTTCCTGTTCCACGCTAACAGACACTGACTGTCCTTCCTCTATGGCCACTGGTGATGCGGTATGTGTTGGCAGCAGAACTGTGTGCAGGGAAGAGGGGGACATAGCTGGGATGGTAACCATTGGCACAGATTCAGCCCTTGACAACCCTGCCTGTACCTCATGCATATGTTCATCACCGCTAGTATCTGCGGGGACACTAACATCAGATGGACCGCAGGAGGGTAACGCACCTACATCACCTGTGAATGCAAAGAAATACTGTAAAGTACAATAGACACAGACACACACACACAGACACACACACACACACACACACACACACACACACACACACACACACACACACACACACACACACACACACACACACACACACACACACACACACACAGACACACACACACACACACACACACACACACACAGACACACACACACACACACACACACAGACACACACAGGCACACACAAACACAGACACACGCACACACAAACACAGACACACACAGACACACCATGCATGTGATTTGTCATATGGCATGCAGCATGCCTGCGATACAGCAGAGGGCATGCAGCTCAGACATTAATAGTGTTAGTAAGCATACCTCCCTGGGGTGCACACTACAGCAAGTAGGTGTGATATCAGTAGCCATGCAGTTCACACAATCATGGTAGTATGCATGCATCCCCGTGATACACCATGTGGCCCAGAACAGGATAACAGTACACATGGCTGATGTGACCTTGACATGTAATCTGCTGACACGTGCATTAACATGCATACATGTTTGACACAATGGTGTCCTGACACATGCACAGCATCATAATGGGCTTCACATTGCAGTGTTGTGTGTATGCCCTACAGATAGAATGCATGTTTAGCAAATGTGCATGAGCATTGGAGGGTAGTGTGAGCCATCTACATTGCTATACAGTGTGAAGTACAGACAATGTGCCATTGCATTGCAACATGAGGCATCTATGTTGCTGTAGAATGCATAATATGTACACATTGCATAGCCATAACTGCAACACAGTCGTGATGTTCAACAGATCGTATATGGTAGACTTCAGTGACACTTCCAGTAGCTGTGCACAGGCTTTTAGGTTGTCCAGTGTACCACATCAACTGTATAATCGGTCAACTAAGGCTATAAATGGACCATGTGTGGACAATGTGCAACAGGGTGTATACACATCCCAAGTACTGTGTGGCTACATGTCTCTGGCCATCCCCCATGGCCATGTGTGCACATGTGTTGGCCAATTGTGTGTGATGGGCATCTTTTCCACATGTCTGTGTTGTCCCATATGACATACACCCATAGATGTCAGATATGTCACAATCCACAGGGCTATGCAGACAACAGGTTGTATGTTTGGTATGTGGGGTATAGGTCATGCGATATTGTGACAATATTGCAGACAGAACACTACATGTTTGGGACATGTCAAGTGGCACATCACAATGTGTGCACCCAATGCAGGGGCATATGACACAATGGTGACACCTGTGGGCTGCCCATATCACAGCTCACTGTGTGGTACTGTGTGCGTACCACACATGTTGTTCCAATGCATACTACATATGCCTCCATTGTAGAACAACTCCACCATTGTTGTATGCACAGCTGACCACACATGTCGCAATGACAAGTACTGTGGTTTCAAGTCGGTGTATCATTACATTTGTATATATTGCACATGGGTGGTGTGTGTGAATGAAGGGTGGTGCGACCTGCATATCATGACTGGAACAAGCTTCAGGTGTGCAGGTGTTAACTGGCCACATGGCAAATAGATCTACACTGTAAAATGCCTGATACTGATGACAGTTGCACCTGCAATGGACCCATGTCTGTGCGGCATGCCAGAGGTACCTGTATAGGGGTGACACACCAGTATTAACATTATCCATGACTGTATGACAGCCACAGGTTGCACTGTGCATGTGAACACATTCACCTGGGTAATAGCATATAGTATGCACATGTGTGCATACACAATGTAGCATCCTGTAGTATGCATCATGTATGTCCACATACCTGGCATATGTTTTTACTTTACATAATGTGCAGTGACACATGCAACTACATGGGATATAATAGCCATATGTGTAGTACTGACTTACCAGGCAACTCCAGGCTCATTGGTTGGGAGACACCCACCTCCATGATGGCAGCTAGTGTTTCTGGATGCTGTTCCCTGGGTGTCGCCAGACTGGCCAGTAGCTCCTCGGTGTGTGTGAGTGGGGGCTGGGTTGGTGGCCCATCACCTGTTCCACCTTGTTCCCTGGCTATTGCAGTGGCACGCTGTTTTGCATGTCGTATCAGGTCCGTGCAGTGTCTGCGCACCTGCTGGTAGGTGCGGTTATGGCCACCCACATCATTCACCCTCCTGCGTAGATCCTGCCACAGGTCATCCCACTGCTGGGCATGCTGTGGCACATGGCTGAACAACAAGTCATAGTTGTCATGGAGCTGTGGGATGAGGACATCATCCACCTGGTGGATGTATGCTGGGAGGCATGTACGGGGCATTATCTGTAAGACATAATGATGGTGACAGGTCACAGTTTCAGAGATGTACAGAGATACTGCTGCACATACATGTCTATGACATCTACTAGATCTGCACAGTTATCTTTGCAAAGCATCATGACACTGACATGACTGATGTGTTTGTGTCACACATGTCACACCCATTATGCATTGGATATCATCACCATATATGTGTGTCACCTCATTACAGTGTTCATACTCCATGTAAATGCTGTCTTGCTGTGGGCATGTCTATTTGCCTGAACTTGTGTTCTTACCTATCTGCACATGCCTCGATGTGTCCACGGTACTACTGTTGACCTGGATGCTGTGTATATGTCACATATCAACACAGACACAGCCGTAATGGACTTGAGCAGTGACAATGCACACATATGCATGGACACCTGTACATGCATGTGTTTTGCCATATACATCTAACCAGCACTGTACAACTGTTCAACATCCTGCCACGGATCGCCTGTATTGCACATGTGATAGACATGGGACAATGGCTAGTCAGGCGACATTTTCAGG
The DNA here is from genome assembly GCF_019279795.1 of Protopterus annectens. Lineage (NCBI taxonomy): Eukaryota > Metazoa > Chordata > Ceratodontiformes > Protopteridae > Protopterus > Protopterus annectens. The sequence continues at coordinate 93,679,683 of NC_056741.1, forward strand.
GATGGTCATCAACCATAGCATGTGTGGGCATGGTTTCCAAGCTGTAACAGACAGCCATTGTGCCACCGCAAGGTGCATCAGTGCCACATTACTGATCCAGTCAGTTGATAGTACATCTACCATGCGGCCATCACACCATGTATGACTGGGATGACATGTGCAGCTTTGATGGACAGGGTTGCATGGTATGGCAGGAGTATGTCACATATATGGCACAGGGATATGTCCAGCCTGTAGAGATCCCAGTATTAGGACGGTGGCTGTCCATGACATATGTCATATAGATCAGGATATGGACATGTTGCATGTCCATCATCATGGTGTAGCAAATGTCCTTCTGCAAGGTAGACAGCATGCTGCATAGTGGAGGTGTGGATTGTGAAGGCTGGTATCGCACATCTATACATAGCCATTACCCCTTACAGGTGGTATGTGATCCAATATTGGTCACCACAGTGCTGTATATGCCTGTCCAGTGATCTTCATGCTCATGGATGGCACCCTGACATGACATGGGTACCTCATATAACTACCTAAGGTGCCTGGAGATGTCACCATATCAGGGGGTGCACTGCACAGCACCATCCCTTACACAGTGTCCATAATGTTGACCACAGCCTAGGTAGTAGTTTATGGGTACAGAGATGTTCACCTAGCGGTGACACTGCTGGTATCATCCATCAGACTGTGCACATATGTCACACACCTCACCCACACAGCCCATTCTGTATGTTGTTCACAACACTGACACAGCTATACTGATAGGTCATGGCCATTCACAGCCTTACATACACAGATGCCTAACATTTGTCTGTGTGGTATGAGCTACAATGAGGGTGGGGTACAACACATTAACCCTGTTCTACTGTAGCTGGCACTGATGTGCTATGCATGTCACTCTTGCACCATTTGTAGTTGTGAGTCTGTCAACAGGCCACTGGTGGAACACTCCTGTGACATGCAAAGGTATTTGTAATCAAATATTCGTGCTGTCTTGTACATCTGTACTGCTAACATCTACAGTGCTAATGGTTCATGGATGTGCACACCATACTCATCAGGGTTATAGTGCGGTGCCACCCTAAATGACTGTCATCACCACTTGTGGGTTGATATTATCCAACACCCTATCTGTATTGTATGGTCATGCTAGGCACTTGTTCAGAACTTGTGAGCATGTCATGAGCTACTGATTACTATAGCGCCAATTTCACACCATTTCCCACAGGTACACTGGCTGTCCTACACTTCCCAGCTTGCTTAAGGTACGACAGCTGTTGTACACACGTAACGCACATATCCTGTGGGACATGGTTGTATATACAGGCATGTCCAACTGTCACGTACCAGTGCTACTGCCTGTCTATATGAGGGATATGTCATACATGTGGCAATAGAGCAATTGTCTCATGTACGCATTCAATACTCACCTCCCAACATACGGGACTACAGCCTGTGGGGGATGCACTTCTGCAGCCGTGCCGGGCCCATAGTTCTCAGGTGTACCTCATTACGAGGAACATACCTCATTTAGGGTTCTAAAAGGTGCATGTTCCTCAAGGTTCCACATTGGAAGGGTCTGTCACACATTCATTGTTGTAAATAGTTTACCTGCTAGCCATGGCTAAATAGATGGGAATCATATTAATTCATTGGAATATCTTTTTTATACGTAAGACCAGCCTATTTTAGCCATCATATGCCCTTCCTAGTTGACGCTGTTAGTAAGCCAGTTGTAAGTGTTCCATGTTTTGCCCATTTGTCACACAGTATGAGGGCTAATGTTCCTCAGTTTGGGGACAGGAGGCTGACAGCTATGGCTGGGGGTAATGCTGTCGTCAACCCTGACTGCACCTGACAGTCATTTGGGGATGTGTAACATTAGCAACACACCTCACCCATCACATAGTCTCACATGATCTACACCACTGGCCACACCTACGAGGACAACTTGTGCAGTATGTCTCCATACTCACTGTAGGCACCAGAGGTAGCCCACATCATGGGAGACAACATCACCAGCTTATAGCCCACAGACTCATGTGTGCCCATCACATACAGCCAATAGTGAGTTATAACATTCACAACACACCAGTCATAGCTGACTCTGTAGGGAGTCACACTGCAGTTCCACACAGCAGGCTACACAAGGCGTTAGTTGCTTACATCTTGCTGTCGGGTAACTGCTTCTTAAACATAACCTATGCACCCATGCCACACCTCACCAGGTACGATATGTCTGTCATTCACCATGTTAGTGTGACTGCCCTGTGATGCCACTTCACAGACTCTGTGTGCAGGGACATGCAATAGCTCATCAGTCTTATAGCCCTGAAGGTGTGAGCCTAGCCCTGGGGAGCATTTTGCATTCGTCCGGACACGATACCACTGTACAATGACCAACTGTGTCACTTCAACAGTTGCCTATGCTCCTATTGTCATTCCACAGGCATGTGGTATCTATCCGCTATGACTGTCCTGGTCAAACACAATGCTGTGGCATAGATGACTTGCACCTGTCAGCCCTGGGAGTACAGCTCACATGTAAGGCTCTTGCTGCTTCTGTACTGCCTGTCTTGCACAGTTTCCAATAACTGTCACCGGCAGGGCGGTATCTGGCAGGCACGACATGGGGTCATGTGACGCAATGCTTGCATCTTCCTCTGTGATGCACACAGGCAAGGCACACCTTATAATGCACCACTCAAACATCTCTGCAGTGACTGGGACCTGCCTCTAGGCTCTGCAGAACACACCTGCAATGACAGGTTATAGACAGACCATATATTTCAGGCACATACCTGGACCGGCACACCCACAGCTGAGGGGTTCCCATATCCCACTATGTTTTGCACACATCCTGGCAAGTTGCTTAGCACAATGCATCAGAGGTGCTCCACGTGCAACTAACTGTGTCCGGGACCGCTATACACATTGTAACAAGCGACAGAGTCAACATCATACCCCACGGGTAACATACCTTCTATGTTGGTATAGTGGACAGTGGGCCTCAGACAGCTACTACTGATGTGTGACTGACACTACCCCACACTTCACTGGGATAGCCACTCATGTACCATCACATCCATGAGTCATACCCTCTGCTCTGCTGGATCAACCCATACACACCACCTCCAAGACCTACATTACCCTTGGCATGAACACTACCACCATGTGACTGGTGTTACACACCTGGGGTTATCCCCTCATTGGTGGATTCTGAACATATGCTAATTGACCTTGTTAGCCACATCCCGGCAACACACCCATCACAGCATACACAGTACATGTGTACTACAACACCTACTACAGACGTCTGCTGACAGCGGTTGTTAACATCATGACACCCGTGCAGATGGACAATGCACATACAAATGCTGACACATACCCCAGTGCACTTCATTAGCATGTACACAACTGCATGGATCATGCTATTCCACACAGAGCCATGATGGTACACACCAGATAACAGATGCCACTCTGGTGGTCATGTTCCATGGACATATGATGTACAACAACAGGTGTAGGCTGTTGCACAGTGGTGTACATTCCCATGTGTGGGGTGGCTCACTGGTCAGCTGTGGTGGGGCCACAGGGTCCCTCATCACATACTCCAAGACTAGCTACGTAAACATGACTGCCATTCATTCTGGAGTGTACCACCAGGCATTATGGTGGCATGTCAGTATTCGATGGCAACACCCACATCTGCTGTCACATACAACAGTCACTCAGGAACATTGCAGACCCAGGTGTTGATGGCAACATGCTGGAGGATGGATTCAATGCTGACAATACACCCTCTCACTCACTACAGGGCTGCAATCCATACATGAACATTGTGGTGTCCCTGTGGTCACACCTACACAGTACTGACCTACATTCTATATGTCCTGGGACACTGGCCCCATGTCACCTTCCAACGTCCCAGGCTGTGATGTCCACCAACCTCTGAATTACATGTCTCCTCACTAGGCCACCATATTCCGTAATAGCCTTGTTTCAGACATTGTAGCCCCTGAATGGCATACAGCAGCATTTATCACACTACACACAGGTGGCACCGCATTGCATGAGTGGGACTATAGTCCTACACACCTGACTGGACTGTTCTGCATGGCTATGGGGCACATCATCAAGGACATCATTCACAGAGACATTGTTGGGCTCCCGTCCTTTGCTGCCACCTGGGTTGGGCTTGTTAAGGCCAGAGCATGGCCCCTACACATGGTGGACTCCTTTCATACAGTTGCCAGGACAGTTGCTGATGGTACGGGAGTCCACACATCCTACATTGTCCTCTCATTGCCTTTCAGCACCATTCCCCATTCTGGTATTGACAACATACACATCCACCTGCACATCATACCCTGTGTCTCAGGATGTTATGCTATGTGGCTCATGGACAGGACACACAGTGAGGCCAGCATACCATAGTACCTACTACATGTCAGGTACATTTGGCATACCACGGTCCTCAGTCATAGGGCCCCTCATGTTCAGTATATGCTTCCCTGTGGAACAGGCTGGCACACGGGACTTTCCCTGCCTAGCTTTCAAACCCCTACATACCAAGCACCATGATTGCTCCACCAGCTGATACTGACTTCAACCATATGTGTATTGCTGTGACAGATACATAATATGACTATCATGGCATCAAGTTGCATGACACAAGGTGCATGCACATCACCTTTGCATTACACCATTCACCCACTGACTATCACATGGATGGTAGTCCCCTACATACATATCACATTGTACATGTTTGCAGTACACACATATGTCGCACCCACTCCTGTGGTTACCGTATTGCCACTGTGGCATGGATATCCTTCTACGTGGCCACACCTATCTGTACTGGGTGTGTAGCTGGTACATAGGCACCCATTGTACCTCTGAACTCAAGACATCTACACACATTCAGGGGTACACCACCCCATTTAAGGTGTACCTTACACAACAGCTACAGCTTTACATGCCACAACATTGACATGCCATGATGTTTACTGAGCTCCAACAGTTTAAATATGCGGCTGCACTATGGACACCACATCTGTACACATTTGCATACTACATACTCAGGGGTGACCTCTGCTGATCAGACAGGACCCATGTCCACAACATTATTGATGGATATACTCCTCATACGCGACATAAGCAGAGGCCACTGTGAGCAACATGCTCATGGATATGTGCACACATGCCACAATGAGTGGGATGTGCTTCTGGGTTACATTCCCAAACTGGACACTCACCATGCTGTGGAACATAAGTCCTATGTACATCACGCAGGGACACTCAGTAGCACTGTTCATGTGATACCTCCCTTGGTGGTTGGGAGACACATGTAGGCCTGGGATCACTGCAGTTGCTGTACTGTGCAGAGGTGCAGGTGACACCTGGCTCTGCTGTTCACAGGACACTACCCTGGAGAGGTGCCACTAGTGTGAACACTGTAGTTGTGCTTACACATGGACTTGCCAGACTGCATAGTACCCCACTATGCACCTGTGCAGCTATTACATGTCCTTTGTGCATGGTTACTTGGTAGTCCTTCCATTTAGATTAGCTATCATGCTATTACTATGTCCCATACCTACAGGCCATATGTATCCTGTTATTGTACATACCAATAGACGATACCTGTGGTATGCATGATATGCCTGTTATGCTGTGTAGAATATCTGTCATATCTACCTATAATACTATACATTACACATATTTCACATAGTATCCCATAATGCAAAGCATACTTGCACAGCGGGTCCACCTTACATATGTCATTAACGTTATATGCCCATACACATGCGTGCTGTGACAGTATATCAACATATACTATCCCCTGCTATGGCACGTCCTTATTAGACATACCCTACCACTGATGGCGGGTTGTATGGCATTGTTCTGTTTAATGCCCTCATGTAGCATCCCTTGTGGTGTCTGTGCTGTGTACCTTGTGTCCCACTGCTGGACGCACAGTTTCTACAAGCATTAGTATGCTCAGCAAGACATCACTACATAAATACCTTTCCCAACTTTATACATTGCGGACACATTTAATTAATGCAAACCAGGCTATACATACAGTAAAACTAATTAATACAGATCATGCTATACATAACCTTACATATCGGGCATTCTACATACCTTGTTGTCATTACGGCGTTTCGTTTCTATCTCTCTCACAGTATTTCAACTGTTATTCAGTATGAGCATACGGTTTAAATGTCTGGCAAGTCATCCTTATCTACGTCGATACCTGAAACATGTGGATTCATCCCGCCAATTGGTGTTCCTGAGTGACTAATTACTTGCATATCAGTTGTGCAGCTACTCCATTCGCCAATTACACAGCGACAGTGGGGTATAATTGGATTCTCCACTTGGGCGATGCCTATTTGCCCTACCTTCGGGGAGACGGTCTGTATTGTGTTTTGTTATGTGTAACTCCAACTGCTATGCATGGAGACAAGTATAGTTTGGATTCATGTCCCCCGTGGATTGTGTGTGACAGGTAGAGTATTTGGTTCAACATGTGGGTGTACCTGTCATCCCAACGTCTGATAACGGAGTATTGCAATCAAAACCTGTAACATGGCTGTTTGTTCCATTATACAACACCTGCAATTTTGCATGACGCCTTTAATTGTGTCTCTCACATGGTATGTTGAGGGTTCTGTAGATGTAATTGACTGACTGGATGTTTGTGCTGCTATTACAGTTTGTATTGCTTTAGTTTCTAGTGTGGGTGATGTCGGTGGTTGTACGTAACATAAAAGGTTTGTGGGCCTTGCATTTCTACATAATCCGTATATATGTGTGTGGGCTCCATCCCTAATTAGAGAGCTAACAGTTAGTAGACTTATGTTATGGGATTGTACGTTGGGCCATTGTTAATTGGTTTCTATATCGTCTGCAGGTGAGCTTGCTACTTGTATACCTTCATAATTGCAGCAATATATCAGGGGATATGTGTAAGTGACAGCTATCCCTTGTATTTCTGTCCCAGATATTTGCAGTCACTGTGGTTGTGTTGTTAAAAGGTCCTGTTTGCCATGGGTTGCCACCTTTTCATATGGTCATTGTTGGACACTTGCGGGACACAAAGCAGTGTTTACAGGCCAACACGTAGCCATGGTCAGTACACAGGTAGCACATACTTTTATCCTCACTACATACCTATTGTTGTGTGACTTTGGCTTCTTATCATATTGCATGTAACATTTAGGTTTCTTACATACAGGCATAACTATTAAATATGACTGTTATATTATATATGGGACATATTTATGTCCTACCATCTCAGACATTTGCCCTTTGTACTGTTTTATGTCAGGACACACCTTCCCAGGGTGGGGCTGTCCCTCCTACTGTGGGACAGGTAGTAACCATATACCTACGGCTAGCTATACCCACACCTACCGTACTGATCTGCCTCTGACTTGGCACTAACAAACACATGTTGTGGACACACACACACATTACAGTCACACAGAGACGCACACGGCACCCTCAACGCACACTTACACAGACTACGGCACTCACAGACACAGTTGAACACAGTACCTATGTGGACCACGACACCGGCAGCGGTGACTAACTTTCCTTTCATATCATCATACTATTACTCGCGGATGTACTGTTCTGGTACTGTGTTCTATCGGTCTTTCAGCCTCGTGGTTATGCATGTCGGTATGTTACACATTCCATGGTTGGCGGTATCCTTCTTATTTGTACCTCCAAGATGTTATGAATGTCGTTGAACTATCTATTATATTTGCAGATATCACTGAATCCATCTATATCACCATATATCCCTCTATTGCCCTTTCTATCTGTATTATATATATGCATATGTATACATATATATATATATCCATATATATATATATATATATATATATATATATATATATATATATATATATATATATATATATATATATATATATATATATATATATATATATATATATATATATATATATATATATATATATATATATATATATATATATATATATATATATATATATATATATATATATCTATATATATCTATATATATATCTGGGAACGTGACAGGCACACAGCACCACCATATGCTGTAAGACTCATGTACTGTTCAGGTGTTGGCATTCCGTGTTCCACTGGCTGTTGTGTTTACAATGTTTGAGGGCTGCCTATGTAGGAGTCACACATTGGGCCACCTATACATTACAATTTACAGGTGGTCATGTTTGTGTGCCATCCATTTTACTGTGTGTGCAGGTGGAGAGGTGTCAGTCTGTAGGGACCTACACTGTCAGAGTATGTGCTATACGTTCCCTCTTTGCCAAGACATAGGCATATTGGGCATGCCTCCGTCTGCCTACTGGGGCTGGCACAGTGTGTTCATGGTCTGAATCCCTCTGTGCCTGTAATGGCCTTGGCAATTGCAGTGGGCTATGAGGGCCTTCACCATTTTGCCCCTACTGCAGCTGCTTCCGCAGGATCATATTATGTAGCATGGCACATACTATGACGATGTGGGCATACGTGCCTGGAGAGTACTGCAAGGCTCCACCAGATGTATCCAAGCACTGGAACCATGATTTCAGCATCCCGAACACAAGCTCTATGATGATTCTGGTTTGTGCATGTGCCTCATTATGGCATTCTTGCATGGGTGTGTGTGCATTTCTGATGGGAGTCATCATCCACGGCTCCAGTGCATAGCCAGCATCCATGAGATGGCCATGTGGGATGTCCCCCCTGACAAATACCTGATACAGCTGTGAGGCATGCCAGATATGGGAGTCATGGTAGCTTCCAGGGCTGCCAGCACACACATCCATGATAATGCCCTGGGCATTGCACACAACCTGGCAGTTGATGGAGTGGAATCCCTTGCGGTTTATGTAGCGCCTACCCTGCTCACCAGGTGGTGACTTGATTTGTATGTGCGTGCAGTCTATCGTACCCAGTACCTCTGGGTATTGTGCCACACGGTGGAAGTGGTGCATATTGCTGGCCAACTCCTCCTGAGTTCTGGGGAAGTATATCTGCTCATTGGCATGTGGTAACATGGCATCCAAGAACTGGTGTAGTACCCTGGATGCTGATGCCTGTGAGATACCCATTATATCTCCAGTTGGCCTTTGAAAGGTACCTGTGGCCAGTATTCACAGGCTTACACATACCTTCGTGTCCACTGGGATGGGTTCCCCTCTGTTGTTTCTGGTTCTCAGGCGTGGCCGGCACAAGCTCCACTATTTGCTGTAAGATGTCCCTGTCCACCCTGTAACGCTCTACTATCTCCAGGTCATGTAGCCCCTGGTAGGTTACCTTTGGTCTGAACACTCTCCTTCTCCTCCAAGGACTGCGGTGGTTGTCGGCATCATCCTCCACAACACCGTCAGTCTCTAACACATGCTGATGAATCACAGCTATGGCAGCTCCCAACATGTACATTTTAAAAGTTCCCCGTGTGTTTACACCTATGGTGCAGTGTTTGGGAATACACAGGTGTGTGTTGGGTGCTTTCACACTTTATACTATTGTGCTGTGAACACCGATGATGTCATAGGGTGTGTATGTACGATCGTAGCTACAGGTTATCTTATGTGTTTTACTGCCGGAACTACTATTGTGGTGCCTATGGTGTTTAATTACATTTGCCTGCCGTGGATTACCTCTTGACCTTCCCTTTACATTTCTGCGTGTTGCACCTACCATTTTCTGGCAGGCATCCTGCAGCCTACTTTCATTTGTACTTTCCTGGACCCGGAGTATCTTGCGTTATGTGTGCTACTGCCGGTCTGCTGTTGGTTTGCTTTGCTCTGCTGTGTCAGGTCTCCTATCTTTGCAATCCAGTACCTCCCCTCCTTTCTTTGCATTCAAATGCCTCCCCTATCCTGTTTTGCAGGTTTCTGCAAGCATACTTGTCAGCTGCCGTCGATTGGCCTTCGTGGGTTGATTGGTGTTGATTGCTCATTAGTACTCCAATTACCCTACTTCCACATTTCCTTCTTTTCTTCCCCTGACCTTCCTGTTTCTGCTATTGTTTGCAGTGCTTGCATCCGATTACTGGGTTTCGGGCACGTTTTCATCCTTGTACACATGCGCTTTTGGCCACCATGTGTGCTCTCAGCTAAACGATTCCTCCCCACCCCTGTCCTGCAGCTTTGCTTAGCAACGGAGAGACCAGATTTGCAATGCTCCAATGTGCTTACTGCTACGGTGGACACCCCTCTGCTGATGTCATGTATCTCCTCTGAGCCACTCCTCGGTGTTATACCGCTGCGCCGTATGGTACAACCTTCATCCGGCGGGACATTTGCGATTCTGTATTATCTGCCTCATTTGCATGGCATTGACTACTAATTCATAGTTACCGCGCTGAACACTATCGCAAGCCCTTAGCAACCCTTGCACCTTGGTTGTGGTGTTCCATGCCTACCATTGTGTATTATGCTGTAAACCTGATTTCTATTACGTTGCGATTTTATGACATTTTTATATTATTTCTTTATGTTACAGCTTCCACACACATGCCCTGCGGTTGTGCTGTGCGTTACTGTGGACATGACATTAAATGTTGTTATTTACGTGTTGTGCATCTTTTCTTATGCCATTGGCTGTGTATTTCGCCATTGGCATATTTTAACATTGTGATACCTGGGTCTGGCCCTCTTCCATAGCTCCGATGTTCTGTTTGGGAAAATGTAAACCATGTTTTTTGGTTTACATTTCCGTGGGCTTACGCCTGCACCACTTCATGAATTGCTATATGCCTTCATTTGCATGGTGCGACACTGCACATGGGGTGATTAGCATACCTATGCCGGGGGCTGCGCAGATCTGGCGTACGCCGGTAGTGCACATGGAATTGGATCGTACCTGAATCGCTCGACGGCCATATTTGGCGTTATAACGCCTACGCTATGCATGCGCCTGGCGCAAGCTTCATGAATCCCGGGGTAAGTCTCTCAAACATTAGCAAACAGCTTACTGTAGTCAAAAGTGCAGGGTTTGAATCCTTCAGCCTCCATTAGTCTCTCTTAAGCAAGTCACTCACACAGTGTTCCTTGATCACCCTTAAAAAGGGACACTCTGTAAAGTGAGTTTATCTGATTACCAAATAGATAGAAGAAATGGTATTTAAAAGGTGTGCCTTTGTTCCCTCAGTATGTTTGAGTTTGGCCAGAATTCTTGAGCAAAGATAATGAGAGGCAGTTTTCCTATTCCTTGTAAAACTTGTAGCTTTCTGACAAAGTGTAGTGGATTGCAGTCTTTAAATAATGACAGGCATGAATTTAAAACTTTGTATCCTTCAAAAATGCTTGCTAATGCAAAGCTTTTTATTCTAGCAATTTTCTAAATATATGAGAGAAACATTTCAAAGTCTGTTTCTGTTTCTGGGTCTTTGTTTCTGATTTGAGCTTAGAAGCTGAGAGGACAGAGGGAGTCTGCAATGAGTTCCACTGCATAGCAGCAAGGTGAGACATTTCTGGCCCACTATTTTTTTAATTTATTCATTTACTTGCTTGTGTTTAGTCAAGCAGGTGGTTGCAAATAATGGTTGTGAGTGTTCATAAATACATGGTTCCTGCAACCAATAGTAGTTATGGTGAAAAGGAAGGAACTGACTGCAGTAAGCATGAACATCATTGTATAAGCCATGTTCTTTGGGTACAAACCTTAGTTTCCTTGTTTTGTTGACTGTTAACAGTGTGTGTTTATTATACGGCTGTAAATAAACTGGAGAGCATGAAGCGTATGAGTCTAATGATAATATTTTAACTGTGAGTTCATTTATAATTGTTTTTTTGTAGGCACATGGGTGCAAAATGCACTGTATTGGGCTACTACAAAAGTCTTTCTGTATGAGTAAGGCTTTGAGTTGCTTTTGTAGTGCAGAATTTGATTCTCTCAGCCTTTGTATGTCTACTGTGTCACCTCAACAGAGTTCTCAGGCTGCCCTTGATAAGGGATACTTGCTTCCAGTGAGCTGTCCCAAGCTGTTATCAAATGCATTGCACATTTGTCTTTTTTTTTTACTTTATGCATCCTTCACATAAATGCTAATTTGTGCTTCACTATATGCTGCTTGATAATGGTCCCAGCATGTCTTGTACTTTAATGGATTTCCAGATGCATTTGCTATGCATTTGAGTTTAAAGGGGAGTGCTGTTTACTGTTGCCCATGCAAAGTCTGTTTTCGGTGCAAGACTGTTCTGTTTTGTTTAGCAAATGTCTGTCTGTCTGTATTTTTGCTGCAAAATTTGAAATAACAGTATTAAATTAAGTCCAGTCAAACATCTGTGATCATTGTAGAAGTAAAAAAAGGAAAGAAATAGTATGTACACTGACAGGCTTGAGCAGTATTTTATTGTAATTGAGGTCAGATAGCTAAGTAGTGTGATACTGGTATGGCTGTGGGGAGAGGGGCATTCCATTACCCCGTCTAGGGTCCCATGGCTAAGTTTGATGATAACCATTTTTATTTTTGTTGCCTAAGTCATTGTGCTAAAAGCTTTTTCTTGCAATGGAGTTATCAAAATAGTTGCTGAACAGTGGCCTTTCTAAACTTCATGTATATTATTCTGTTATTTTCCCTCTAGCACTCTGCAGTTTCTCTTGTTCACTGAGATTTCCTTTAACTGCAATACTTCAACTTTTGTCAGCCCCTCTGATTACACCTATTACTTCTTAAATATATCCCTTTCTCTTTTATTTCTACCCTGTTTTAAAATCCATTTTCATTGTATCCTGCTAACTAGTTACTCCTTCTAAAGAAATGTCTATCTTCACTAATAACCCTCAAATAATTTCCACTACAATTTCATGAAATTCTTTTCTTTTTTTTTAAAGGTAAGTAGGAAAGTGTCAGTGCCTCATTTTTACTTTGTAATAATGCATTTTTATCTTAGTTTTTATCACTGCATGATCTGAAATGGTTATTGGATGTTCATAGCTGATAGATATATACAAGGGTAGTCACCTTTGCAGGCCATTTTATGACTAGCAAATTATGTTTTAAAGGACATACTCAAGCCAACCCTGTACAGTATGTCTGTGAAGTGAACACTTTAACCTTTAAAGTAACTTCCCCTCAGCTTACATTAATACCCATTTGTTGACCAGGTAGGTCAATTGGACACACAGTCCATTTCCAGGAGGAGCCTGCAAGCAATGTCTGAATAAGTAACTTGCTCAGGGTCACACGGTAGACAAATGAGGGTTGAAGGAATCAAACCCTGTACCACAGGAACTATGGCTCAAAGCATGAACCCTCTGCACTAACTTCCACACTAATAATAGTGGCCATGTGTTAACCAAGTAGGCCCACCAGATACACAGTCCCTCTCAGGTACAGCCCAGGACAAATATGTGGTTAAGAGTCTTGCTTTAAATCACAGAAAGCAAATAAGAACTGAGACAATCAAACCCTGTGCCACAGGGACTACAGCTTGCAAACTGAACCTCTGCCCCAACTGCCAGATGTGTGTTAAAGTTTTCAGTTAAATGCCCATGCTCCATTTAGTATAATTTCTTTCCAGACTAACCAAATTAATGTACCTTCAGGAATAATACGTAAATTCTGTCTGAGTTCCTACCACTGAATTCGTATCTTACACACCAAATATTTTCAGATGTTCCTTCAGAAACCTACCCTCCTCTGTTGCTATATTTTCCCTTCCAAGTTCCAAAATACTTCCTCGGTATTGCAAATCAATTTCCAGTACCCACCCATAAATATTATTGTCTGATTAAAAGCTGATTATGTCAACCAAAATTTTCATAAGCTCAATAGTTGCAGTTTTTGGTGGAATATAAATACATGACAGCATAATCCTCCTCTCTTCCCCATAGCCCGTTACAACCACAAATCAACCATTATTGTTTTTTTTTTCCTGTTTCATCATTATTGGAGCCCATCTAGCAATCAGTATTAATACTCACCTTTTCCTTTGTGTCTGATATTTTGTTGAATACCATCCTGAAATCCTTTCTTTGTTAAACTTGCATAGTCTATCTAAACATATCTCCCTCAGCCTTACTATTTGCACCCTACATTTCTTAATATAATTCAATGAACTTTGCTTTTTGCCTATACCTATAAGACTATTTACATTCTAAGATAAGATGGGCAGAATAGTCATTATAATGGAAAGCTTCTGACATAGATATAGCATAATTAACACCTCCATAGTATTGTTAAACGTGCCATCTATTTACCCACTTTATCCCTATCTATCTTATGGTAATCATTATTAAAGCTATCAAGGATGCCATCTTTTAACCTTTCATATGCTTTATCACTGCTACTTCTCTCTCATCCCCAATTTCTTATTCAAGTCCTTCTGCTACTTATACTCCAGTGCAAGACCACAGCAGTCAATAAAGCAAGTAACCTTCCTTATTACCACTTGCCACAACTCATTTTAATATACTCTTAAAATGTTTATTTTTTTCTTTGCTGTCACACTATCTAATGCTCAGCTTCTCCTTCATCTCACTTACCTAAGATTATACACTTTTGTCTTTCAAACTCCAATGTAGTAACTTCAGATCAACACCCCCCTCTCCCACCACTCAGAAATTCCACAACTCCACCTCCCATCTATTCTCCTCTACTCTTTTCTGATGTACCTTCACACTGTTAATTAGCTCTACCTTTCTCTCATCCACCCCTTTTCAGTCCTGTTGCAATCACCCCAGTAACCTTTCTCCTTCCTTTATCATATCCTTCTTCTCTCTATTGTTTCTTCTTGCATCTCATAAAAGTCAGCCCTGCTATGCAATTTTAATACTACCCTGATCTTTTTGTCCCTATCTCTGTTTTTCACTGGACACACACAACAACTCACACATGATGCACACACATTATCACATGCATGTGCACACATATACACAGGAGGAACATGGAGATTATACATGCACGTGCACACACACACACACACACACACACACACACACACACACACACACACACACACACACACACACACACACACACACACACACAGATATACACAAACACATATACAGGTAAAACATGCAGATTACATATAAGTGCAATCATAGTGAGACCACCCTATGAACATGTTCAATAGCACTTGAGAAGTGGATATGCAGTAGGTATAGTGAGGGGGCTGTCAGTCACTTTCATATATGATGTAAACCCATGGGTGGCTCCAACCCCCCCCCCCCTTAAAGGCAGATATTTTGCATTATGCCTTCTCATCTTGTTGAGGAAGCATTAAATATATGTACACCCCTAAGACACATATCATTGCCATTCTTATAGGTTCATCGATTAGTATTAGGCTAGCTGCCCTTGTGGGCCATTTTAAGCCTAGCCAATTAACACATGTAAGAATCAAGCACTGCATCTTGCATCTGTAAGGCAAATATCTAGGCCATTATGCCAACCTTCCTCTTACCAGAGAGAAGGGAATAACCACTGCTTAGCATTCCATTCCCACAGCACCCTGACTGCTATGCAATTCTAGGTCATCTAAGTAAAAATCAGGACTTTTCTGTGCTAC
Organism: Protopterus annectens; assembly: GCF_019279795.1. Lineage (NCBI taxonomy): Eukaryota > Metazoa > Chordata > Ceratodontiformes > Protopteridae > Protopterus > Protopterus annectens. Next base: position 93,695,222 of record NC_056741.1, read on the forward strand.
ACCATAGACCTGAATTTGCAAGAAAACAACTATTTCATTTCTATTGTCTTTCACAATTGAAAAGCAGGAAAGATGCATTTTTGATTGACAGTTCACATTTTTCTAACTTGAGCATCTGATTTTTAAAAAAACGGTGACGTCCAAGACAGTAAAAAAGAGCACATTTGGTCAATGGGATTAATCAGGTACCAAAAAAAGAGTCCAATTAAAATGTACACCCTTGTGATGCCCCTCTATCTAGATCAATGTGATCTGAAGCTCTTCCATTCATCATATAAATAAAGCTGCAGCTCTCTCCAAGAAACTCCCTCCCCTAAGATCTACAGCAAAACTTCAAAAAGAAAACCCCAAACAATCACATCAAAAGATTGTTTAATGTTCACCACCATGATCCCTGCTTTCCTCTCCAGATAGCTCAACAAAAGCATCCAATGATATGTAGAGGGTCTACATGTCAAAGGACAGTTGTGGTGGAGCCATTACTAAAGGTAGCTGAATTTCAATATACTAACTCAAGGCTACTCATAAAATGTTGCTGTTAATGATGGGAGGAATATGCTCTTGTAGTACATAAAATGGCCTTATTATCTTCAAAACTGCTTGCTCTAAAGCATGAAGGTTAGAACCAATTAACAGTGTTTGGGTTCATACACATAAACATAGTTATAACAAGTTTGGTCTATTGAAGCTTATTTGTATGAGACATCTTTTACATGAGACTTGAGATTTCACACAGGTGGCAACCACTTTGGGAAGAGTATTGGAAACCTACACACAGCCTCAAAAGCACAAGCATATTTCTCCTTGCCACACGAGTAAGTATGACAAAGCAAAGTGTCAAACAGCTTTTAAAACTGTTGGTTAATGAAAGACACTGTTTGCTTCTGGATGCAATTTATATGGCGGTGTGTGTGGCTGCCTTTAAACCTATCAGACATTTTATACAACTGTACCTTTTTAAACTTGTAGACCATCAGGGTGGGTAGAACTCATTATGTATTATAAGGCACTCTAGAAAGGATTCCTGCTTCTTTATTTACTGGTTAAAGTACCTTAACCTGCTGAGCTAAACTATTAGACATTATATGTATTTATTTGCTAACCAGGTAAGCCCACTAGGCACACATGTCTATCTTCAGGGGTAAGACAGTAACAATGTCAGATTAAGTGACACAGTCAGAGTCACGCAAGTTGCAAATTGAATCTAAAGGAACCAAACCCAGGTCTTTAGGATGAATCTCATCAACACATTATGGCTTTGTGAGAATGGTGAACTATCTGAAACAAATACTTTGATATGAACAAGTCCAGAGCATGAGTATCACCATATTCTAGGATTTCTGATTGAATATAAGGTTATATAGTCCAGAAGAGAATGATAATTAAGTATACGCAAGTAGCAGTTTGCATACTAGGTAAGCCCATTATAATTCATATAATTCCTGTTGCATGTAAGTGCAACCCTGCTGTACTGGGCAGTTAGAGTTTCAGCACCATATTTAAATGTAGCTGTTGAGAGTGGGGCATATGCTAATGATGTATCACAAATAGCCTTTTGCATTGTTAATTTAAGACACTTACATAATAAATAAGTTCTATAGTCCATGACACACAAGTTACTCTAAGCAGAAGGATAGAGAATGCGTAAGTGTACACCTATGCATTTCAATGAGGGGACTTTGTGCTTAGAATGTACACATTTTGTATAGTCCTGATGTGAGTAAGTAGTACTTGGAAGTGTGTGTGTGTGTGTGTGTGTGTGTGTGTGTGTGTGTGTGTGTGTGTGTGTGTTATGTTGTAAGACTGAGGCTTTTCACTCAAAAGTAGTTCTTAGCATAAGGGAGAAGAAATATAGTACAATAGGCCTGAAAATATAGAGTCAGGCATGTGTCTTCATTTATGCATACAGTTTCAGGGAAAGACAGTTTGGTAGGCAGGAAGAGAGAATGTTTCTGGCTAAGCATGAGATGTGCAAAAATAACAGTTCTCAAGGGAAAGCTACAGAATGTTCCTTTCTCAAAGGAAGCATATATGTACTTGCAATGGAATGTTAGATAAGGAATAGAGAGGTAGGTACTGTTAGGCACCTGCTAGACAAGGCCTAGGAATCAAGATTGATAAGGTATATACAGCTTCTGAACTAAAGTAATATGTTTGCTTAGGACAGAGTTCTCATTTAGAGTCTTGTTCAAGACTTATTCAGATATCATTAAATTACTTTTGTGCTTTCAGTTATCTGATATAATATGCTGCTACATGCCATCTGGAAATGCTGCTGTGACATTTACATCTGCTGCTACTGTTCTATGCTGCTCACTACAATAAACTATTATTAAGCAATCTGGTGCAACAGTACTCTGATTTCTTACATTATTACGTGTGTGTGTGTGTGTGTGTGTGTGTGTGTGTGTGTGTGTGTGTGTGTGTGTGTGTGTGTGTGTGTGTGTGTGTGTGTGTGCATGTACAAGCGTGCATGTGTTTGTGTTTGTGTGTGCGCATACCTTGCATGAACACATGTGTGTCCTCATGTATGTTTGTTACTGGAGCTCTTGCCTTTATGTAGTCTGCAGGACCTGTGCTACTTTGTGTCAGAGCTGGTAGGGTGCTTAACTGGACAGTGTAGAACTGTCCAGTTAAGTGATTCATGGTCACACAAATCCCTTGGTAATGAAATTCTACCATGATGGAAATGTACACGAATAAATTGCAAAGCAGTGCAAACAGCACAACTCAACACATCAGTGAAGTGCAATTACATTGCTGCACCAGTATCTATGAATCTCAGCTATTATGTCATTTCAAATATCTGTATGTCCACTTACTTTCCTAATTGTTTATCTACAGAGGAACAGACCTTGCACACCCATTTTAACAGTACACACAGTCCTTTTTTAAGATAGAATAATAAGCCACCGAAATTTCAATGTAAAGATTGTGAAGTTAACAACAAAAATATCCTCCTTCTGCAATGCCCCACCCCCTTAAGTACAAAATGAGATGATATTTACTCAGTGAAGGCTGGATAACAAAACAGAATCCAGTTTATTTACTTAAAATTGTGTTCATTCTAATTAGTTTAAGTTGTGATTACTGAAGCTTAGAACTTTACCATGGACATTTCCAAGTACAGAGCTCTGAAACAGCATTTTTTCAGGGGGTAAGCCTCCTCTGTTGAAGAGGCACTATGAGACAATTTAATTCACTTGAATTTCATTTTCATACAAATATATTTGCTTGTCTGTAGCAGAACTAAGCTTCAATGATATAATGGAGAACCATTTTATCAGTAGCCAGTACTGTCTGACACCTGAATATTCCTAACAAATGATGAAAACAAGTAATGTGGTACATCATAGGTTCGTAGGTGTGTAATAGGCTGATGGCCCTGGAGCCTTTACAAGCTTAGCCCATAGGATTACCCTGGCATTGTGCCACCCAACCTTAGTTCCTAGTGCCTCTGTCAAGTAGAGCCACTGGAGTGATCACCGGGGTGAATTTTCTATTTCCCATCCACTCATCAAGATTTCTCTTGAAGAGGGCCAGTGTGGTAATCTGCTTGACATGTATGGGAAGTCGATTGCATAGCACGGGCAGTCTCTGGGTTATGAACCTGTCCATCCAGCATCTTCTGTTGATTGTGGTAGTGAGACTGAGGTCTCTGGAGCATGTGGTGTGGAAGGATTGTGATTTCTTTAGATGTAACATTTCTAACATTGCTGGGTCAGACATGGCTTTGTAAGTCAAGCAGAGATTGCCTCTAAGTAGGCGATATGAGACAGAGAATAGTTGGAGTTTCTTGAGTCTGTCCATACAGGACAAGTGTTTAAGGCCTAGGATCCTCTTTGTGAGGTACTTTTGTGGCCTCTCCAGTTGTTGCAGGTGTCTAGTGAGGTGCATGCCAAATGGGGTGTTGTACTCGATGATTGGTCTAATGAGGGAAGAGTAGAGGGAGACAATGACCTCTTTCTTCCTGGATGCAAATCCCTTAGTAATGAGATGTGCCACATAGAAGGACTTTCTGACCACAGTGGCAATGTGGTGGTCAAAAGAGAGGTTGCTGTCAACCTGTGTTCCCAAATCTCTTATAACGCCTTCTGTGTTCAGTGGACTACCATTACTGTGGTAATTCATGGGAACTGGGTTTTTCCCAAAGGGGATGAAGACACATTTTTTGGCATTGAGCTTAAGGCCATGGTTCTGACACCAGTCGTTGGTCTCATTGAGGCCTTTCTGTAAGGCTGTCAACATCACTTGGGGAGTTAATAATAGCTCCCAACTTGCAATCATCTGCGAACTTTGCCAGCCAGAGTGCCTTCGTGTTGGCCTGGACTTCAGAGAAGTAGATACCAAACAAGAGAGCACCCAGGACCGAACTCTATAGGACTCCACTCATGACTGGTCGGCAGTCTGACTTGGAGTCAGCTACTTTCACACTGTGGGTTCTATCTGTGAGCCAGTTTGCAACCCACCTAATGATAGGGGTTGATGCCTAGCTTAGTAAGTTTTTCCATGATTCCTGAGTGGGGTATGGTATCAAAGGCCTTGGCCAGATCAAGGTAGGCTGTATGAACTACCTTACCTTCATCCACAGCTCTGGTGACTGACTCAAAGAAGTCAACCAAGTTGAGCAGGCATGATATAATGTAACAAACAAGGGCTTCTTTGTTTCATTTTTTTCCTTAGAGTTTAAACATCTGCTTTTTAATCTGCACTTATTACTTTATTTGCATGGAAATCCTTGTGAACAATAGACAATTCACACAACTTAGCAATTCTACAGATTTTAGTTAAACAAAAATATATGACAAATGCATGCCATTTCCTGTTTGTCACTAACTATAGTAATCAAAATGGTTCACTGAATACAGCACATTAGTACAATTTGCCACTAAAGGCTTTGTCTTAGCACTATACATTTTTCATTGCATTTCAATTAGTTTTACTTTGTAAAGGAAGATTTTCCAGTGTCATTCCTTCCATAGAGGCAAAGTTATACTGGATCCTTCATGAAGTGTTAACTCACAACATACAGAGGAAAAAGTCAGCAACAAACATAAAAACTCAATAGAGTAAAGGATGAAAATTCAAACAATACAATTTTTTTTCTGGTAAGCAAGCCTACCTACACCTGCCTGAGGGGGGGGGTTCAAACACCTTAATTTATAATATATACAACTCCACCATTGCGCAAGCATGAAGAAGGTAGATTTCCCTCTAAACAAAAGAATTACTGCTGGCATATGTTTTAGAAACCAAACCACCAATGATTTTCTAGAGAAAAGAGCCATCTGTGTTCTGTCCCTACACATCTTGCTATCTGAGCAATTGACACCGAATGAGTTAATTTTGGCCACCTGTAGATGATACACCATAATAGATTGCTGAAATCAGTCACTGTACCCATCTACTGTGAATGGTAAGTTATGCTCTTGAATGCATTGTTCTGTACTGTATTCTGAGACTTCTTTTTAGCTGAGAATCAAAATGGGATAATTAGTAGGGCAGATAAAACACTGCACAATAACCATAAGAATCAATTAGAGGATGTTAGAAAAGATAAGGAGAAGAGAATGGAAATCAATTTCCAAAGGAGTAATGGGAGCGCACGTACACACACACACACACACACACACACACACACACACACACACACACACAAATATATATATATATATATATATATATATATATATATATATATATATATATATATATATATATATATATATATATATGTCTCCCAAGTATGCAACCCAGTTCAGAAGGTTTAGCATTTGTGCATGGGAGTGCTTGCATAGGTATTTTTATACCACAAGCAGACTTCAGCTAATTGTTTTCAAGCAAATAGCAATTGCTAAAAGTGTGATAGAAAAAACAGGGGTGATTGGGAACATGCTTTCTGGGAAGGTAACACATTGGCAGATACAGGATCTGAACTGCATAGATATATTAAGGCCTTGCTCCATTTAATACTACTGGCTGACAAAAAAAGCACACAGAAAAGGAGTATTGAATATTGTAAAGGAGATAAATAACTTAGAGATGGGATATTTGAAAAAGGAAAGAAGCAAATTACATAGAAATAAATGGAATTTTGGGAAGAAGGAAGAGGAGTAAAATTTAATGGAAAACTGGATTTGAACAGCTTATGTAATGCAGTAGAGAATGTAAGCAGCAGCTGCACGTTACTCAAACACATTATTTGAGTCTGAGTGAGATAAGTGCAGCAGCTGTGGGGAGGGAGTGGGAAGGGATGGGATTCTAAATTTAGGTAGTGATTGGGAAGAGGGTTTAGATTTAGGGAATGGGAGGGATGTTTTAGGATTAGGGAGTGGAAAGAGAATTTTAGGGGAAAGGAGAGGGGTGGGAGTTTTAGGGTTATGGAGCATCGCGGGAATTTAAGGTTTAGGCAGCAATTAGTGAATTTAGGGCTAGGGAGGGGGTGTGGAGTTTTATGGTAAGAGAGTGATGTCTTGAGTTAAAAATGGTGTGAGAGTTTTAGGGTTAGAAGAAGGGATCTGGAGTACTATACAATTTCTTAGGGTCAAGTGTTGTGAGGGCTGAGTAGTTAATGAAAATCAAGCTAGTGGAAGTTCAGGCACTTGGTACCGTGAAAGTGTGTGACAGAATACTAGTATGCAAACAGTCTCAGTAGACCCGACTTTTAATGAAACTCAAATGCTGCTTTTGTGGAACTTAGTTTTTTTGGTTCATTCATGAGTTCAAATAAAAATGTAAAATTTAATGCATCCTCTCTCAAAATCATTTGAAACATTTTGCTGTGTGTTTTTCATACTTTTTTGTTTTGAAATTTGTATATCATTGCGTTTACAGTTCCTTTTGTTTTCTATTAATGTATGTATGCCTATGTCTTAAGTGTTAATTTAATAAAGGTGCTCATTTTTTCATATTTTAGAGCCTTACATTCTGCATTGACATTTATACATCCTCTTCCCATCCAAAAACATGGGCAGAAGAAATCAGCCCTTTTATGAAAATATCTTGCCAAGATGTAAAGAAACTAAATGTGATGTTAGTACTTTTATTTTCATTAAAATATGTCAGATCATATACCATTTTAGTTAATCTAATTACAGCTGCATTTAATAAAAAATCAATGTTGTTGACTGTTTTTGTTTCATAATGGGAAAAATTTGCTGCCATAGCAAACATTGCTAATGGAACTAGAATTTGTACAAATGTTTACTTTAGTAATAAATCCTGTAAATTAAAAAAATGCACTTTTGGTCATTTTATGAAAAAACAGATGAAAACAGTGCAGCATTACTTTGATTTCAAATGGAAAATTAGTTAATTATTTAATTAATTAATTAAGCTATGTATGTATGTATTTCTTTATTTAGTTATTTTGCACTGGTCTATCTTTGGTTTTGTGGTATGATGAGCAGAGAACACACATTTTGTGGACTAAAGTAATTTTTCACTGTACTCATAATCAACAGATAGCAAAATGCCAATTTAGTCAATCTATCCTTTAGCTGCCCACTGTAAAATTAATGTCACACCCTTATTTTGTGATATATAGTATTGATACTCCCCCCGCTGTTGGTGAATGCTGCTTGTTCTCTGGTGTTTTAGTGAAGAGCTGTGAAATCTGTTTCTGTCACTCCAAGTCCTCTAATTGCATATCACTAAATACACAAAAGAAATCCATACATTTCACTTGTTCTCGTAGCCTCCTTTCCCACATTGCATGGGTTAATGAGGGGGCATCTTATTTATCATTTAAAAAATGCAAACAACTATGTACAAGTGCCTCTTTTCAGAGCTTATCAGGCAGTATCTTGCTCACAATCAGACAGTAAGTTAATGGGGACTGATAATTATTTCCAGTACAACCCAATGAACATAAGTAATATCTCACAACTTTAATCATCTGCAGTAAACTTCCAGGCAAACAGTATGTTTTCGGTTTCAAGAAAATCATACATAAAAAAAAGCTTGTCATTATCCAATATAATTTTCGATGTACATTAATTTATTTGTGGACAGAGTGTTCACAGATCTGATTTTGTAAAATATTACTGACTCACCTCGTATAGTATGCTGCATACATTTTTCCATTTGTTCGTTACTGGTTTCTATTTGGTCATGTACTCTGTGTTCATTTATGTTTGAGTAAGTAAGCCCTGCATCAGTCAAAAGTCCATTTACATAATTTAACTCCATATTATACTGCAGTTTCAAAGAATGCCTTAAGCTTGGTGAAAACAATGAATACTGAACTTCGTACGATGTTTCTTTATACTCAGTATTTTATTTCTCATCTAATGAGAGATGTGTCATAAGACCTGTTAAAAAGTAGTTTGTATGACAAAAAAAAAAAAGAAGAAGTTAGAATGATCTAGATTGCGTAGTACATTTCTACAAACCACAGAGGAAAATGTTAACCATGTAATGAAAAGGCAGGAAATTCCGGCAGTCAAATCTAATTTAAAGGATCTTATACAGTCTTATAGAATAAATTAAAATTGGCTTTTTAATAAATGAAAATGATATAGCATGCTTGATTTGCACTATTAGCAGCTCTATATCATCACTGTACAGTTTTTGTCTTTGCTTTCTAATTCGAGATGTCAGTTGATCAATATTTACCTAGTGTGTATAAATGTGCAACTTCCTATGAATATTTAGGAAACTTTATAGTTTTGTGTTGGTGTTCATTTATTTATTTTTCTATTTATGTATACGTGTATTTTAATTTTCATCTCAGGAAACAAATGGATTCTAAAGTTCATGTAAATATATCTAAGGTATGAAATAACAATCCGTATTGCAAGTGCCTCAAATTTCTCAGAGGCAGGAAATATGTGCTGATTTCTGGCTTTTTTGACTTCTTTATGGCAACAAAAGCTAGTGTCATCTTTAGATGAAGCACTAATGATATGAAGGCAGGGGTTATAACTCATAATCTAGGCCTAGCACTGCATTCAGTAAGACTTACATATTTAGAAGTCATTGTCACCAGCAAACTATATAGGTTTTTAAAGGAGGTAAGGCTTTTAATTGTTTGATAAGCAAACCAAACAACTAAGGTTATTGATAGATTGCTAAACCATAATTTGAGATTAACAGATTGAAAAAAAATATCTGGTAATTCAAATACACACATTTTAAGTTTTTAAAAGCTATATGCCAGACAAACATTTAAAATGTGGTACTCAGTGACATGCATAATTTTAAAGAAATCAATATTACAAGCACTTTCTTTGTCTTATATGTCTAGTGTATGGAAGAGTAGATATTTTTTATGGAAACATCACTTTTAAAGAGAGTGAACTCTCCAACCATAAAGGGGGAATGTTGTCCACAAGGTCCTAACCATTGTGAATAGGATGACAGCAGGTGGTGTGACCCACCCATAAAGAAGAATATTGTCCATATGATTCTAATCAATGTGTACATGTTCACAGCAAATTAAATGAGAAGGCCACTGGCCAGGTGTGATTACGCCTTGTGTGGTTTACAATTTAGTGAGCAATTTCTGACATGTGTCATAAAAAGAGACAAGCAGAATTACAGGCATGAACAATTCTATCGGTTAAAAAACATAGTGATTTATGCAATAACCCCTTTCCATTTATTATCACTAGTATTGACCTATTCTTTGATTTCTGGGTCAACTCACTCACCAATTCCTCTTTCACCAACTCAACTCTTTCTTGTTAGAGCCTCTAATTGGCTTCTATCCCCTTTCATAAATTATCCTTGGATTCAATTTCATGATTGTATTCCTTTTATCTTAGGTAACTAGCACTTGTGTGTATATAGTTTATTGTTGTTAAGGAGTATGGTTGCAAACTAATTTTTTCTCCAATCAATGTTTCTATGTCTAAATATCAACTCCTAGTAAAGTGAATGTTTTTTGTTTTCTTCCTACATAGTGTTCTAACTAAGAAAAATGAATAAGGATTATGGTTAAAAAAAAAGAAAAAAAAAAAAGAAATCATAGTGATAAATACCACACAAAGATCATCTCCAAAATGGCAAGCAAGAAGCAATAGTAACTGGATGCAGGGATTTACTCCATGAAAGTACCAAACAGCAGGAGAGGGATTCAAACCAGAAATTAAGCATCACTAGAAAGAAGACTTGAGGGGAATTCAATAAAGCCTACCCAGAGTGATTTTCCATGTAGCCATAGTGGCATGGTGCTTACATGGAAGTAAGCAGCTGTGCAATCCAGAAAACAGAGCAGAGGGTTTTGCATGGCCATCCGGACACGGAAGTGTCTGTAGCATGCAAATTACTTCATAAGCAGGTGAATTGCATGCAAATGAGGGTGTTAGAGTGATCCAGCAAGCAGACAGGCAGTTGTGCATACCCTGTGTTGGTGACAAAAGTGTTCACGAAAATTTCCATTTACAAGAAAGTAAAAGTGGAATAGGGGCTATAAACACCTATTTAGAATGTCAAAAACTCCATAGTAGGCACAGATATATGCAAAACTGTGCCTTGTGTGTCCAAAAAATTATGCAACCTAATATAATATAATATAATATAATGTTTTTTTTAAACCCATGTTATGTTTACTTGGTGCGTAGCCCACAAACATGCCATTATGCAAAAAAAATAAATAAATAAATAAAAAGTTTAAAAACAAAAAATAAGACATATGTGAGAATAGTGCATTATAAGGCCCTACATGGTGTATGCACAATGGTAGAATTCAGTGGTTGCTAAGGAGGCAGCCATGGAATAGTGAAGTATCCAGGTTGTGTGCAAGGATCTGCATGCAAATGGCTGGGGTTACTGAATAGCAAAAATGAGCCACTGTGTCCGCAGATAAAATCCGTGTAGCCGCAGAACCATGTTGGTGTCCACAGAAGAGCTAGCTGACATCAAAACAGGGTGTGCCACAATATGTTTTAGCAGACTGGAGCTCAGCGGTGCCCGTTTGCTTGGTGTGCCTCTCTGCTAAGCAGGGGTGTGTGTACAGTGCTGCTAAGCTTTGTTTAGCTGCGCGGCACATGTTTTAGCTGATTTGAGCTATGCTGAGAATGCCCATGCATGGGGGTGTGTTGTCCAGACTACTGAGCAATGTTTATATCAGCAGCGTGGGTTGGCAAACCTCACCTCAGTGCTTAGCAGGGAAGGCATTTGTAAAAAAAAAAAAAAAAAGGGAATAGCCTGGGAAAGCCAGTCATATATAAATTACTGATAACCCTTGTTCCACTTACACTGGGCCATTCAAATCCCTCAGTGATGTACCTGACAGGTGGAATGCATCTTAGTTAGCCAATCACACAGGCTGCATCTGCAGCAGAGCACTATAAAGTATGCATACACCCTACAATCTGATTTCCCCCCCCATACTCTGCACCACTGGAGTACAGACTTGGGAATTTTAACTGACAGAATGCTAGGGGCTGCTGCTGCACTGCTACATCTGTATGTACTAGCTAGAGGCTGAGATCAGTGGTGATGCTGTTGCTGACAGTAGGCCTAGACTGAGAAGGAAAAGTGTTCAGGCCCAGGATAACCTTCCAGGAGCTACATGCGCTGAAGATTGTAGAGAGCTACTGGTTGGACAGGGACATACTACAAGAACTCATCGAGCTCTGCTGCCCTCAACTCAGACCCAGAGCAAACAGAGGGGGACCCATCCCACTGGAAACAAAGGTATGTGTAGCCCTTAGAATACTAGCTACTAGTATTTTTCAAAGACCAACTGAGGACACAATGGGGGTCTCACAGGCATCTGCATCCAGGGTGCTCCACCAGTTCCTGGCTGCCATGCAAACACATGCCAGTGAGCACATTTATTTACCTCACACTCCTGAGGAGAGGGTCAGCAGTATGCATCTCTTCTACCATGTAGCATAATACCCTGAGGTACTGGGTGCCATAGACTGCACTCATGTATACATCAAAGCACCGAACAGTGAAGATGGTAGAGTCCACATCAACTGCAAGTGGAATCACTCCATCAACTGTCAGGTCATGTGCAATGCCTAGGGCATTATCATGAATGTGTGTGCCAGCAGCCCTGGCAGTAATCACAACTCTCATATCTGACACTCATCACAGCTGTACCAGATGTTTGCCGGGGGGACATCCCCGTACGGCCATCTACTGGGGGATACTGGCTAGGCAGTGGAACCGTGGATGATGACAGCCATCAGAATTGCACACACACCTTCCAAAGAATGCCATAATGAGGCACACGCACAAACTAGGAACATCATAGAGTGTATGTTTTGGCTGCTCAAGTCACGGTTCTAGTGCCTTGATATATCTGGTGGAGCCCTGTGGTACTCTCCAGCCACATGTGCACGCATGTTCACAGTATGTGCCATGTTGCACAATATGATTCTGCAGAAACAGCTGTGGTGGGATCATCACAGGGAATGGAAACATAGTCCCCCACCAGTGACAAGGTCCCCACAGCCACACCCACTGGGGGACTCGGAAGAGGAACACCTGGAGGCTGTCCTTGTAGGCAGATGTAGGCATGCCCAGTATGCCATGGCCTTGGCAAAGAGGCAATGCATAGCACATGCATTGACAACCTAGGGTCCTTGGGACTGGCACTTTACTCTGATTCAAAGCACAATGAAATAGTTGAGGTAAAAAACACACACCTTTATCAAACACAAAGCTTTCAGGTACAAGACCCTTTCTCAATGATAGACTATCATTGAGAAAGGGTCTTGTACCTGAAAGCTTTGTGTTTGATAAAGGTGTGTGTTTTTTACCTCAACTATTTTGTTGTGCTTTGTACCTTTGACTTTGCAGCAGTATATACTTGGTGTTACTTTACTCTGATTCACATACATAGTAAAAAAGATGCCAGCTGTATCACACAACCTGTACTTTACCATGTATTGACTGTGTACTGCGTGCATCATAAAAAGTCAGCCCTGAAGCACTGTTATCTCAACTGCTGCATTCACAAGGTAAGACACTCTCCTTTACAACAAATGTATGGGGTACTACACTATGGTAGCATATGTGTGGACCTGCTGCATGTATGCCAGGGAATTAAGCGGGCTACTGGACTACTCATAGAGAACTAACAGCTGTGTGGGACAACAGGTACTCTGTCCAATACTGGCTACCCCATAATATGCATTAGGCCACAAGGCAACAGAACCCACTGGAGTATAAGAGGGAAATGCCAAACAGCGGGGTCATAGGACAGATGAACGATTGTCAGTGCTAGAGTCCCCTATCCCCCCAGCACAGCCACATTCCCATACACCTACAGTAACAGTATGTTTGCAAGGATATAACAGCAGACCACACAATCCCAGGCTCTCCCAAACAATCTGGTTACATGTTCTGTTTCTACAATATGCATGGGTCAAAGTGTATGTCTGTCTGCTGTTGATAGTGTCAGGAATTAAACCTGACATTCTGGTGGCTGGTGTGATTCAGTGGGCTAAGTACATTTACATGGTTAATGGTGTTCATGGTTCAAAGCTGGCTGCACCTACATCTTTTGCATGTGAGGTACTCCTACAGTAGGAGTCCCACAGATTGTCAGTATTTCACAATTTGTTACTGCAAACAAGCTGGACAAAGCCAGACACAGTGGAGGGACAGGGGGCCACACCTATGGACATTATACATGCTCTGAGTAACGAAGAAGGTGACTAGTATGACAGCAGGTTGTAACAAATCAGAGTAGCAGCAGGATATAAAGGCCATCACGTAACTGTGTCAGTACTTACAACAATTCAGTGGGCACAATTTAGTAGTATATTACCAGAAAAACACAACTGTCTGAGGAGCTGAGCAGACATATGGGGTGGAATGCTGGACATCAAGCAAAACATATACAGTCAGAGATATGAAGACTGTAACCCTGTGTGTGGTGTTACATCATGTACCCAAGTCAGAGCATACCTACAACCACTTAGAACAGGTAATATGGACAACGCCATGAACAGGAGTGAGACTAAGGCCCAAATATAAGGAGAAGGATTAACTAGTGGCCAGACAAATGTATAAAGTACAGAAAATAACAGGTTGTGCCGTAGCATGGGTTCCCTGGTGTGTATGGAGTCAGTAACTGAAATGTCTGTCTTTAGTTCCTAATGTCAGTCTATAATGATTTGCCACTGATGTACCAGAAAATCACAATGCTATGCAAAACTTACCATAACTATGATGCAAAACTCTGTACAGTCTATTACAATCTGTGCAATTGCTAGGTATGAGTCATATATTACATTCAGCACACAGGCGGGACAAAATATCAGGGAGGTGCTGAACTGTTGCATCAGGTGCAGCAGCCAATTGACTGTAGCATACAAAATCCTGGACTGGAGTACAGGAAGGTCTGGCATGGAGTCACCTTGGAAGTACTGACAGTCACACTGGGCATGCTCCTACATTTAGCTAATTGCAGCCTGTGTCTGATGCCTCTATGTATATGTATCTGTCAGCTAATTTCAGCCAATGTCTGATGCCTCTATGTATACGTATCTGTCTCACCCTATCCCCTCAGACACGATTACCTTTATCTATCAGTATGTAGCACATATATGTGTGGATATATATATATATATATATATATATATATATAAAATATATATATATATATATATATATATATATATATATATATATATATATATATATATATATATATATATATATATATATATATATATATATATATATATATATATATATATATATATATATATATATATATATATATATATATATATAGGTCTACTACCGGAGATCGAAATTACACTATTTCGAAATCCAGTAGTAGATGCCCACTAACGAGAAAGTGCACTTCACCAAAAGTGCACTTGAGCAAATACCACTTCAGCGAATGGTTATGGATCTTAGGGTTAGAGCTTGGGTTAAGGATAGTGGATAGCTAGTAGGGCTATCCACTATCCTTAACCCAAGGCCTAGCCTTAAGGTCCATGACTACCGTACCACAGTGGAGGAATTTGTATGTCCTCCATGGTGCAGTAGTCACGGACCTATGTCCTCCATTGTGGTACAGTAGTCACGGACCTTAGGGTTAGGGCTTGGTTTAAGGATAGTGGATAGCTGGTAGGGCTATCCACTATCCTTAACCCAAGCCCTAACCCTAAGGTCCGTCACTACTGCACCACAGTGGAGGACATTGCTTGTTCATTCTAGTGGTGTTCGCGAAAGTGCACTTTCGGTAAAGTGCACTCTCGCGTTAGTAGGCATCTACTACTGGATTTCAAAGTAGTGTAATTTCGATCTCCAGTAGTAGACCCATATATACATATAGATAACGTAAATATATATAAGCTAGACATATCTTAGAATGAACCTCCCCAATTCAATGCTACAAAACTGAGTTTCATCTGTGACAATGATTCTTTTTCTGCCTGTCCATACACTTATCTTGCTTTTGAGTATACTATACCTCTCTTTTCCTGCCCTTAATTATATTATACGATCGCTACCCACCCAGAATCATTTGTCTCCCTTCCACCATCGAGCCTAAAGGTTCACATCTCAGTCTTTGCAAACAGTGTACCTAGATGTTCAGTCTTAAAAGTAGGCTTAGCATGACCTCTATAATTCGATAAGACAAAGAAAGTGCTCGTGATATTGATTTCTTTAAAATTATGCATGTCACTGAGTACAACACTTTGCTATAGCTAAATGTTTGTCTGGAATATAACTTTTAAAAACATAAAATCTGTGTAGTTGAGTAAGCAAATATTTTTTTTGAAACCGAAACAGGCGAGCACAGTTTCGCAAAAGTGCATTTTACAGAAAATGCACTTTCTTGAAAGAGAAATAAAAAAAAACATAAATAAACATGACAAAGGGGCTGTTGCTGAAATCACGGCACAGTGGGGATAAGGGTATTTTCCCTTTTCCCCACTGTAAAAGCATAAATGCGATTACTGGGGGGTTGTAGTTTTTTCTGTTTTGTTTTTTTTTTATATGTCTTTCGTGAAAGTACATTTTCTGCAAAAATGCAATTTTGCGAAAGTGTGCTTGCCCATTTCTGTTTTGAGGAAATGTGATTTTGTGCAACAGTCCTAGATCCATTTATATGTACACTCTCCACATTTATCTATATAACACAATTACCTAATGCATACACACAGCTACATCTAAGTTGACATCCCTGTAATATATATATATATATATATATATATATATATATATATATATATATATATATATATACACACAATATATATATATATATATATATATATATATATATATATATATATATATATGTATATATACATACACATGCATATATGTGTGTGGAGATGCATGAATGTCTACACCTACATGCACAATGCTGGGGTTATCCGCACCAACACACACAACTGTTGTCTGATGGTAAAAGACGTTGGCCGGATAGTGACATAATCCATCCAGCCACAGAACTCTGTGCCTGTGGAATCTCACACTGTAGATAGACAATGTTGAGCAGGTAGTGTAATGTGCAATGGTTGCAATGTAGGACTTGAACAGGCCATATTGTCACTATCCAGTTGTCCACCTAGCAAACTACAACTGACCAGAAATGGCAATACTGATACCTGTACATACATAGCAAGGGTATTAACAGTTACCCACTTTGATGACACTAGATGCAATAACAGCATAAAGTAGGTTAATTCTGCAGGCCACACAGGCTGTGTAAGACAAGGCCACTTTGCACAGTCCACAATTACTGTGGCTGCTGCCACATGTACAACAGATGTTACCAGTGGCACATGCAATTAGTACTGTGAGCTGTAGTGTATAATAGTAGGTAATTAGGGACTCTAATGTCACATCAGCCACTGTGTGTGTGTGTGTGTGTGTGTGTGTGTGTGTGTGTGTGTGTGTGTGTGTGTGTGTGTGTGTGTGTGTGTAAATATTTCCCTTACAGCATGCCCATAAGGCCTATGTCTGTGCAATGGTCAATCATTTTATGGGCCTGTGACTAGCATCCTCTACAACATTGGCCTCCCTTTCAACAGCTGCTGATGTCATCCACCTTAACAGCACTGGCAGACACTTTCAAAACATTTAAGCTCTGTGGCGCATGCAATAATTTATGAGTGCTGTAGTATAGATTACTAGATAGGTAGGGTTCCTAATCTGAATAAGGGCAACTCTGTGAGTGTGCCTGTACAAGTGTGTGTGTGTGTGTGTGTGTGTGTGTGTGTGTGTGTGTGTGTGTGTGTGTGTGTGTGTGTGTGTGTGTGTATCCCCTAGCAGCAGTGTGCCTGTCTAGCATATCTGTGTGCAATTCTTAAGGTCGGTGCCTACCTACCAGCCTCCCCATTGGCCTCCTTTACAAGGCCTGCTGATGTCATCCACATTAACAGTAGTGGCTGTGAGTTTCAAAACAGATAATCTTTGTGTCGCATGCAATAAGTACTTAATAGTGTATACTACTAGATAGGTAGGAGGTCTAATTTCAATAAGAGCAACTCTGTGAGTGTGATCCTGCGTGTGTGTGTGTGTGTGTGTGTGTGTGTGTGTGTGTGTGTGTGTGTGTGTGTGTGTGTGTGTGTGTGTGTGTGTGTGTGTGTGTGTGTGTAGAGGTTCACCCTTGTAGCACTGTGCCTGTCTCACCTATCTGTGTACAATGGTTATACATTTTAAGGCCCTGTGGGTAGCTGCTGGCCCTAAATAGCTCACATCTACCTAGCCATAAATGCTATCAGCTCTCACCTACATTTGTAGGTACAGATCACCCAGATGACATGTATCAGTTGTAGCATGCCTTGTCATGGGGTATGCATGCAGTATTACACTGTCTGCCATCATTGTCCCTGACACACTGTTCTACACTTACACACCTAGGTAACCATGCACATATACAGCTGTACCTTGCTGATGTAATTTTTGCGCTGTGCTGCCATGCCATCCTGAGCAACTGTATTGCCACCAAGTCTCCACAGGGTAGTCACCAAACCCCTGGAACAGAAACATATACAGTTCTGAGAGACATCTGTCAGTTTGCAACACTCCTGCCAATCAAACATCATGCAACAAAGGTACAAACACTTTAATGTGTACTCATGACACATGCCAGCATAGAGCACCTGTCATGGCATAACACTACCGCACTACGAAACATCATGTAAAGTAATATAGTCACCCTGTGCATCAAAAACATGTTTGCATGTACTTGTATCAATGGTATGGATGGCAGGGATGTGGCATAGGTATAATCATATGCACAGGGTGTTGTGTGGAGATGCCAGAGACTTAGGTGGTGCCACACAGTTGACATTATGTGTGTGAGTCAGGAAGGGGTGCTGGTCAGCTGGGCCATGGAGAGGTGCCCTGTGTGTCTGTTGGTGACCTGCATGTGACAGTGATGTTTGAGTGTGTGCACATACACAGACAAGCCAGGTGCTAGCCTTACACATGGGCATGTTGGACAGTTGTGGACCATACATGGCAGAATGGACAGTTCACCATCTGTGACCACAAACATGGGCATTGGCTCTGGCTCTGACAGGAGTGGCACTGGCACCACCATGCCCAGTGTCAGATTTGGTGTTAGTCACTGATGGTGACTAGTGTCTGCTGGGCTCGTGTCCCTAACGGAACTGCCCAGGACCATATGCCCATGACCTGCCACATCATGGTGTGGATAGCACCCTCCCTTCTGTAGTGCTGGAGGTACTGCCACTATGGGAGTGTGAGTGTACATGACCACGTAGACTCAGAAGATGCTGTTGCTAACCTTTGTCCACATGTTCAAATCATTACTCCCACCAGATGTTGCAGCACAGACAATGTGCGGCCAAGGACTGACAATGTCTCGCTCCGCCGTTTGTCTACTACATCAGTGAAATGATGCATGACATTGCCAATTTGGTGAAGGGAGTGACGGATGTCAGACAGTAATGTATCCATGATCCTGAGCATCTGTCTGGTGTTGCATTCAGAAAGTGCCTGTGCCTCCATGATGGACTGAAGCATGCACCCCTGTCAATTGGTCTGTGTGGAACCTTGCCAGCTTTCTGGCTATGGCTATTGTCTACCCTTACTGATACCATTGATGCCACACTCTCCTGTTTGATGCCACCACACTCTGATATCTGTGGCAGCAAGGGACTGGGTATGTGTGAGCATACTGACTATGTGTGGGGACAATGGGGGAAGAAGTGGGTTGTCAACCCATAGGACAGATTTAGCTCCCAACAACCACATATGTGCCTCAATATGGCCACCATCATCATCAGAATCCTATGTGGCACTGACATCAGGTGGTGAGGGGGACACACTCCAACCCCCATGGTCACCTGTGAGGAGGAAGACAAAATAAGTACATTACTACCTGCACTATTATGTATGGTGATACACACACACACACACACACACACACACACACACACACACACACACACACACACACACACACACACACACACACACACACACACACACACATATAGGTGAGGAGCCACAACTGCATTACACATATCACATCTTATTTCTGATCCCATGCAAAACACAGAAACAGACAACATACACAGACAAGACCGGCCCTTTATAACATGCACTGCAGCTACGTCTGGTTAATGTTGCCACTACTGTACAGCTGTGAGATAAGCAATATGTCAGTGTATGTCATAGACTTACACCTAGAACACAGTTCACCTGTCTTGAGCATATTGCCCCCCCCCCCCCATAGCAGACTGCATAGACCTTCAGAAAACCTAAGTGCAAATATGTTACTGCTCCTGGAAAATATACAGCTGTGATTACCAATTCAATGCATTTTAGTTAACCCCTCCCAAACTGAACATACAAGTACTGTACTCTGGCTAAGCATATTAATTGTGTCTATAGCAAAATGGCAGTTCTTAACATTCCCAGGGTATATATGATCCATAAAAATCAGTATCACACTCACTGAGTACAGGACCTTGGACTCCAGCCACACCTGACATATCTATGGAAATGTGAGGGAGAAGTATTGTCAGCAATACCAAATGCTGCATTGTTATCAGATAATATGTGCATATATCAACATGTATAATAGGTAATGTAACACTGCCTACATTGCTGACATTCTGAGTATGTGTGCACAAATGTGCATTAAAAACAACCTCCCTCAATGCAGATAGACCTGACATCCATGTACTGGAATGCAGAGGCTGCCACAATGACTGATACAGTATTACAATGATGAACACAGGAGGCTTACATAGACAGTCCTCTGCTGTGGATGCTGTGGCACACACCTCCATGATGTATAGGGTGATGGATTTTTGGGAGCAGGTGGTTGATCCCAGGTTCACCAGGAATTCCTCTGTGGCTGAGTGTGGTTGTTCTGCTGCAGGCCCTCGACCGGTGGCAACATGGTCCCTGCCCACAACAGTGGCCCTTTGTGGTTCAGCAATGACCATATCTGTTGCCCGGTGTCAAACCTGTTCATAGCTTCTGTCCTTTAGCCCTATTTGGTTGACTGCTGTGGGTCAGCCCACAGTGCTGCACATTGTTCATGATGCTGGTGACTCCTGGACAGTAGAATGTTGTGATGCAGTCTGAGGCCATCCAGGATAAAATTATTTTCAGGGGCTGAAACCGGCAGATGCCTCCATCTATAGATCCTTTCTGAAAGACAAGAAGAGGGGAACACATCACAGGACCAGATACAGTGCTAACCACCATGTACAAACCCTACACATCCAATGTTTAGAGCGTTCACTTAATACATGTCAGTAGTATTGTATTTGACAAGTTAAGCATTCACGTTTTTGATATAGACCCATCAGTAACATAGTAGCAATACTGGTTATGTTCCTGTGTGCCATGACAGAGTGTGCTGTATGTCACTACACTCATCAATGCCATCTATTGTGGTGTGTCCCCTATGGGCAACGTCCCAGTACCATGTCATACAGCCACTGTCATAAAAATAGGTGTGTATTATTATAACTATATGGGGACAGTCTAGCAACATCAGTGTGCCACAATGACAGACAGCAATACAAATGTGTTGTAGGGTATCTTCCCTGTAGGCTTCCTACTTCTCCAGTGCACAGATGTTTGCAGAATGTGTACATGTGCCTGATGCTTTTGCCACAAACATGCGAATGTCTGGCAAATGGTTGGACAATAATTGATGGTTGTACTCAGAATGTAGAGAATCTGGCTGTTACATGCCAGAACCCTCAGAAACAGTTATGCTACAGTAATATCTGTTACTGTATTCATACCCTTACTTTGTATGACCAATATGTACACTCTGTCACTGAGGTTGGGCCTTTCCTCCCCCACTAATAATGGCTATGACCTGAATTCCTGTTGTAGGGGGTTACCAGGTATGCTAGCCATAGCTATCAAGAGATGAAATATGAATGTTGACAAAACAGTGACCTAGCCAGAGTACATCAGGGACAGTCAGGGACTATTCCTGTGTGACATTCACAGACTGAGTGGAGCTGAATGACAGTACATCATGTGATATGACAGCTGTGTCCACCCTTACTTACTGTCAATATGTCTAACACATAATCCAGTAGCATTCATACAGGAGACAACCATTGTAGGAGAGAGTAAAAGGTCACAGCTTTGATATAAATCACAGCAGGCACAGTTGAGAGGCATGCCTGTAGCTGTTGGACACCAGACTATTACCAACATGTAATTCCTGCAGATGCACTACAGGCCTACTGTTTTAACCCCTATTCCCCATAACTGGATCTTCCAATCTGCATCCTATTATATAGGGACTTGTATTACATACCTGGTAGAGTGATGTAATCCTTTTGTACGCAAATCCTCAAGAAAAATGCTTTCTAAATTGCAGTCTCTCTTGGTAAAGCAAGTTGCAGACCTGTTTTCCATAGGCAGCTGCTTGCCTTTTGTAGGTAATGCTCATTAGCAGCTAATTGCCTGCACACCAATCTGTGGCTCAGACTTGATAGTTGCATCCAGAACAGTGGGTTGCACTTTCATTAGCCAATGACATGGCACAACAGTGCAATATTTAAAGTCTTCATGTATGCCTCGGCCCCTTTCCTAGTCTGTGAGATGGACATTAGTGAGTTGTGAAGACTACAGCATCAGACTGAGTAGGTACAAATACTGTCCACTGTTGAAATTTATGAGGTATGTCCACAGTTTTGCATGCTATGTTTGGCCTTTCTCAAATGACTTTGTGATTATCTGGCAGTTCAGTGTGAAACATTGTGGGCTGTGGTCAGTATGGGGGAAGAGACATGTGAGTGTCAAATGTCATACCCATCAGAATATGCATGCTGCTGGTCTATCAGCTCTGAATGTTTGTAGGGGCAGATTGTGACACATGCCCCTGTCTCTTGACCTTTGCCCCCCACCACTTTATGTATGGGTCTTGTGTGGATCCCTTATTCTAGGGGGTTGTGAGGTATGATACATCTGTAACAGGTAGCTTAACATACAGTTGCATATGTTGCAGGCTGCAGCTGCTGCTTTTTGTCTAGGACTCATAGTGGGGAGTGTGAACACTTTGGAGAACAGCAAGCTGTATGTGTCAATGAGGAAGAAGTGTCAGATCTGTCATTACAGCAGAGCCAGGGTGAAGGTATCTGTAATAGTCCATTCTAGCCATGTGCTTAAGGTACATCTGTTATGTAACAGTGACAATCAGAGAGTAGTAGGCGAGATATAGGTAGGCTATATGAATATGTACAGTGCATCCCTACCTACAGGCCTTTGACCTGCTAACCTGGGTAGCAGTTAATTCAATAGCAGCAACCTGTTTTGGTTAAAATTGCATGACTCAGTCATTATTTGCTGTATTCACAATAATGTAATCAAAGTGCAATACACTGGATTTGAACCCAGGACTGCGAGTGGCAAAATGTACTACAGGCAGGGCATTTAACAGAATAAGCTACCGAGAAATTGCTGTAGCATGTGTATTTGCAAGATATATGGGCATGCATACAATCTGTGACACAGGAATTGCATTAGCATGTGTTTTCTGATGGGTATGAGGTGTGACACTGAAATGTCTGTTATAATTTTTTAACCTCAGTCTTTAATGACTTACCAGTAGTTTAGCAGACGCATATGTTTTTGTGAAAACTGTGCCAAAACTAGGGTGCACAACTGTGGACATTCTGCAAAAGTATGTACAGTTGACAGCTATACCTGCTATCCCAGGCCTCATGTATATCCATTATTATTTATTTGGCTGTGTACTGGTTCAGTGTCTGCATCACCGTCCCACATATATTGCCAATTTCCCCATTATATGTACTTGCAGTGTGTCAGTGGCAATCAGGATATGTTGGTGGAAACAGCTGCTTTAACTCACAGCTGAGTGGCCTAGTGGGCTAATGCACTGTGTTGTAGTTGACAGGGGCCCAGGTTTGGGACGTGACAGAGGTGATTATTTTGCAGATCTGTCTAACACTGTCAGATACACATAAGATGAGTAAGGCACTTTTAAGCAGTTTTTAGCAGGTTTCTGCTGATTTGAGTGGCGCGCTGTTTAGCTCCACTAAACCCATGCTAAAAATAAAAAAAGAAAAAAAAAGGGTGATAGGAAAGTGGTGAAATGGGGGCAAGCTGGAGGAAAAACATACTGAAAGGTAGGTAGGAATGCGTAGGACTGGTGTAGGAAAGTACCATAGCTCTCCATTTCTTGTACAGCAACAGCTGTGCAGGTTATACAGAATTTGGAATTTGGAACTTCACACCCCAGGGAGAGGGGTGAGGGCAACATAACTGTGTTCATTAATTAATGCAATAATTACTTATGTTCAGTGGACACTGGTGCGAAATGGAGAGCTATGTATGGGACAATATTTTTTTGGGACAGGTGCCCATTTTTTTATAAGGAGAGACTGGAATGTTGGGGAAGGGATGTAGGTATGTGTGGGGAGGCAAGCTGGGTAAGAGAAGTTGCATTTACAGACAGACAAGAGAGACAAGGCAGCATACAGAGGTGGTATGTGACACATGAGGGTGGTAAACACCTGGGATGGGAAGGGTGTTGTGGAATCAGAGATCTGTGTGCCCCCAGATGGCAGCAGTATGATTGAGCTCCTCACCAATGGGCAGTTAACACTGCTCCTTCACTGCCCCAAAGGTAGCTGTGCTGCAGACTGGGCACCGGCACCACTTTGCCCCTCCAGATTGGTGAGTTTGCCCTCAATCCGGCACAGACAATTTTCATACCCATGATGAACTATCCTGTGCACCATCACAGGTAACTGATCCTGGGTGACAACTATCCCTCCTCCCCCACTGCCAGAGGGGGACAGGCCCCATCACCTGAGGCAGTTCCACCCATAGGTGGTGCAGGGCCAGTGAAGGGGGCACCACTGGCTTGGGTCCCAGATGGTCTGGCACCCAGTGCCATGGCCGGCTAAGGTAGGGTAGGCAGATCGACAAGTACCAGCCTACCCTGTCGAGCTGTGGTGTTGAGGTATTTCAATGTGTATAGGTTAGTAATGAACATAACATTTACTTAGTTATATAAGAATGCCAGAACATTGCAAATAACCCAGTAACATAACATTGCATAGTATATGGAACACAACAATAAGTGAGATAACAGTCAGTATAGTAACAGCATGCCTGTAACAGTTACGGCATAAGGCCAACTACATAGGTAATTCAACAAGATATGTTAGTATGCAGCCATTGTAATACATAACAATAATAAACACAAGGCCCAACATAATGTTTAGAGAACAACATATGTTAACAGTAAACCATAACCGATGTATAACAATAATAAATTAAGATGAAGATAAGGGGTGGGGGAGGGAGAAATACAGTCCATTATTACCAGTATAGGCTATATAATTTGCAACAGAACTGTTATATACTCTACAGGTCTGCCCTTTGTTTATGTATAATAGTACCCTATAGCTGCTGTAGCACATACATACCTCTCAAGATATCCACGTGGGGCAGTATTGGCCAATCTGTAATACCTACAGGTACACAACTACAGAGGGCTATTACATGACAGGTGGACGTATATGACTACCAAGGTGTGCTGTGGACTGATGTAGTGTGACTGTGCTATTGACATAAATCATGTCAGTGATAGATCTGTGACAGAGGGTTAGGCAACAGTGATTACAGTCCGTGACAGTGTGACACTTGAGAGACATGTATCATGCACAGCACAGAGAGTATATAACTATCATGCCATTCTTGGCAGGCATGGGGTTAGACCATCAGCCGACATTCACAGACACACCAGGCATGCAGCCATACCAAGATTACACATTTTATTTAATGTATTAATCATACTTCTCAACCTCTTACAGCAAGAAATCTGGACAAAGCCTAACAAAATGGGGGGGATGAAGACCCAAAAATAGGGACACAATGTAAATATTCCTGTTATAAACATAGAATAACAGGATTTGTGTTACTATGTACTTTCTTTTTTTTTTTTCAAAACAAGTTTATTGTTTTAACATATAAGAGAAATATCATAACAATTTTATACAAATAATTAAAAATAGGTATTATTATAATATTCAACAAAACAACTAAAGTATTTACAAAGACATCCACTACAATCAAATCAATTAATTAAACTAAAATACTGTGCTATTGAAATTAGAATTTTTTTAACAAATTTTGTAAAGTATCCCATACAATAAAATGTGATGTTTTTCTAGTTGTTCTCATTCTAATTGTGCTTATTTCCATATGACACATTATATTCATAACATTTTTAAATTCATTGAACGAAGGAGGTGTATCTGAAATCCAATTTCTAGTTATTATTTTCCTAGCCACTGCTAGGATAGACCATAACAAGGGAAGCTTAATCTTTTAACACATTGAGGTACAGGTGTGTTGAATAATATAAGAGACTTAGAAATAATGAAATTATCTGTAAAAGAGCCTGCAAAATTCATTAATTGACTTCCAGTATTCTTTCAACTTCATACAGTCATAAAACATATGAGCCCAGTCAGCATTAATTTCTACATTACATCTCTTACATAGATTATCTTTATTATTAATTTTATTCATCATCAAAGGTGTATAAAAGATCTATGTAAAATTTCCATGTATAAAGTCTCCAGACAATGGAAGATGTAGTTCTATAAGCAGATTCCAATATATATTGTTTATCTTGTTGAGTTGGTGGGTCCCCATTAATAGAGGTGAAATAATTCCAGTATGAATCTACATTGTAAAAGTTTCTTGTCTGATAATTTTATATATATATGAAAGTTTACCTTTATCAGAAACTTTATGCTGTAAATTTATTATCAAGTAATCAATCAGTTTTGGAATAGATTCTTTAACTGTTATAGACATTAGATCTATTCTATCAATGAGATGTTGTCTAAAGATCTGAACCTCTAACCAGCAAGTTTCTCTTAGATCAAATTCTTGTTTTAAGAAATCTAGATTTTTAACTTTATTATCAGATATCAGCTGATACCAGTACTTTAGATTATTATCTATAGCTAAATGAGCTCCTTCAGAAGTAGATGACATAAGCATACCCTGAGTATAAATTATAGGAATACAATAAAATTCCATTCCCTATACTTAGGGTGCATGAATATAAAGTTACGATAACTAATAATAATATTTAATGGGTAACAGACCATATGTTTAGGTGTAATAGGTGAAGTACAAAATTCCTTTAGCAACCACAACATGGAGTTATTTATAATCATATTTTTATGTGTTAAGGAGATTTTCATGAAGTGCATACTAATTAGCTCCCAATAATCTTTCCATTTTGCGACATATGACCGATCTATTAATAAAGTAATAACTTTTATAATAGAAGAGATAATATATAAATTAAAGTCTGGAAAAGAAATACCCCTTGAGACCAGCTATTAGTATGTTTCTTTAATGCAATCCTAGGTCTATTAGGTGCCCATAAGAAATTTAACATTAGTGTATTCAGTTTCTTGATAGTTATTTTTGTAGGTGAAAGTATTATTGATTGTATTAAGTATAAAATCTTGGGGAATATTATCATTTTAATAATTGTAAGTCTCTCCTCCATAGTAAAAACATATTATTCCAGGTATTAAAAAGATTTTGTATATTAAGAAAACAGGTATTATAGTTATTATATATAATAGATTTAATATCTTTAGATAGTATTATACCTAAATAAGTTATCTGACCTGAGTTGGGTACATATTTAGTAAAATCACTAATGAGAGTATTTTTCGTATATATAGGTAGTATTTTAGTTTTTCTTCATTGAATATTAAACCAGAAATACTTTTAAAATTCATCATTTTATCAAATAAAGACTGCATAGAAGAATTAGATCCTGCTGATGTAATTAGAACATCATCTGCAAAAGTTGAATTTTTGATGTTGTATTTTCTTCTATTTCAAAACCCTCTATGTCAGTACTGTTTCTAATCAAATTAGCCCAAGGCTCCATTACTAAAGTGAATAATAGTGGAGAAAGTGGACATCCTTGCTTTGTACCTTTAAGAATGGGTATTTTTGTGAAACATATGTTCCTACCTTAATATAAGCCAGCGTTCCTTTGTATAAATGCTCAATTAAATTTACAAATGCATCAGAGAAATTTGTGCATTTCATTAAGGTAAACAGATAGTCCCAACTTACTGAATCAAATGCTGAACCTATATCAAGACTAATAAGTGTTAAATCTTTCTTTTTCCTATTTGCAAAATCAATTAATGTTAAAGTTCTTCTTATATTATCAAAAGTATTTCTATTTACAATGAAGCCCGTCTGATCTATGTCTATAATGCGGGATAATTGTCTTCAATCTATCAGCAAAAATACTCATAAACATTTTATAATCAACATTAAGTAATGAGATGGGTCGATATGAAGAACATCTAGTTGGATCTTTATTAGGTTTTAAAATTGGTGAAATAAATGTATATTGCCAAGATGGGGGTTATTAACTCAGTTTGGGCCAGAATAAAAACCTTATGTATTAATGAATATGTAGTTTTAGAAAGGATTTTATATATCTCTGGTATAATACCATCATTACCCGGTGCTTTGTTTGATTTAAGCTTATTTATTTGTGTAATAACTTCTGTATATGAAATACTCTTGTCCAATAGTTTAATCTGTTGTTTATTAAGCTTTTTATTCATGTTTGTGGTTATAAACTCCTTTATTTTATCTTTAGGTTCCATGTTAATGTTGTTATGGTTAATCTTGTGAAAGTGATTTCTAAATTCATCCAGTATTTCTGGTATACTAGAAACATTCTTCTTTTCCTTAGAGAAAAGATTTCTTTGATATGGTTTTGTTTATTCAATCTTTTGTTTTATTTTTAAGTCTATGTAAGTATTTGGGGCTTATTGAATAAGACAAAAACTTGTATTTTCTAAAGTTATTTTAACTTTATGAGTTAAAATTTCTTTGTATTTCTCATTTAGTTTGTTTATTTCTTCAATAACTTTCTTGTCCATAATATTTTCTTTATTATTATGTTTATAAGAGTCTAGTTTACTTTGAATATCTAACAATTCCTTATCCCAAGATTTCCTTTTATTATTATACCATCTGATACTTTGTCCATATAGATATGATTTTAAGGCATCCCAAACATAAACAATGGAGACTTCAGGAGTATTATTTATGTCTAGAAAATGTTGTACTTCTGAAAGTATATATTCTTTATAGTCTTTTAGCTGAGTTAAGTATGCTGGTATCCTTTTGATCTGAACATTATGAGTATTTTTATCATGAATTCAAAAACAATTGAGTTATGATCAGATATAGGACATGAAATGATTTTGGAATTAATTAAATCTGTTATCATCTGGTTAGAAATAAAGACCCTATCTATTTTTGAATAAGTTTTGTATCTGTTAGAAAAAAGGTGTATGGTAATGATTTTGACTCTATCTGATTATTAATATCATTCAAATGATAAGAATTAGCAAAATCATTTAAATGTTTTGCATTAGATGTAATTCTTCTTTTCTTTATAGTGGTAGTATCACTTTCATGTAGTATACAATTAAAATCACCAGCTAAAATAATATCCCCTATAGAGAATGATATGATCTTATCAATATGATGTTTCACTGTATTAATACCAATTCCAGGTATCCAATATACATTAATTAAAGTGTAAGTCTTCCCATTAATTTGTATTGTAACCATACAAAACATTCCTTTGTCATCCTGATAAGACTTAATGGTTTTAGGAATGGGCATACTTTTATTCCATAAAATAGCCACTCCTCTTTTTTCTGAGTGTGCTCTGAACTAACCAATACTGTATACTTATTAGTGGCTAGTTTATCAATATCTTTTTCAAGAGATGGGTTTCTTGCAGGAAGACTAGATTGGCCTTGTGTAGATTAATGTATCTTATTAGGCTTGCCCTTTTACATGGATTATTCAATCCATTAATGTTTAAAGAAATTCCTTTTAAAGATGTCATTTGGTATTTTTAAAACTCAAGAATCTTATGATCGAAATAACAAATAACAAGATAAATAATGTTACATCTCCTCTTTAGGTGTACCTTTAAATATAGCTGTATTTATTAAATCTCTTATGGGATTTTGTATAGGATTCAATTTTGTTTGTAGTGACAATGAGTGTACAAAATATATTGTGGATGTCAAAACTATATACATATAACAATGAACAAGTGAAAATAATGTAAGGATTAAACCTTGCATCCCGCCTGGAGTTAAAAAACTTAGAGTAGTATTTGCTACTCAAGTTAACCCCTACCCTAAGCAGCAGTACCTCAGCTACCACCTTATCAATTTAATACTAGTTATATTTAACTGAGGTTAACAGTTTTCAATTCAATTATCTATCAAGACAAAACTACACATTTGGTAAAACAGCATCATATAAACTAAAATAAACTTTTTTTTTTTTTTTTTTAAAACTGTTCATACTATTATATAGATCTATGTAATATATAACACTTGTATTCTAATAGCATTCAAATAATCTTAATGTTAGAAATCAAGAGGAGAGAAAATTATGTTCTAACATTCATTTAAATCAAAAACTTTGGCTAATATGATTCAGACATTACATGCATTAAGATGCATCTATTTTCTGTCATGTGAATTCTATCAACAGCTTCCAAAAAATCTTGAATTGTTTGTATATGAGCATTTACTTAAACTCATTATTGTCAATAGAGTTAAATATTGTATTCATAAAAATTATTATAAATCATATTGCATAGTTATGCAGATTCTCAAAACACCTGCGTTATTACCTAAAAAAAAAAGCCATCACACACCCACACACACACACACACACACACACACACACACACACACACACACACACACACATATACACATACACATATATACATACACACACACACACACACACACACACACACACACACACACACACACACACACACACACACACATACACACACACACATATATATATATATATATATATATATATATATATATATATATATATATATATATATATATATACATATATCTGATCTCACTGAGTTGTGTCTTTGTAGAGCAGTATCCTATTTGCTGTTCCTAGAATAAATCTGTCTGCTTTATACAAAATAATGCACAGCAAACACATATTAGTAACCAGATTTTACAATCATGCTAACCTACTGCTTAAAATATATCACATGACATTTCTTCCAGAATAGAGTTATAAGATTATTTATGTTTGTCAATCAGATGAATTAAATGAGTTATAGTAAAGTATATGTTTGGGACACAAATTATTAACACAGAGTATTATGCAGCTGCTAAGTATATTTTCCAAAACATTTAAATAAATGTTTCATTTTTATGCCTTCTAAAATAAGACATTTACTTACTACAAGAAACTACATCATTTAAACTCATTATAACTGACATATTTTATGAACAGAGTATTTTTCCTGAATCTGTGGTGTGTCAGTGTGATAACCTTGTCAATGTTTATACTAACTGCTTTCAGTTTCTCTGTGAGAATTCTGTCATTTGAAGATTCTGAGGTAACTCAGACACTGTGCATGAGACAGCCCACATCCCAGATTGTCTCTCTTAACATTTTGGCGGGAAACTTATTAAAAACTAGTGACAAACATTCATTTAGCAGTGTAAATGCATCTAAACATGACAGAACCTCCACAATGTATTCCACAGATCATCACAGCCTCTATGCAAGTGAAATTAAACTCAAAATTACCAACAAGCAATAAAACTCAGCATTCTTCTCCCAACTCAGTTTTCATACAAATCCTATTATTCACTGTGCCCACACAGTCAAAAGCATTTCTATATATTAATAAAGAAAAGAAAAGAGAGTAGAAAATAAGGGGAGTGAGGCAGAAATAAAAAATGTAAGAGAAAGCTGTAAGAAGTATATACAATGGAATGTTACTTACTGTTTATATTAATAGAGTTAAAATAAAACATATTATTTACTCTTATTTAGTTCTGATTATTATTAGTTAAAGCATGACAGATTATTTACAAACAAGCATAAGCAGTATAATCAAGAAAGTATAATTAGAAATAGCATTTGAAGAACTTATAAACTTTTACAAGAAATAAATATGTTATTATTCTATTAATGATATTTACTGTCATTACTGTTCTCTCCCTGCCCCCCCCCACCCTTTACCCCCCACAATAACTTAATATTATGTCTTTGTTTAAACAAAGTAAATAATAAAAGCTGAAGGAAAAAAGGTAAAGATAAAAATGTATCAAATTACTAACCTTACTTTTTCAGAAAGAGAAACAAATCGAGTCACAGCCTGCCATTAAATCCTCAGGCATTTTGACTGGTTATGAAACAAAACATTTCTTTGCACATAGAGAATAACTTTGATTAAATCTTTTACAAAATATTTGTGGCTTTCTGGAAATGCAGGAACTATATTCAAAAGATTAATAATGAACTAAAATGATGAGAGAGAAAAAACATATAACAAATCATTTGTTTTTAGTCTCTTCTTCTTCTCTGAAGTCTTCCAGGAAGCTTCAGTTGCCAATCTCTTTAATGAAGAACTAGCCCATTCCATTTCTTCTATTTTATCCAAAATCCTTTTTCTTTGACAAACAGTAAAGCAGAGTCTAAATCATCGAAGACCTTAGGACCATCAGGAAGGAAGATTTTAAGCTTGGCAGGAAACAGAAGGTATGTTTTAAACTGTGCTTTTTAAGCTCCCTTATTAGTGGCAGAAAAACTTTTCTTTTAGCAATTACCATGGAAGAATAGTCATTGTCAAAACGCACAGTTGTCTCATTAAACTTAACAGGAGCTTTAGCCCAAGCAGATTTAAGAACCATCTCTTTATCAAAAGATGATAGAAATCTAACTATAACTGATCTAGGATAGTTTTGTTAGAGTTAGTATTAGCTATAGATCTATGTGCTCTTCGATACCAAAAGAGAATGCTTCTGGTAAATCTAAAGTTTTAGGGAGCCATGTTGTTAAAAAGAAGTAATATTGTTACCTTCAATATTTTCTGGCAGTCCAAAAATCCTAATGTTATTGCGCCTAGATCTATTTTCCAGGTCATCCAGCTTTGTTTGTAAATGTGTATTTTGTTTCAGCAGAAACTCAATGTTGATTCCTCTTCTTGTATTTTATTTTCCATGTCATTCACAGCTTCTTCTATGCCTGTCATCTGGATCTTCTGTTGTTGCAGGTCCATATGTAACAAGTCTATTTGTTTTGTAGTTTTTCTATGAAAGTGTCTATTTTAGTATCCATTTTATCCATCTTAGCAGTAAGTTGCTGGACTATAATTATCAGAGACTGAAGTTCTTTCTTGATGCTGGAGTCTTGAGAATTTGTCTTACTGGAACTCATTTCAGACTGATAAACTGACAGGAAAATTTCCAAAGTAATTTCTGACAGGAATATTATTAAGATTTCCTTTCTTTTTTAGATATAGTTCAAGAACTATATAAAACAAACATATTTAGAAAGAAAATTACTTCAAGAATTAATTTTTTAAGTAATTAATTCCTGTCAATGTAATGAAATTGGTGGAGCTGAAGAAATCTGCTGCTATCCTGTGTTCATCCTTGGCCACGCCCCTCACTATGTACTTTCTGAAGGATATGACATCTACAACTCAAATGAGTGTCATTAGTTATTGACTTTAATCCTTAAATCATCCAAGTGATTTGTCAAAATAACACAATTTGTATGAGGAACAGACCAAAAATATGAGGCAAAAAGCTGGACATTCTGTAAAAATATGTACAATTGAGAGGTATGGACTATTAACTTTTATTAGTATTGTATTTGTTGTCTTTATTTAATGATGTCTTATCATATTCCAGATCAATGCTGTTAACATTCTTGTTACATCCGAACACACAAATTATTAACCAATAACAAAGGCTACTGCACCCATTTACCTGAAATTCCTGTGTGGAGAACCTCTTTTAACAATACATAACTAATTCAGTAATATTTACTAATACTTGTCACTGGATTTGAACCCTGGTCTGTGTGTGACAAAATGTACATCAGATACAGCATTTAACAAATGGAACTACTGAACCACTGCTGACTATTAACTGACTGATAGATTCTTAGAGCTTACCTGGAAACAAAAATATGACCTAGTATTAGTAGTGCAGTTTTATACAAGACTGCAGTGACACTTGAACACACATGCATGAGATTCATGCATGACAGAGATACTAGGTTAACTGTACATTACTACATAAAATACAGGTGTACACAATAAACTCTTAGTGGGTAGAGATATCTGTGACATGTACAGCCCATATTGGAGTATTGGGTTGGCTACTTGACCCATATAAAGTTGCAGATAGTATATTTGCAGTCTACAGCTATTACAGTTTCATACTTGCCTGTGGCACTGTACCTCAGAGCAGGAATGCACATAGCTGAAATGCAAAGGTTAACACAAGACAATCCTGATTTACACAACAATATACATTGGGTGTTCCTGGTATTGCTTCAGATGTTAGTGCAGAACAAACATCATAATGCACATATCTTATAGTACAGTTCTAAATCTAGAGTTTATCATAACACTCTTAGCTATCCTTCAGTCAGTGTTATTCTTTGTGTTTTTATTTCAGAGCAGATGTCATACTCAGTTTCATAAACAATAGCCCTACTTACACACATATTGCACAACACAGCTTTATTAGTGGTACCTTCATGCAGTTATTTTTGAGTCTTTATTAAACAACAGTTGGGATAATGCAGGTGTTGCAATACAGTTGTAATTTCACAATTATTGCAGCAGAAACGTTTTTATTTCATTAACATTATCAAGTTTAATGCTTTAATCTTTATTGCACTATACTTGGCAGTAGACAGTTATTGCAGTACAGACCTACATCAGCATTCATTGCAATACACAAATCTGTACAGTATGTACCTATAGGCAGTGACTGAATTACTATATTTTGTGTATTTGACTATAGATTGCAAATTAATCTGTACTCACCATACTCATGGCGCAATCTGGTCAGGCACCCTGCATGGGCCTCTAGGTTGCGCGTTCTCTTCTGTGCAGCGTTAGGGAGAGAAGCACACCATTATGCATAACTGTTTATCACACATTCAGACTAGGTATTGGTAAAACAATTCTAATAGTACTTACAAACTTGTGGGGCATTCCCATCCCAAGCATCTTGGACCCATGTGTCCAGAATTCCCCTCTTATGATGTTTCACATCGTCATAGTGATGACAGACCTGCTCACCTGTGCAGGGAACACCTGTTGGTCTGGTGAGGTTGCATGCCAGATGGTCCTAGGCCTCCAACTTGGACTCCAATCCCTGGTACTGGCCCTGCAGCAGCCGGGCATCATGGTATTTCACTAGGAGTCCAACCATGACCATGGACTCCAGAATGCCCCACCACTGCATCCGGAAGCATGCACCCTCTCCAACACCTGCCATAGTTCCTGCACAGTTCAAACTCCAACAGGTTATGCTGTATTCCTACCTGCTGCTCTTAAATGAGCCTGTTTCCCTGTCCTTACATACCAACTGGGCCATTTTTTTAAAAAAGAGGTGCATTGCTTGGCACCTCACAACCAGCTGAGCTCAGCTGAGTAGTGCGTAAACTGGCAAATGCTTAACAGTGCTTTGCACCACTTCGCTATGCGCAAACCAGCTAAATGGAGGTGCAATATGCTAAACAGTGCTGAAACATTTCTTGTTTAAGAAGTGCTTGGCAAGGCTTAGCAGTGCTTAGCAGAGTTTTGCTGAGCACAGCAAAGCAGGATTTAAAAATAATTGGCATAATTTGTATTTGGAAAACAAATGCTTAATATCCTTTCTGTATACTCAAACCCTGCACCTAAGGCTGTCACTCTAACCATATGGCTATGTGGATGTGTAGAATGTTGCTATACTTTTAGATATACCTTTCTACTACATTTAAGCACAGCTGAGCACCACTGTGCACTGTGCAATAACCTTGTCCTTTGCATTCATAATTAAATGTATCCATTTTTTATTTTTAGATGTCTGACACATGTCAAATTGCTGTGCTCTGCACCGTACAAACATAAAAAAAATATCATACATATGCATACACTGATATCTGGCACTGTGACAGTGCGGGGGGTGTGTTACTCATCTCCAGACACAGTAACACACTCCGTACACTGATTCAATAACCATGTTACATGGGTGTCCCAAAGTAACGTGCCTTGATTAATATGTATGGTTTAATAAGGAACAGAGGGGGTACCACGTACATGGCCACTGTTCCTTATTAAATCTGGGGGTTAGACCAGGGCCACAGTAAATAAAAATCGAGATGGAAACCAGACTTTATTTTGTCTGAAAAGAGAAACTAAAACATTGTAAAACTGTAAACCACTTTAACCACTGAGAGCAAGATACCACCAAAAAGGGCACAAGAGCAGTGAACTGGATGATAATAGAGTTGTCCAGGTCAAATGATTGTAATACAAAAAGAAGGATGTGGTCTGCGTTAAAGATTAAAACCTGTCATCGATAATGGCATCAGTGACAGATCTTGTGTTTATATCCATGAAAGCTTTATTAGAGAGGAAACAAAAGGAAAAAGCAAAGCTGCAGCCATTTCTGAATGTTGACTAGTAGACTGTAGCAGTCCAGGGGATCTTGACTTCTGTGCTTTGCAAAAGAGTTCAACATTGAAGCAAATGAGATTGAGGATCGTGATTACTGTAACTGATTTCCAAGGAGTAGAATGCACCAGAGAAAAATAGCAGGTTTCGAACAACATACTGCCAGCTTGTTTTTATAATAATGCAACACAGATCATCTGTATCTGTTCATATGTTTCTTGAAGACTAATTTGAAAGAGATTCTGTGGAAATTAAACAGAAAGATATCTGAGAGGGAAGTAAAGAAAGTTTGACAATGACAGTTACTGATACTGTTAGGGATAAGTAGTAGCATGCAAACAGTGCTAACCTATGAGTAAAGAGGTGATAAGTGTAAGATTAAGAAGATTTCTAGGTTTTTCTCCTTTCTGAATGGGAATTTTTGAACTTTCAAAACTTTTTTAAGGATTGCTAATAAAGGTGGTTTTGTTTCTCATATGTCATACTTGGCAGAATTATGTCCTTTAAACAAGAGTTACTGACGTCCTTATATTTCAGTAGCAACCTCATAAAGATGGTTTTCCAAAAAATTGTTTGCAGACCCAATTCGTGCGCAGATTGCTATGAGCCTCTGTGTGTGTGTGTGTGTGTGTGTGTGTGTGTGTGTGTGTGTGTGTGTGTGTGTGTGTGTGTGTGTGCGCACACGGGCGTACGCACCATTTTGTGTAAAAAATAAATAAATAAATATATATATATATATATATATATATATATATATATATATATATATATATTTATATGGGTCCACTATGTAATTTCAAAATACTGAAATCCCAAATTGAAAACTCACAGTTCCAAAACCGGCAGAAGTGCGAAATTCAAAATCCCAAAGCACGAAGATGTTGAATTTCCGCTTTGGCTAGTGCGGTGTGTGGATGCATGGGTTGAATTTAGGTAAGTTTGTGTGTGTAAGTGTGTTGGTTAGGGTCTTTAGTATGTATAAGTGTGTGTTGTGACTGTGATGTGTGTGTGTGAGGGACTGTAAGATGTGTGTGCAAGTTTCATTTGTGTTTCTGTTTGTGCGATTTCGGAGTTAGAATATATAAGTTGGGGGATGTGGGGGGTGCAGGGGGGCTTGCCCCCTGCTTATCTATAGTATAGATGCATTTATTTGATTTTGGGGGGGGGTTGTGTTTTTTTTATGTGTGTACTGTATGTGTAGCGTAGTTTCAGGATTTTGAATTTCACGGTTGTGTGTTTTCGGAATTGTGAGTTGTGCTTGGGTTTTTGGCTATGTAATTTCGAAATACTGAAATTCAGGATTTCACTATTTTGAGATTGCATAGTAGACCCATATAAATATATATATATATATATATATATATATATATATATATATATAAAAAACGCACACACACACACACACACACACACACACACACACACACACACGTGTGTGTGTGTGTGTGTGTGTGTGTGTGTGTGTGTGTGTGTGTGTGTATATATACTATTCATGTGCCAAGCAATAACTTCAATGGATACAAAATTTTAAAACATAAAACATCAAATAAAGCATTGTTTTTTGCAGGGGGGAACCTCCCCTACACTACATGTAGGGAGGTGTACCCCTACACCACCTTCTAATTATGAATGTCAACTATGAGATCACACAGTGTGGAGGAAAAGCCATATTTTTCAACCCCAGGAATTGTGAGATCTCATACACCTCTTAGCCATCTGTGCAGTTCATCAAATTTTATCAACTATACAAATGTTAACCAAACCTAGAGTCAACAAAATTAAGTACTGTCATATATATTTGTATATCTACATGTTGTTGTTCTATCTTTCGGCTTTTCCCTATTAGGGGTCACCACAGTGGAACCTCGGTCCACTAATGATTGGCAGTAGATTTTTATATGCCGAGTTGCCAGCCCTGATGCACAACCTTCAACGAAGGTATGCCCATTCACGCATATCTCCAGACAGAAGACACTCTAGCTGTGAATCGAACGAGACAAAGTCTTACTGTCAGGCGACACCGCTACCGCAGCACCACCACCACAGTTTATTTGTATATCTACATATATATCTATATCTATATCTATATCCATCTATCTATATATATATATATATATATATATATATATGTATATGGGTCTACCTGATAACACTGACACACCAAAACCCCAACAACGAAATAACTGACACCACAAAATCGAAAGTTCAAAATCATGAAACTTCACATGCCCGACAAACCACAATCAACAAAACACAGACCTTATCCAAAAAACACACACAATACAAGCACACCAAAAACCTTACAAACCTACACTAAACCTTACACAACTATCTATGCACTAACCTTAACCCAAACCCTAACCCTAAGGTCCGTTACTATAGCACACTTACCTTACCCGCACCCTAACACTAACTCACTTAATCCGCCCCTAACCCTAAAGTCCATCACTATCACACACTTACCTTAACCGCACCCTAACCCTAACTCACTTAATCCAACCCTAACCCTAAAGTCCATCACTATCGCACACTTACCTTACCCGCACCCTAACCCTAACTCACTTAATCCGCCCCAACCCTAAAGTCCATCACTATCGCACATTTACCTAACCCACACTCTAACGTCCCTCACTATCACACACTTACCTTACCCGCACCCTGACCCTAACGTGCGTCCCTATCGCACACTTACCTTATCATGCTGGTGTTCTCAGCGTCAGGCTTTACAACTGTCTGTCTTCTCCATTGTCGATCTTCCGGTTTCGGTTATCTCATTGTCGGTGTTTTCCACTTTCGGTGTAATCAGGTAGACCCATAAATATATATATATATATATATATATATATATGGGTTCATATGACAAGATCGACAACTTGAAATCTCGAAACTGACTTCACCGACAACTGAAACCACCGACAACGCAAATCGCGGAGGTTTCCGAGGTAAGGGATGTAAATTCGCTACCATGCCTACCATGGTTTAGTAAGTGTGGCAGTGTCATGCTACCATGGTAGGCATGGTAGCGAATTTACATCCTTACCTCGGAAACCTCCGCGATTTGCGTTGGCGGTGGTTTCATTTGTCGGTGAAGTCAGTTTCGAGATTTCAAGTTGTCGATCTTGTCATATGAACCCATATATATATATATATATATATATATATATATATATATATATATATATATATATATATATATATATATATATATATATATATATATATATATATATATATTTATATATATATATATATATATATATATATATATATATATATATATCTATATATATACACATATATACATATATATATATATATATATATATATATATATAGATATATATATATATATATATAGATATATATATATATTTATAGATATATAAATAGATAGATGTAGATATAGAAATATATATATATATATATATATATATATATATATATATATATATATATATATATATATATCTATATCTATTTATATATATATATATATATATATATATATATAAATAGATAGACGAGATATAGAAATATATATATATATATATATATATATATATATATATTTATATATATATACACACACACACACACACACACACACATACACACACACACACACACACACACACACACACACACACACACACACACACACACACACACACGATGCACACACACACTCCAGAAGAAAATATGTTTTATATAATTTACTGATTAGGTTTCCTGTGCTGTGATGTGCACTTCATTCATGCCTTTGAGTGATACTTCACACCTAAGATTTAATGGTAAAATGGTAAAGCATAGCTCATTACTATACCATGAAAATAAGTACA
Organism: Protopterus annectens; assembly: GCF_019279795.1. Lineage (NCBI taxonomy): Eukaryota > Metazoa > Chordata > Ceratodontiformes > Protopteridae > Protopterus > Protopterus annectens. Next base: position 93,735,041 of record NC_056741.1, read on the forward strand.
TGTGGTCTTTTGCAAGCTTCCAATAATTATAGCTTACCAGCATCATTATGTGGTGGTGGGTCTAGTCTGAGTGAAGCAGCAGGTGTGTTTTACCACAGGGATCTCTTTTGTCACTGGTGATTTTCTTACTGTGTAACTCGATTGTTGAGGGGAGAAGTTTGTTTTGTTGGAGCTAATATTTCCTTTGGTACCATATGCTGAGCTATTTATTATTAGCAAGGAAGAGGGATCACTGTGTTCCAAAGTTCAGCTACATACTATGATACACGGACACAGCCCCATAGGTTACCCTACTGGAAACAGCTGCTACTCTGAATGTGCTGGCTTTATGAATCACGTATGGTTTGGAGGATGGAGTTTTAATATGCATTCTGTACATGGAGTATAATGCAGGCACAGTGGGGTAAAACTTTGTGAATGTCTTACCTCATTGTGTAGGTTATTTTATGAATTAAACACATTTCAACAGCCTTAGAAGCCAGAACCACATGCTATGTACATTACAACCTCTAAAAGAAATATTCACTCTACACATCACTTCTCTATATTTAGACTCAAACTCTGGGAATCTATCCCACCCAAACTAAAAAAAAATGTCTTTTCCTAACCTAAGTTTCCAGCTCAGCTTACAACCCATCTTCAGAACCTTGACAAGTGTCGATGACTCTCATGTAACAACATCATTTAACTTCTGCTTTCTTACCCATTACAAAGCTACTCCCAGGATGTTTTCCTATTCTGAGTCCATCTTAGCTACTCTGACATTCAAAGTCACTTTACTACATGTTTGAATCCAATTATGCTGACACATATACCTTAAAACAGTTCCTCATCCGTTTATTCTATCTGTACTCTAAACATTGTATTACATCGCTACATGGTATCATTACTTCATCTCATCATTTTCAAGTGCTGTATGCCACTGTACTGTATTGTTGTTGTGTCTTTCGGCTTTTCCCGGTTAGGTATCACCACAGCGGAACTCCGGTCTGCTAATGATTGGCAGTAGATTTTTACGTGCCGATTTGCCAGCTCTGACGCACAACCTTCAATGAAGGTATGCCCATGTACGCATATCTCCACACAGAAGATGCTTTAGCTGAGAATCAAACAGGATAATGTCTTACTGTGAGGCGACAATGCTACCGCAGCACTACCACCGCAGTTATATGCCACTATTCTGTATGATATTTAAAATTCTAATTATCATTACTGTATATAAAAGCCACTTACTTTACACAGTCCTTCTGTCTTGCCTTGGGTGAAAGTAAAAATTTCTCTAACCATTAAAAAATTTTAAGAAAAATTAAAAAGAGTCATAATAACTAAGTAAATAAATCACACATAGCTTTGGTATACTGCAATGCTCTGCAGCACAAACTGCTTATGAATATCATCCAAAACACAGTACTGTTATTTTGCATTATGGTGCAACAAAGATATTTTTTTTTGTAAAAAAGGATTGACACTCTCACTAATATATTATTAATGTTTTTACCTGAAAAATCTTTTTCTAGATCACAAAGTATTGAATGCGAGTGTTAGTGACAGAGAAAAATGATTTAACCATTTTTCAGATAAATGACTGTCCATATTTTAGTAGTGGCCATGATTTAAAAAAAAATATCATATTTATTATAGATGCACTTATATGATTTCATTTTGAACATGCTTGAAATGGGACTATATTGAAAGGCATTGGGTAGTTCTAATTTCAGTTCAATGTATCCTGACTGTGATGATAAAAGTAACTGAGAATAGAGAAGTAATGTGATGTGTTAAGCAATGGAAGGAAGGGAGAGGCAGGAAGTAAATGGTTTGGTACTGCATATGGCACAAAATGAAAAGTGCTTTATGAACTCTCTTCACTTGCTCGGCTAGCTTGAACTTGAATTATAAATATTTCAACATAACAGCTTGAGTTGGCAGTTTCTCTTGTGAAGTTACTTTGTTTAGGTTGCAATTAGACTAATGCTTGCACACAAGTTATCTGTGGGTGGTATGATATCACAATTTCACAGAAAGAAAATGAGAGTGGTTTTACATATCTCCTCAGTAGTTATTCCTTCTCAGGGATACAGTGACCTCATAGTGAGAATGATAATGTAAGGAGGGAATTGAGAACAATTTTATTTAAATGGTGGTCCGAAGGGGCATATGTTCATATTATAATGAACCAGAGTGCATGCATTGTAACCATTTGTATTCAAGCTGCCATTTATAAGACCTTTAAGCCAAGATAATGTGGCACAAGCTCAGATAAGTCAGGACAATGTAGCGGAGATATGGTGCATTGTATAAAGCATGGAAGGAGTGCTGTGTCTACAAAAAAGGATGCATGGCATGGAGATGAATAGATGCAGTGATTAATATGGGAGAAAAGGAAAACATTGAAAAGATAATGACCTTTATTAAGACAGAATGAAATAGAAAAGCTGAGTTCAACAGTAAATGTACAGGCCACTTTAAAATTATTGAAATTTGCATATGTAATAGTAAAAAAAAATCCAAAATGTTAAACATTTTTAATCAAAATGAACAAATCTATATTGTATTAGCAGAGGTGAATAGAGGAATAATAGGCAAGCTATTACAGGGGTCATTAGAGGTCTAGTTATATATACCTTTAAGCAGACAAACTTAAAAATTTTTCACCACTTTTTAGTACTTAATAGTGCCCACCTTTCAAATCATATAGGGTGTACATGATAACTCTGAGGCAAATGTGTATCTATCCACCCAATCAAAAGGCTGGGCTTCAATATAGATAAAGTGATAGTTTGCTTGAACTCTGATGGTAACTTATTCCATTGGCTGAGAATATGTTGAGTTAAGAATGTATCTCTCCAGTGAGGCTTGTTTATTTATTGTTGCACATGCAGGTTCTAGTACTGGTATTTGAAGAACAACTGGTTTTATAAAGAACTAGGGAGTACAATAAGACTGTGTCCTTCACTGCTTGAAAAGTGAGACATAAATCATCTCAAAATAGCCAGTAGACTACTAAGTATAAAGATTGTTATGCTAATTTATTGGGATAGTTGAAGAATTTAAGACTTAATTTTTTGGTTAAGAATTGTTAGGGTCTTTCATGTGGATTGATATACTTGGATCTATACATACCAATGGGCTCACTGTATATGACAATGGATGTGAGAAGGGTAAAGTCTAGAGATACAATGACTTTTTGGATCTTGAAGAGTTTCCCTTGGAAATTAAGTAAACCAGACAGAAGCATTTTCTGACTATGGTAGAAACATGATGAGTGAACAAGAGATAGTTGTCCACATAAGTACTCCTGTTTATTATGACTATATCTGCTTGAAGATGGATACTACTCATAATATATGAGGTTGGATAACTTTTCAGCCGAATGCTGCTATGTTAAACATTTTTACTTTTAGCTTGAGTCTGTTTTCAGTACAAAAGGTGTATGTATAATCCAGTCATATTTGGAGTACTTTAGTATTGGTAGATGAACAGAAAAAAGTGCTCAGTGAATTTGGCTAAGCATATTTCTGGGATATTGTCTTGAATGTCAGCAAAATAAATGCCAAATGGGAGATGTCTCAATGCTGGTCCCTTCAGTACTCCACTAGTTATAATTTGGAATTCTTAAAGGGTACCAACAACTTTCTGTACTTGTGGTCTACTTGATAGACAGTTTGCAATCCAGCAACATGAATGGCAGCCATAACTAACCATAATGGCAGAGTGGTGCAGCGGTAGCATTGTCGTCTCACAGCAAGAGGTTCTCTGGTTCGATTCTCGGCTGGAGTGCCTTCTGTGTGGAGTCTGCATGTCCTCCCTGTGTTCATGTGGGTTTCTCTGGGTACTCCAGTTTTCTCCCACATTACAAAGACATGTGTCTGGAGTGTTTCTCCCTGGGCCTCCATTGTAAATTGGCTTTGTTCCAAGTCGGACTTTCCCAGTAAATAAATGTTAAATAAATAAAAAAATAAATAAACTAAATAATGTTGGAGAAAAAAAAATAACAGCTCAGTTACTATGATCACAGATATGCAATTCAGATAAAAATAATCCAATATGTCTCAGTTAGTGTAAAGTGGGAAATTGCAGTGGAATGGGCAATGCAGAGTAGAACAGTATTGTATGTCATCCATGCACTGAGTGCTGCAGATAAGGATAGTGCATAAGGAAGGGTATACAGAATAATTCCTTAGGCATGTTATTGCATGGAACTATGTGCTTGGCATGACAGCAGCACAATAGTAATAAGTTGAGGAGTATGATAGCAAGACTAGGGCGCACAGTATAATGGCAATGTGTGCTGTACAGTCTGAAAATGACTGTACATTCATTGTGAGATTTTAAAGATGTCTGATGTAAAATGATGATGTTAATAACAGCCTGCATTTAATTGCTGGAACCTGTGTTCTGAGAGACTGCCTTCCAGACTATCTGCAAATATACAGAGCTAAGTATATTTTTTTGGTTATAGAGTTTGTTAATTGTTGCTTAGATCTCTGTTGAAACTGTTGTCTCCCTCTTCTGAGAGACCGATCTGCAAATATACATAGCTGAGTATATCTTTTTTTGGTTTTTAGAGTTTGTACTATTAGTTGTTGCTTAGATCTTTGTTGAAACTGTTTTCCCCACCCCCCTATTTTCTGCCATTTCTTCAGCTGGTATAACTGGCTTTTACAGCCTGTGTGTTATCTAACCCAAGGATCACTTAATCTGACCTGTTAGTAACAGCCTGCATTTAATTGCTGGAACCTGTGTTCTGAGAGACTGCCTTCCAGACTATCTGCAAATATACAGAGCTGAGTATTTATTTTTTGGTTATAGAGTTTGTTAATTGTTGCTTAGATCTCTTTTGAAACTGTTGTCTCCCTGTTCTGAGAGACTGATCTGCAAATATACAGAGCTGAGTATATATATTTTTGTTTTAGAGTTTGTACTGTTAGTTGTTGCTTAGATCTCTGTTGAAACTGTTTTCCCCTACCCCACCCCTATTTTCTGATGTGTCTTCAGTCGGTATAATTGTTTTTTATAGCTTGTGTTTTATCTAACTCAAGGATCACTTGCATAAAATTTGATCTGTTAGTAACAGCCTGCATTTAATTGCTGGAACCTGTGTTCTGAGAGACTGCCTTCCAGACTATCTGCAAATATACAGAGCTGAGTCTATTTTTTTTGGTTATAGAGTTAATTGTTGCTTAAATCTCTGTTGAAGCTGTTGTCTCCCTGTTCTGAGAGACTGATCTGCAAATATACAGAGCTAAGTATATTTTTTTGGTTTTAGAGTTTGTACTGTTAGTTGTTGCTTAGATCTCTGTTGAAACTGTCACCCCATTTTCTGCCGTGTCTTCAGTTGGTATAACTGTTTTTTACAGCTTGTGTGTTATCTAACTCAAGGATCACTTGCATAAAATTTGACCTGTTAGCAACAGCCTGCATTTAATTGCTCAAACCTGTGTTCTGAGAAACTGCCTTCCAGACTATCTGCAAATATACAGAGCTGAGTATATATTTTTTTGGTTATAGAGTTTGTAAATTGTTGCTTAGATCTCTGTTGAAACTTATCTTCCTGTTCTGAGAGACTGATCTGCAAATATACAGAGCTGAGTATATTTTTGGTTTTAGAGTTTGTACTGTCAGTTGTTGCTTAGATCTTGGTTGAAACTGTTTTGTCCCACCCACCCTCTCTATTTTTGGTTTGTAGTTTAAAAGTGGTGACTTTTGCAGTTGTCTGCCCCACTGTTGATTTGATCTGGGACACTCCCTGAGTCCCATCTCTTTATCACATTCTACCTAATAAACTCTTTCTGCACTTGCTTTTAGTCCTTTTTAATTTAATTGCATTTTTAAACTGTGTTTGGTCTAATATTGCTACATACTCAAGTGTGCTAGCTTGCACTGCATATGAATTGTTTTTACTAATGTTTTTGCAACTTTTTTGTAAAAAAAAAAAAAAAAAAAAATGTAAGCTTGTTTCCTACCTTTCCTGTAACTAGTATTCCAGATACAGATTTGCTGTATCCAGGACTGTATGTAAGCTATTGAGCCCCCCCCCAAGCCTTTCTGTGTTGGAGGGAAGCCTTTTAGCTTATCAGTGGGAGTAGTAAGCACTAGGTAACCTGTCTACCACATAAGGAGTGGTTCTGGCCCAGAAATTGTAGTTATTGTCTGTTTGGGCAATCTCTTCCATCTCTCTCAACTTTCTGATTTGAAAGCTTGCATTTGCACTTGTTTCTGTCCTGTAACTCGTCTAGTGCAGATACAGATTTTTAGTTTTAGCACTTAAATTTGCTTATTCATGCTCAGCACTTGTTCAGAACTTGTAAGCACTAAATAAGATACTAATTACTATAGCACTCAGTCTTCTTCATTACCTAGAGGAAAACAGTTTTTGTACTTACTTTCCTCACTTGCTTAAAGAAAAACAGCTCTTGTACTCACTTTCCTCACTTATCTAGAGTAAAATAGTTTTTTATTCCAGCATGTCCAAGGGTCACCTCCCAGTGTTCTCTCCTGTCTATCTGATGAATCTGGGCATCTTGAGGCAATGTAGAAATTGCCTCATGTACACAGACAACCCTCTCCTCCTACCACCCAGCACTACAACCTGTGAGAGATGCACTTATCTAGCCAAACTGGAGGTAAAGCTCTCTCCAACCAAGACTGAACTTGACAGTCATGAGGAGAAGGTAAACATTTGCACCACACCACACTCATCACAAAGTCTCACTAAATTTACACCACCAAAATCCACACATAGTAACACAAAAACATTGGTGGAGGCTCTCAATAATAATCTGTCTAAGCAACAGAGACATGGATCATGCTATCCCTAATAGAACCAAGAGATTATCTTCCAAAAAAAGGAAGCCAATCTGGTGGTCCTCTGCCATAAACAAACTCTACAACAGAAGAAAGAAACAGTTGCAAAAAAGAGTAAAATCCCATGACTGGAGGAACTCCCTGGTCAACCTTGGTAAGAAGCTGGGATCCCTCATAAAATCCTCCAAAGCTAGTTACGAAAACAAAATTGCCACTGACTCTAAAGACAGCCACAAAGCATTCTATAGCTATGTCAAGAATCGCAATGGGAACACTCAGATCTGCTCTGAGTTACAGCACAATGGCACTAAATATACAGAACCAATTGACATTGCCAACATCCTAGCAGATAGGTTCAATGCTAACTTTACCCCCCTCTCACCCCCTAGAGGGCCCATTTCTATACCGGAAGAATGCAAAGTTCCTATAATCATGGCTGCACAGGTAAAAAACACACTCTCCAAAGCCAAGAACACAGCATCCATGTGACCTGACAATATCCCAGGCTACGTTCTACACAAACTACAGAATGAACTGGCACCCTACCTAAGTACCATGTTCAATCACAGCCTCACCTCAGGCTTTGTACCCACTGAATGGCGCACCGCGATGGTTATCCCACTCCACAAAGGGGGAGCCACAACGGACCCCGGGAACTACCGCCCCATTAGCCTGACGAGCCTGGTCTGCAAGGCCATGGAACGTATCATCGTGGAACTCATAAACAAAGACATTGGTAATCTCCAAACTCTGGACCCTACCCAGTTTGGATTTGTAAAAGGCAGATCATGTCTCCTAAACCTGATTGACTTCTTTGAAGCAGTCACCAAAGCTATAGATGAGGGTAAAATGGTTCACACAGCTTATCTAGATCTCGCCAAGGCTTTCAACACCATCCCCCACTCTGGAATTATATATAAGCTCACTAAACTAGGTATAAATCCCTATGTCACAAGATGGGTTGCCAACTGGCTCACGGACAGAACCCACACTGTGAAAGTAGCAGATTCCAAATCCGACTTCAGACCAGTGACAAGTGGAGTACCACAGGGTTCAGTCCTGGGTCCTCTCCTGTTTGGTATCTACTTCTCTGAAGTGCAGGCTAACACAGAAGGTCTTTGACTAACAAAATTTGCAGATGACTGCAAACTAGGAGCCATAATCGAAACTCCTAATGATGTGGACAGACTACAAAAGGGCCTCACTGAGACAGATACCTGGTGTCAAAGCCATGGCCAGAAGCTCAATGCCAAAAAGTGTATTGTCATCCCCTTTGGTAAAAACTCTGAACCCATGAACTATCACATAGCTGGTAGTCTACTTAATGCTGAAAATGTGATAAGAGACCTTGGGACACAGGTGGACAGTAGTCTCTCCTTTGATAATCACATCGTCACAGTGGTCAGGAAATCCTTCTACGTGGCTTATCTCATCACAAAAGGATTCTCATTTAGAAAAAAAGAGGTCATTGTTCCCCTCTACTCATCACTCATTAGACCCATTATAGAGTACAATGCCCCTTTTGGTATGTACCTCACAAGACATCTACAACAATTGGAAAGACCACAGAAATACCTCACAAAGAGGATTACTGGCCTCAAACAGATGCCCTTCGCAGACCGTCTCAAAAAACTACAGCTTTACTCCATCGCATGTCACATACTCAGGGGCGATCTCTGCCTAACATACAAAGCTATGTCCAACCCAGAGCTGTTGGACATGCTCCACTTAAAGAAATCTGAATCCCTCCGAGCTACACACTCTAGGGACCTAAACCTTGTCACCACAATAAACACAACATGCTGGAGGGATAGATTCCTGTCCCAGAGACTTCCCATACTCTGGAACAGACAACCTATCTATGTCAAACAGAGCTCCTCATTAGCACTCCTCAAGAAAAATCTTGATGACTGGATGGGAAATGGGAAATTCACCCCAGGGATCACTTCTGTGGCTCTGCTCAACAGGGGCACAGGAAAATAATTTTCTTGGGTGGCGAAAGCCAGAGTACATGTTTTGGCCAGACTTATATAGGCCCTAGGGCCAATAGCCTAGTACCTAGCTATGAACCTCCAAAGCAGAAACGCAAGCAACCTCCATCACCAAACACAACCCAAATGACACACAGCCCACAGACTCAGTGTGCCACTCAACCAGAGCCAATAAGGCAAAACAACGTACCCAACACACTAGTCATAGGTGACTCTATAGTCAGGCACACTGATGACCCACTCACCAGGCTAAACAAAGAGAACGTTACTGTCAGCTGCCTGTCAAGTGCCAGGATCTGCCACATAACCCACGCACTCAGGTCACTCCACAACAAGTACAAATATGACTCTGTCATTGTCCATGTCGGTATGAATGACCTGAGACGTACCTCCCTGGACTTCATGAAAAGAGACATGGAAGAGCTCTCCAATCTTATAGCTCAGGCCGGTATGACCCTAGCCCTGAGTAGCATTCTGCCATTGCCCCGAATAATACCACAGTACAAGGACAAAATGATTGACTTCAACAATTGGCTAAGCTTCTGGTGTCATTCTAAGGTGATCCAGTATCTGTCTGCTTGGGATGACATGGTTGACAGACCATGATGCTTTGCCACAGATGGCCTGCACCTGTCACCCCTGGAATTCCGGATACTGGCTAAGGCTCTTGCTGCCCCTATAGTGCCTTTTTTTAGGTAAGGTTCAAATAACAAATTCACCACCATAACAGGAACAGGCAAGCAAAAACTGAGAGTAATGCTACTCAATGCTAGAAGTCTAAATCTCAAAATGTACTCACTCGAGGCACTCCTTAAAATGGAGAACATCGATATCTGTGCAGTGACTAAGACCTGGTTCAAGGCTCCAGAGAGCACTCCTGCACTACCAGGCTATAACTCATACCACACTTTTCGGTCATGTAACCTGGACCAAAACACCAAAGGCGGAGGTGTGTCCATATTCATTAAGGACATCCACAACTCCAGGATAGTTGCTCAGCATAATGCATCAGAGGTCACCCAAGTGCAACTAACTGGGCAAAACTATAATCCAAATTGTAGCTTGCTACAGATTCCCCCACCATGCCCCAGGATTCCCATTCCTCTTTTCTTGATGTACTGGAAAATATTAGGGTTCAACCAAACACCTTAATAATGGGCAACTTCAACTATCCCACCATTAATTGGGAAAACTACTCTTGTACCAACTCCTTAGCTCAACGCTTTCTGGAATTCATAAACTCCAATGCCCTGGATCAACGTATCCACACCCCCACCAAGGGCAACAATATCCTAGACCTAGTCATTACCAACATGAGTGACTGGTGTTCCAAACCTGAAGTCAACTCCTCGTTGGTCCGATCCGACCATAAGCTTATCACCCTTGATATCAACATCCTGCCCCACCCCCCATTAAGGAAACCATGGTAAAAAATTTCTCCAAAGCCAACCTCATGCTTCTTAAGACAGAAGTGGTAAACTTCATGAAGTTCCATGCAGATGGACAATACAGTTACAACTGCTGAATACTACACAAATGCACTCTATAAGCACTTACACGAGTGCATGGATCGTGCTACCCCAAACAGAACCAAGACTCTATCCTCCAAAAAAAGGAAGCCAATCTGGTGGTCCCCTGCCATAAATAAACTGTACAACCGAAGGAAGAAACTGTTGCAAAAGAGAGTAAAATCCCATGAGTGGAGGAGCTCCCTGGTCAGCCTCAGTAAGAAGCTGAGATCCCTTATAAGATCCTCCAAAGCTAGGTAAGAAAACAGAATCACCACTAATTCTAAAGACAACCACAAAGCATTCTATAGCTATGTCTATAATCTCAGTGGCAACACTCAGATCTGCTCTGAGTTACAGCACAAAGGCACAAAAATTACAGAACCAACTGATATTGCCAACATCCTGGAAGATAGGTTCAGTGCTAACTTTATCCCACTCACCCCCTAAAGGGCCCATATCTATACAGGAAGAATGTAGAGTCCCTGTAATCACAACTATGCAGGTAAAAACTGCACTCTCTAAAGCCAAAAACACATGATACTCATAAACAAAGACATTGGTAACCTACAAACTCTGGATCCCACCCAGTTTGGGTTTGTGAAAGGCAGATCATGCCTTCTGAATCTGATCGACTTCTTTGAGGCAGTCACCAAAGCTGTACATGAGGGTAAGGTGGTTCACACAGCCTATGTTGACCTCACCAAGGCTTTCAACACCATTCCCCATTCTGGAATTATAGCTAAACTCACTAAACTAGGTATAAATCCCTACATCACAAGATGGCTTGCCAACTGGCTCACTGACAGAACCCACTCTGTAAAAGTTGCAGACTCCAAATCTGACCTCAAAGCAGTGACAAGTGGAGTACCACAGGGTTCCATCCTGGAACCTCTCCTGTTTGGTATCTACTTCTCTGAAGTACATGCTAACACAGAAGGCCTCTGGCTAATGAAGTTCACAGATGACTGCAAACTAGAAGCCATAGTCAAGTCTCCAAATGATGTGGACATCCTACAGATGGGCCTCGCTGAGACAGATGCCTGGTGTCAGAGCCATGGCCTCAAGCTCAGTGCCAAAAAGTGCAGTGCCATCCCCTTTGGTAAAAACTCTGTATCTATGAACTACCACATAGTCAGCAATCTGCTTAACACCAAATGTGTGATAAGAGATCTTGGGACCCAGGTGGACAGTAGTCTCTCCTTTGATAGTCACATCACCACAGTAGTCAGGAAGTCCTTCTATGTGGCACACCTCAACATAAAAGGGTTCTCATCCAGGGAAAAAGAGGTCATTGTTCCCCTCTACTCGACACTCATTAGATCCATTATAGAGTACAACACCCCTTTTGGAATGTACCTCACAAGACATCTGCAGCAGCTGGAAAGGCCACAGAAGTACCTCTCAGAGAGGATTACTGGCCTCAAACAAATGCCTTACACTGACCACCTCAAAAAACTCCAGCTTTACTCCATAGCGTATTGCTTACTCTGAGGTGATCTCTGCCTAACATATAAAGCTATGTCAAACCCAGAGCTGTTGGACATGCTACACCTAAAGAAATCTCAATCCCTCTGAGCTACATGCTCTAGGGACCTAAACCTTGTCATCACTATAAACAGGACATGCTGGAGGGATAGTTTATTGTCCCAGAGACTTCCCATACTCTGGAATAGGCTACCCATCTTTGTCAAGCAAAGTTATTCATTAGCACTCTTCAAGAAAAATCTTGATGAGTGGATGGGAAATAGGAAATACACCCCGGAGATCACTTCTGTGTCTCTGCTCGACAGGGACACAGGAAAATAACTTTCTTGGGTGGCGTAAGCCAGGGATCCTTGTTGGCTAGGCTTACATAGGCCCTTGGGCCAATAGCCTAGTACCTACCTATGAACGTATGTAACCACAAACATGGTGCAAGGAGGGGGATTAAATACTTTTCCATATTAGTGCATGCCTATACACAGTATTGTGCATAGTACAGCACCATAGTTCACTATGTGTTGGGGAATCACCTCCTCCTCCACAGCTATAGAGTACAGAATGCCAGGGTTGTCTGAGAATTCCTTTTCTACAGTTTGAACACACAGCAATGCAGCTCACTGTGTTCTGTGCAGTACAGGAGTGTACTACATACTAGGGGAAGTCATATCTCACAATTGGAGTTCACAGAACATGCACATTGTACATTGTTATGTTGCAGTATGTGTTATGGAAATGGCTCATGATGCATCATGCAGCCCCATGGTCCACTACATTTCTTCTTTTTTTTTCTATTTACTCCTTGTTGAACAGGATACTATCACTACATAATGTTCTCTTTTCAAGGAAGACCAGACATGGTACTTGTCTTTATTTAGGGAAATTTGGCCAGAGCACGTGGGAACTTCCGGTGTTCTTCTTTCTGATAAGTGGTGCTGGATCTTTCACATCAACCTAAGTTACATCAAACTCAGACAGATGGGAGCATACCCTGTACCACAATTAGAGTGCAATGTATAACATCTCACTATTTACTATGTGCTATGGAAATTCCTGTTCCATACTTATGATATACAGCAAAACAGCTCACTGTGCGTCATACAACTGCATGGTGCACTAGTTCCTTAGGAAATGCCCTATTCCACAGCACATATACACAGCAAAATTGGTCACTGTAATTTGTACAGCACTATTTCCTGTTGCACAGCTACTGTGCACAGTATAGCAGCTCATTGTACATCGTACGATGTCATGGTACACTGGGTGAAAGGAATATGTCTTAATCCACAGCTAGAAAATACAACACAACACTTTGGATTCCATGATACAGCACCATGGTGCATTGTGTGCCTGAGGAATTCCTCTTCCACTGTTATAGTATACAGCACCCCACAATGCATTATATAGCACCATAATTCAGTATGTGTTAGCTGAATGCCATACTCTACAATTAGGATACAACATCACAGCAAGCCACTGTACATTATGCAGCACCATATGCTTTTGGAATGTTCTGTGCCACAGTAAGCATGCACAGCAACTTAATAGGAACTGCACAGCATCACTGTGCATTATGTGCTACATCCACATTTAGGGCATGCACAAAACAAGTCACTGTGCATCATGCAGCACTATGATGCAATATGTTTTGAGAGATAGCCTGCTCTGTTTCTCAGTTTATACAAAAAAGCAACTCAATGTGCACCATACAACTCCCATCATGCTCCTTTTGATAAAGGACTTCCTGTTCCACAGTTATAGCAAACTGCCCAGCAACTCACTGGGCATCATACAGCATCATGATGCACAATACATGCTTGGGGAATGTCATGTGTATACAGCAAAATAGCCCACAATTGCACCAGAAATCTCATGGCTCATTATGTAATTGGGACATGTCACAAATTTAACATAAGCAGTGCAACAGTCTGCAGATCATTGAATAGCACTGTGATGCCCCACCACTGGAACAGTAATCAAGGAGCCTCAATCCTCACCACTGGCAAAAGTGAGGGACGTCCACTGAGAGGACGACAAGGTACACACACAGTATTTCCAGATGCAGTTCTCTGCATCTAGTGCAATTTCCCTTAAGAGCACACAGAGACCACAGTCAGTCCAGGGCTTGTTTCTCCCTCTTTCTCCAGATCCCCAGTAAGACTCCCCACTGGCACAGCTATAGTGTTGAGATCTCAGCTGATTGGCCAAGCCAAGACCTCCAGCACCCTCACTGTCCAACCAGTGCTTAGTGTCCCTGCCCAAGAAGCTGACACACTCACTCTTTGACATTTGATTTACACACACACACACACACACACACACACACACACACACACACACACACACACACACACACACACACACACACACACACACACACACACACACACACACACACACACACACACACACACACACAGACATACACACACACACACACACCTGGGAAAGGCTGGTACAGGTTTACAAGCTATGCCCCCTTTTGCCCAGACTATAAGGTAGTTATCACTACCACCAGCCAGCTCCTTATCAGCTACTTTAAGACCTTTAGCAAAGGGTGTCCAATCTTACTGTGTAATGTTACTGTTAATGCAAATTGTAGTTTGACAGAGAGCAAGGCTATTAGCAGTGGCCCAAAGTGTCACCAAATAAATATGCAAGTACTCTCAAAACTTAAATATCTCTACAAAGATAAGCCACAAAGAAAGGTTTAAATATATTTAATAATAAATAATGATCAAAGAACAAGAAAATAGTCTATATTTACATTGACATCAGAGTTCAAGATCACAAAAAAAAATTAAAACAACATTGCAGGACAGTCTCAAATAAATAAAGAAAAATATTTTAACTAAGCTTTGCTATATTCCTGACTGTATCTAAAAGAATTTTACTGTTCCCTAGAAATTTACTTACAGATCAAGGCGGATCTGTTGAATGGATCTTCTAGTTGTCAGGTCAAATACAGAATACAGAATGCTCTTCCTCTCTCTCAGAGACTTCTTAAATTAATATCTCAAATATTACTGCTGGGCTAGCTTTCAGAATGACATCATTTCTTGTCATCTGATTTCTAGTCTCAAGGCCCAAAACAACCACTGATGGCAGCTGGTAGCATTTAGCATCTACCCGTAAAAAATACATAGACAAGGGTTTTTCTTCAAATCTTAGGCAGATGCTGGAAGTCATAAAACAATTACCTTCCTACACATTTCAAAACTAGTAATTATTTCACCTTAAAGACAATACAGAAAACTTCGCAGCACAGACATTGTGTCTCCTTGCTGCCATAAAGTAATTTAATTTCAACTATTTTTTTGACGTTTTGCTGGAATGAAGTTAACCCCCTGCGTTCAAGTTTCCACTGTTAAAATATATACATTTAAACAGTTACAATAGTGCATATGCATTTCTGTTTTATTCCAGTAGGGCATACTGTGGATACATTTCCGGCACTTTGCAAAAACATTTTTCAACACACGTCTATACAAACAATTTGATATATACGACATACAGTTCTAATACAGTTGTAACACAAGCATCTTATATGAATCATGTTGATATTCACAAATGACATATAATTATTTACAAAATTCCAGATGGCTGTGCTTGCAGTATCTCCCTTTGTCACAAGCACCACAGTGCACTATGTGCTTGGGGAATATGCTATCCTACAGGTAGTGTGCAGATAACAGCAGCACACTGTAAATATCTTGGAGAATGGCCTGCTTGTCATTTAAGGTGAACAACACAACAGCTCAACATGCAACATGGAGCATTATTGTGCACTATATACTACAGGAGTTTCTGTTTCACAGTTATTGCCTACAGCACAACTCACTGTGCATTGTAGTGCATCCTGGTGTACTATGTGTTAGGGGAATGTCTAATTCTACAGATCAAATTCATAAGGCAGAAGCTCATTGTACATAGTTCTCTAAATTTTGGAAACTATCCTGTTCCATAGTTAGTCTGCCCAGCACAACAGTTCACTGTGCATTAAACAGCACCATGATACACTATGTGTTGGGGAATGTTTTTTTCTAAAGTTATGGTGCAAAGCAAAATGGCTCACTTTGCATTGTAGAAAAACATACTGCATTAAGTGCTTGGAGAATTCTGTGTGCTAAACTTAGTGCATTGCACAACAGCTCAGCATGCATATTATTATGTGCTTGGGGAATGGCCTTATCAAGAGTTAGGGCACGCTGTACAGTAGCTCAATGTGCATCATATAGCGCTGTGTTGCAGTATGTTCTATGGAATTCCTGTTCTACCATGACAGCACACAACTTAACAGCTATTAGTTCATTCTACAGTACCATGTTGAGCTATATATTTGGTGATTATCCTTTTCTCACTGCAGTACACCAGGTATTATAGAAATGTCCTTTTCCACAGTTAGAGTTGTAAGGACAACATCTCACAGTGTGTGTCATTCAGCACTTTTGTTGTCCAGTATATGTTAGGGGAATGTTCTATTTCTCAGCTAAGCTACATATAACATCAGATCACCCTGCATTTAACAGCAGCATGGTGGATGTTAAGGGAATTTCTGTTTCAGTTCTAGATGGGGTGCACATGGTCTATGTTTGGCTACCAAAAAATAAAAAAAACAGAATGGCGAAATATCGAACAGAAGACAGCAAACCAACAATTACCAAACAATGACATAATCGAAAATAAATTAATTGAATGGCCATAGTTGACCAGTAACCAAGAAGTAATGTGATGTATAAGGTAAGTGAAGGGAAACCTTTTAAATATACCATATTCCCCACTGCAGTGCTATCTTGGAGTTGATATACATATATATATATATATATATATATATATATATATATATATATATATATAGTTAGGGGGTGGTGGGGTGCAGCCCCCTGCATTGGGAGGGTGTGGGGGGCACAGCCTCCCACCTCGGTTGGTTGTGTTTGTGATGTTGTCCAACTATGTCAAGTAACAAGCCAATGAACCGGATAATTCCTAGTAAGGTCCAGACAAAATGTAATAGTATAAATAACACTTTAATACAAAAACAAAAAATGGTCAAGTGCTTTCGTTCCCAAAAGGAACTTCTCCAGAATCATTTTACATAATAAAACCATAATTTAAATTACATTTAAAATCATCATGTGACTTGCTCACTCAATGTTCCCTTAACGAAACATTAACATTACACTAAATACATCATAAAATCATTGTTCTTTTCTTTAAAACAGGCAAAATAGATAAGTGCTCATTTATACCAGGCAAAATTGTGCATTTAGCCATAGTTACCATTATTAGTATTGCCATTATGATGCACTACTTAACTTTGTGACGGATATTATGGAACTTGTTTTAAAGAACAACTATATGTGTCTTGGGAACAGATTTTTCAAACAAGTTAAGGCGAATTGTGCCCCAACCTGTGCAAACCTACTAATGTATGCATGGGAAAAACAGCATGTATTCACTTTGGGCTTTGATCAGTACTAGTTTGTTTATTTGAGATATTTGGATGACATTTTTATTCTGTGGAAAACAACTGGTGAAATAAGGGATGAATTTGTAAAAACAATGAACAACAATAGTTATTTTCTGAAGTTTACCTGTGACCATACAGATGATTGTGCAAACTATCTAGATATAACTATATTTAAAAACAAGGTAGGAAAAAAGTTTGGTAACAAACTATACAGAAAACCAACATTTTCTAATAGTTAACTCAATGAACCACCACACAAAGGGTGGAACAGCCAAAAAGTATCACCAAACACAAAAAATAAAAAAGAAAGGGCACACCACAACGCTGAAAAGTGAAACTGCTTTATTTAAAAATGATCCAAATGACTAAGCGCTTTCACCTGCACATCCCAGGCTTCATCAGAGTTGTAAGAATTAAACATCACTTCCCTTTTAAAGCTTGTTGAAGTGACATCACACATTGTTAACCACTGCCATTAAAGCTAAGAAACTTTCAATATGTTTAAAAATGAATTAAAGCTCTTATTGTATCCATACTCAAATTCCAAATGAACAACATACAGCAATACAAAAACATATAAAAAGTTAATGTGAATGTTGAATGCTATTAATCAAATATTCAAAGCTCTCTGTTTTAAAAGTGGAGCAATACATATGTTGTCATTAATACCTGGAAAAATTCTGGCATTGAGTCTTAGTTGCCACCTTGTCTCACTTAGCTCTAAAGCCAGCTTGTAATCACCACTCCTCTGGTTTTTCACCACCTGGTCAATAGTGAAAAATAAAAATCTTCTAAAGTTAGTGCAAATGTTTGAATGATTGTAAAGTGCACTGGCAGTTTTCTTATTTTTGATGTCCCTAACATGCTCGGCAATTTTATCCTTGAGTTTATGGGTAGTTTTCCCCACATAGAATGCAGAGCATGTACTGCACATTGCTATGTATTCATGGTGGTGCAGGTACATCTACCGGGACAATCAAGGGTACGATGGTAACCCTCCACAGTCACATAAGGGTCATCATTAATAAATTTACAATAATTGCAGTGTCCACATTTAAACATTTGGGACCTGTAATATTTAGTTGTTCTTGACCCATTCATTTCCAGCAAATCTTTCACATTACTGTCTCTACTATTAACTATATGTGGCTTGTCATCTAGTTTATGTCTAAGTGTTGCATCAAAACAAATGTCCCAAGCAGACTCCAAAATGTTTAATATTTCTAAACAATCATGGTTGTATTTTACTACCATAACCTTATTTTACTTGTAATTTGTTGTTGTCATCTGTAACACTCGCATCTCGCGTAAATATGGGGCAAAACAAAGTGGACCTACACCTATATACTTCTCTTTTGATACGTAATAGCATTTTAATCGGGTAATCCCTATTCATGAACATTCCGATCAATTTGTGTATCTCACTTCTAAATTCACTGTCATCACTAATGAGCCTTGATAATCTACACATTTGACCCTTCACAATTCCCCTCTTCTGAGAGGAAGGATGGCAACTGTCATAGTGTAACAATCCATTAAAAAAGGTAGATTTACTAAAAATTGTGGAGGTCAAAAAGCCATCTTTTTTCGTAAATAGAATATCTAGGTAGTCAATCTCCGAAGGATGAATTATGTGGGTGAATGATAGGTAACTAGTGCTATTGTTCAAATACTGCAAAAATTCATATAACTCACTTTCAGTACCTCTCCATAGCACCAGTATATCATCCAGAAATCTCAGATATTTTGATATTTTGTGCATGAATTGAGACTTAAACACAAACTGGTTTTCCCAATCCAATAAAACCAAGTTTGCAAAAATGGGGGTGCATTTTGCCCCCATTGCAACCCCCATCGTACCCTTGATTGTCCCAGTAGATGTACCTGCACCACCATGAATGTGGTATACATAGCAACGTGCAGTACATGCTCAGCATTCTGTGTGGGAAAACTACCCATAAACTCAAGGATAGGATTGCCGAGCATGTTAGGGACATCAAAAATAAGAAAACTGTCAGTGCACTTTACAATCATTCAAATGTTTGCACTAACTTTAGAAGATTTTTATTTTTCATTATTGACCAGGTGGTGAGAAACCAGAGGGGTGGTGATTACAAGCTGGCTTTAGAGCTAAGTGAGACAAGGTGGAAACTAAGACTCAATGCCAGAATTTTTCCAGGTATTAATGACAACATATCTATTGTTCCACTTTTAAAACAGAGAGCTTTGAATATTTGATTAATAGTATTCAACGTTCACATTAACTTTTTATATGTTTTTGTATTGCTGTATGTTGTTCATTTGGGGTTTGAGTATGGATACAATAAGAGTTTTAATTAATTTCTAAACATATTGAAAGTTTCTTAGCTTTAATGGCAGCAGTTAACAATGTGTGATGTCACTTCAACAAGCTATAAAAGGGAAGTGATGTTTAATTTTTATAACTCTGATGAAGCCTAGGATGTGCAGGTGAAAGTGCTTAGTCGTTTGGATAATTTTTAAATAAAACAGTGTTTCGCCTTTCAGCGTTGCGGTGTGCCCTTTCTTTTTTATTTTTTGTGTTTGGTGATACGTTTGGCTGTTCCACCCTTCGTGAGGTGGTTCATTGAGTTTTCTATTACTGGGCACCTCAGCGTTGAATTTGTGTTCACTCTACTTGTATATTATGGAATTATTGATTAAAGAGTTGACAGAGGTCGTAAACAAGCTTTCGGTTCATATAACTGCTGCTCTAGTCAGCAAGAACACTGCGGAGATGTTGAGGGCATTACTAGCATTACAGGAGCTTGGTTCATTTGCCCCTGATAGGCCAACATCTATAGAAGGTGGTTCTAACTGCATTGAGAGTGAGCCTGGGTCGTCTAGAGCGGTGAGGCTTGCGGACTGGTTTTCGGCACCATATTTGAACTTTAAATCAGGCAACAAGGAAATTGTGAATGTGGGAACATTAAATTCACAACTTATCACCTTTGAAAAAACTTATCAGAAATATTGTGGTTTCCAGTTGGACAACGCGTTCTTGGCAGAATCTTTGAGACTGAAACAAGTACCGAAAGGTCTTCATATGTGGAAATTACCTAATGGGATTGATGAGAGTTCACCAGCTTTCCAGGAACTTGTGGAACTTTATGACAACCGGTTTAGAGGTAATGCGTATCATTATGAAGGACAATGACAGTAAATTGATTACACTAAAACAGGACATTGTTTCTTACAATTCTAACATCACCAGTGATTTATTGTTCTGTGAGTATAAAGAGAAATATGATAAAATTTTGGCTGATGTAGAGAAGTTTGTAAAAGATAACATTTCAAAAAAAAAACTAAAATACAACGTGACATGCATGATTACTCTAACAGAAATGTTTATGGTAAAAATTGT
This sequence comes from Protopterus annectens, assembly GCF_019279795.1. Classification (NCBI taxonomy): domain Eukaryota; kingdom Metazoa; phylum Chordata; order Ceratodontiformes; family Protopteridae; genus Protopterus; species Protopterus annectens. The sequence goes on from NC_056741.1 coordinate 93,755,681, forward strand.
GTTGACAATGGTCACAGTGTAGTTTCTGGCATTGACAATGCCAGGAATGAGGAATTGCATGTAAAAAGGGTAAACAATACACAGTTTAATGTTACTGGTAGTGACAGGGAGATGCCCATGTATGATCCTGAATGTTATGAGGAATGTTTTTTAGAACAACCCCCCCTGTACCAAGGAGATTGGAACGTTTAAAGGACCAGAATGTTCGGAAGGGTTATGGCCAACAGAATTGATGGACATACAATCAGAGGCATTGGAAGGGGAGGGGGGGGTGTGAATTATCGTTATTAGATGTACATGAAAATGTTAATGCAACATCTGAAATGTTTGAATTAACACATAACAACAATGTTAATATTTTGGTGCATGGTGATTTCAAGGTGTACAATTTTACTGAAATGGAGTTGACCCCTATACATTGTTCCAACTTATAAAAATGACATTGCTTCTTTATTGTTGAATCTGCGTATCTACACACGTCAATTAAATTTAAAATTACTATTGCCACAGGACAATATGAATACTATGGTTGGTTTAAAAAGGGCCAGTACATTCATTGCACCTTTCCACAAGAATGTTATGATGTTTGAATCTTTATGTGAGACTGAAATTAGGAAACAATGTGTTAAGAAAGGGAATTTTAGTGATAATCTTAATAAAGAAGAGAGGAAGGCATAACTTGATATGAAGAACCACAAGACTACTAGGTTTATGAAACCTGATAAGGGGGATGGGATAGTGGTTATGTCAAATTTTGACTACAGTATAAAGATGTTTGGAATTTTGATTGATCCATCCACCTACTCAAGGGTTTCTAGGAATGAGGTACATTATTCCTACTCCAAGATTGACATTGAGTTATTTGATGCCTTTTGTCAGGATATAATTGACAGTACTGAATATGAGTACCTTACAGTCAATGAGCCTATCATCCCTGTGGTTTTTGGGTTACCAAAGATCCACAAATATGTACACAACCCCCATTTAGGCCTATAGTTGTGGCCAGAGGCTCTAAAACAGAACCACTGGCTGCTTTCATTGACCACTACAGTAAATCTGTTACAGTGAATATTGACCACATCCTTAAAGACTCATGGCATTGCCTCAAGATGATGAGAGATGTAAGTTTGATTGACAATGTGATGTTTGTTGCCATTGATGTGTTCAATTTATTCTCCGTGATTCCACATGAAGAAGGTATACAAGCTTTTGAGAAATGTTTGTTTGATTCTGGTATTTTATCAAATGCCAAAGAGAACTTTGTTACCAGACTTATGGAAATTGCCTTAAAAAACTATTTTTTTGTTTTTTGAGGGGGAATACTTTTGGCAAGTTACAGGGGTTGCAATGGGGATGAAATGTGCCTCCATTTTTGCAAACTTGGTTTTACTGGATTGGGAAAACCAGTTTGTGTTTAAGTCTCAATTCATGCACAAAATATCAAAATATCTGAGATTTCTGGATGATGTACTGGTGCTATGGTGAGGTACTAAAAGTGAGTTAGATAAATGTTTGCAGTATTTGAACAATAGCACTAGTTACCTATCATTCACCCACAGAATTCATCCTTCGGAGATTGACTACCTAGATATTCTATTTAGGAAAAAAGATGGCTTTTTGACCTCCACAATTTTTAGTAAATCTAACTTTTCTAATGGATTGTTACACTATGACAGTTGCCATCCTCCCTCTCAGAAGAGGGGAGTTGTGAAGGGTCAAATGTGTAGATTATCAAGGTTCATTAGTAATGGCAGTGAATTTAGAAGTGAGATACACAAATTGATCGGAATGTTCATGAATAGGGATTACCCGATTAAAATGCTATTACGTATCAAAAGAGAAGTATATAGGTGTAGGTCCACTTTGTTTTGCCCCATATTGACACGAGATGCTAGTGTTACAGATGACAACAACAAATTACAAGTAAACAATAAGGTTATGGTAGTAAAATACAACCATGATTGTTTAGAAATATTAAACATTTTGGAGTATGCTTGGGACATTTGTTTTGATGCAACACTTAGACACAAACTAGGTGACAAGCCACATATAGTTTATAGTAAAGGCAGTAATGTGAAAGATTTGCTGGAAATGAATGGGTCATGAACAAATAAATATTACAGGTCCCAGATGTTTGAATGTGGACACTGCAATTATTGTAAATTTATTAATGATGACCCTTATGTGACTGTGGAGGGTTACCATCGTACCCTTGATTGTTCTGGTAGATGTGCCTGCACCACCATGAATACATAGCAATGTGCAGTACATGCTCTGCATTCTATGTGGGGAAAACTACCCATAAACTCAAGGATAGAATTGCCGAGCATGTTAGGGACATCAACAATAAGAAAACTGCCAGTGCACTTTACAATCATTCAAACATTTGCACTAACTTTAGAATATTTTTATTTTTCATTATTAACCAGGTGGTGAAAAAACAGAGGGGTGGTGATTACAAGCTGGCTTTAGAGCTAAGTGAGACAAGGTGGCAACTAAGACTCAATGCCAGAATTTTTCCAGGTATTAATGACAACATATCTATTATTCCACTTTTAAAACAGAGAGCTTTGAATATTTGATTAATAGTATTCAACGTTCACATTAACTTTTTGTTTTTGTATTGCTGTATGCTGTTCATTTGGGGTTTGAGTATGGATGCAATAAGAGTTTTAATTAATTTTTAAACATATTGAAAGTTTCTTAGCTTTAATGGCAGCTGTTAACAATGTGTGATGTCACTTCTACAAGCTATAAAAGGGAAGTGATGTTTAATTTTTACGACTCTGATGAAGCCTGGGATGTGCAGGTGAAAGCGCTTAGTCATTTGGATCATTTTTAAATAAAGCAGTGTTTCGCTTTTCAGCGTTGTGGTGTGCCCTTTCTTTTTTATTTTTTTGTGTTTGGTGATATTTTCTAATAGTTACCTGGACTATAGAAGTCAGCACCCTTTTTACACTAAAAAGAACATAGTGAAAGGGCAGATTGTACACACAGCAAGAATGTGTTCAGATATTTCCTTATTCATAGGTTCATAGGTTCATATATAGGTACTAGGCTATTTGCCCAAGAGCCTACGTAAGCCTAGCCAACAAGGTTGCTTGGCTTACGCCACCCAAGAAAGTTATTTTCCTGTGCCTCTGTTGAGCAGAGACACAGGAGTGATCCTAAGGGTGTATTTCCCATTTCCCATCCACTCATCAAGATTTTTCTTGAAGAGTGCTAATGAAGAACTTTGCTTGACATAGATGGGTAGCCTGTTCCAGAGTATGGGAAGTCTCTGGGATGGGAATATATCCCTCCAGCATGTCCTGTTTATTGTGGTGACAAGGTTTAGGTCCCTAGAGCGTGTAGCTTGGAGGGATTGGGATTTCTTTATGTGTAGCATGTCCAACAGCTCTGGGTTTGACGTAGCTTTATATGTTAGGCAGAGATCACCTCAGAGTAGGCGATATACTACGAATTAAAACTGGAGTTCTTTGAGATGGTCAGTGTAAGATATTTATTTGAGGCCAGTAATCCTCTTTGTGAGGTACTTCTGTGACCTTTCCAGCTGCTGCAGATGTTTTGTGAGGTACATTCCAAAAGGGGCATTGTACTCTATAGTGGGTCTAATGAGTGTTGAGTAGAGGGGAACAATGACCTCTTTTTTCCTGGTTGAGAACCCTTTTATGATGAGGTGTGCCACGTAGAAGGACTTCCTGACTACTGTCGTGATGTGACTATCAAATGAGAGACTACTGTCCACCTGGTTCCCAAGGTCTCTTATCACACATTTGGTGTTAAGTAGATTGCGGCCTATGTGGTAGTTTTTGGGTACAGAGTTTTTAACAAAGAGGATGGCACTGCACTTTTTGGCATTGAGCTTGAGGCCATGGCACTGACACCAGGCATCTGTCTCAGTGAGGCCCTTCTGTAGGATGTCCACATCATTTGAGGACTTGACTATGGCTCCTAGATTGCAGTCATCTGTGAACGTCAGTAGCCATAGGCCTTCTGTGTTAGCCTGTACTTCAGAGAAGTAGATACCAAACAGGAGAGGTCCCAGGACTGAACCCTGTGTTACTCCACTTGTCACTGGTTTGACGTCAGATTTGGAGTCTGCAACATTTACAGTGTGGGTTCTGTCAGTGAGCCAGTTGGCAACCCATCTTGTGACGTAGGGATTTATACCTATTTTAGTGAGTTTAGCTTTAATTCCTGAATGAGGGATGGTGTTGAAAGCCTTGGCGAGGTCAAGATAGGCTGTTTGAACCACTTTACCATCATCTACGACTTTGCTGACTGCCTCAAAGAAGTCGATCAGGTTCAGGAGGCATGATCTGCCTTTCACAAAGCCGAACTGGGTGGGATCCAGAGTTTGGAGGTTACCAATGTCTTTGTTTATGAGTTCCATGATGATACGTTCCATGGTCTTGCAGACCAGGCTCGTCAGGCTAATAGGGCGATAGTTCCCAGGATCAGTGGTGGCTCCCCCTTTGTGGAGTGGGATAACTGTTGCTATGTGCCATTCAGTGGGCACAAAGCCTTATGCGAGGCTATTATTGAACATGGTGCTTAGGTGGGGAGCCAGTATATTCTGAAGTTCGTGTAAAATGCAGCCTGGGATGTTGTCCGATTCAAAATAGAGTTAGGAAATCTGATTACTATGTTCAAAGAAAGGGAATATCCAGAGTTTATTTGATGTAGGAAAAAATATTTTGGATGAAAGGGTTAACAAGTACACCCCTTTTTGGGTACTAATGAAGAATTTATGGTTAAAACTACTCCGGCTGACAATTAATTTCCAAAGTCTATGGTTTTACAATACAGTGGGGATTCTACTACCTTGAGAGATATTATAACAAAAAATCAGTTTACATTTAGAAGTAGTGCTGAGACACTTGACATTTTAAGTCCAAATCCTACTTTTGTTTACAAAATAGGGCAGAATTTGAAAAACTATTTTGAACATCCCAGAAACGTGAACAGTAAAATGATTAATGGAACTAAAAAATGTGGGAGATATAATTATTGTAGTTACATGTTACAAAACAAAACAGTGTCTGTAGGTAACCCGGAACAGCATATTAGTTTGGACACGGGAAATTGTGGCAGTTCTGGTCTTGTATAGATTGAAACTTGCTCCAGTTGTAATGATTTTTATATTGGGAAAACTGTTAGGATTTTATGTAAATGTATATATGAGCACTTGTATGCCATTAAAAACAAAAAAAAAAAACAATGCTTTGTATAAGCATACTAAATACTGTGGCTATGATTCAAAATTCCTATTTGGCATTCTGGAAAAAGGTAAAAGGGATGACAAGGGAGGCTTTTGGGAAAATAGGGTAAGAGGAATGTGAACTTAAATGGCAACTATGGCTGAATGCAACAATTTTGCCTGGTATAAATGAGCACATATCTATTTTGCCTGTTTTAAAGAAAAGAACAATGATTTTATGATGTATTTAGTGTAATGTTACTGTTTCATTAAGGGAACATTGAGTGAGCAAGTCACATAATTTTAAATGTAATTTAAGTGATGGTTCTATTATGTAAAATAGTTTTGAAGAAGTTCCTTTTGGGAACTAAAGCGCTTGACCATTTGTTGTACATTAGGGTGTACAGTGCAAGAACTGACTGTGCATCATATAGCACTATAGTATAATATGTGCTGGAGAATGTCCTATTACACAGAGTACACTTACAACAGCTCACTATGCTATATACAACACTATGAATTAGTGAAATTTCCGTTCCACACTCACTGTACACAGCTCAACATCTCACTGTGCATCATACAGCACTGTTGTATACTACATGCTTGTAAATGTCCTGTGCCACATTTAAGATGCACAACACAGCAGGTCCCTGTGCATCATACAAATACCATGTTAATTGATTCAATTTATTTCTTTGGGAATCTCTTTTTCTACAGTTGGGGTAAACAATGCAACAGCTTGCAGTGTATCATGCAGCACAATGGTGAATTATGTTCACAAAGAATGTTCTGTTTCATAGTTAGGGTGCATGGCATAGCAATTCACAGTGCATCCTACAACTATGTAGTACACTGTGGACATAGGAGATGTCAAGTTCCTCAGTTATAGTCCACAGGTCAATAACCTCATTGTGTATCATGCAGCACCACTGGGCATTAGGTGTTGGAGAATATGCCCTTGTACAGATAAGGTGCATAACACAACTGTGCCCTTTCAGAATTTCAGGAGTTTTCAATATGAGTCACAGAACTCCAAAAAGTATAGGCAACACTTGAAACATAACAGAGAAGTGTTCTTTTTCCACCATTAGCTTTTATACCACAGCTGTTTTCCACGATGCATTGTCTTTTAGAGGAATGTTCTGATCTGCAGTTTTGGTACAAATCCAAACAACTTACTACACATCAAACACCACCTTGGTACATTACATGCTAGGGTGTGACCTGTATCATATTCACATTGCACAGCACAACAGCCCACTGTGTGTCAGATAGTAATGTGATGCACTATATGTTTGAGGAAATTCCTGTTCCACAGTAAGGATGCACAATACAACAGCTCACTGTGTTTCATACAGCACCAGATTACAATATCATATGCAGGGGAAGTCCTGTTCCTCATGTAAGCTACAGAGCACAAGAGTTCACTGTGTATTGGGCATTGCCATGCTGGGCTATGTGCTTGGAGAATAGCACGATCCATAGCTAGGGTGTGCTATACAACAGTACACTGTGGATTCTACAGCAGTACGATGCAGTACATGTTTGGGAAATGGCCTATTTCACAGAAGGCCACACAGCATGGCAGCTTACCATACAGTGTATAGCATCATGATGCACTAAATATACATGGAACATCCTGTTTCACAGCAAAGGTGCAAAGCACAATAATTCACTTTACATTGCACACTACTATGTGCTTTGATAATGTTCTGTTCTACAGTTAGACAATATAACATGATGCATTATGTGGTAAAGGAATTTCTGTTGCACACTTAAGGTATCCAACACAATAGCTCAATCTGAGAAATAACTATTTGTGTACCCCATATGTGAGTAACAGTATGTGCTTTGACAGGTTTATACCTTATCAGCAATGGGGAGTTCACAAGAAAACAGGGCTACAGAAAATATTAATTTGTTCTTACAGCTGTGTATGAATTCTTCTTAAAGAAGTCTGTTAAGATTACATTTAAACTGGAGACGTGAGTAAAACTTTGATACTTAGTGGAAGAGTGTTCCACAGTTTAGGTCATCAATAGAAAAATGCTTTTGTAAGTGTCTTTAATGAATAGCTTGAGGGGAGATGATGAAGGGGGTGTCATCTAATAATCAGAGGTATCAGAATATTTATTTTTAAGGGAGGAGCATATTGGATGTCAGTTGTTAAGGTTACAGATTCTGGTATACATGGTGACCATTGTATTGTGTAGGACTGAAATGAGAATAGTTATTTTCTTTTAACTGACCCTTTGGCTTGCTCAAAGAATACAGAGTTATTTCAGCAAGATCAGAGAACTCTTAAGGTAAAAAAGTTTTTCCTTATACCCGAAGTTGTGTTATCTCAGTTAGTATATTTACAGACATGGGAGTATGGGAATACAGGGGCAGCACCCACAGAATTCATTTTTTTATGTTGAAGATATGCATTGAGTTAACAGTTTTGATGCTTCCTGGTCTGATTCGGTAGAGCAATGTTCAAATATGTAGTCAAGCATTATATATTTCAGTAGTACACTAAATAATCTGGGTAAAATGTGATAAGTAAATATTTTACGCAGACAAGTAAGGTGCAGTTGGCATTGAAGTGAGGTGAATTAATCATAAATCTACAAATTGTGTTTAGTAGAGTTTAAAGTTTAGAGTTTAGAGTTTATTGAAGTTCATGGGGAACTGATGGTTGAAGTATAAATTTTGCAATTTTGTCTCAGGTATTAAGAATTGGGTGATTCTGTAATGAATTAGAGGATGCTAACTTATGTAGCTGCCTACCTGTGATCTGATGATAAAACATGTAGATTGTGATGGAATTCTTGATATTTAAACTATTGGACAGAATGGAAGTTAACACTAACTCTGAAGAAACAGATCAGGTCTGGGATGGTTTTGATAAGTTGGCTTCCTTTTTTAAGACAGTGTTAAGCCCGATGAAATCTACCAAAGACTGAACTGCCATGGCATATTTTCAAGTGTGAGTGTGAGTGATGTTTCTTCTTACCAAGATAAAATACAGTTACTGATCTTTACTGTGATGTTGACTGATTTAGGCAACCATTACTAAGTGCAGTTTTGGCAATGTTGCTGCTACATTGTCTGATTTTTGTTTTCTGTACTTACTTGGTTTTCATTTACTTGCAGCACTGTCATAAAGCTACCCTATACCTTTGCATGCCAATGGGTTATACCAGGGGTATGGACCCATGCTGACACAACAGCCCAGATGCTCCATGCTCAGCGGCTGCAGATGTGACACTGTATTTGTGAATTATTCTTGCACTCCATGTTTAGACACTACCAAAAGGGATGATAATGGGAGGGGATAATGTCAACAACAACAAATAAGTTTTTTAATATAAGGTAGGTATGAGGCCCTCCAGTGCATTGAACAGCATTATATTATTATAGAATAATTGTATGTGTATGAAGCCCTAGATAATGACTAGTACTGAGAATGGAATAAATAAAAAGAGTAATTCATAGACACACACACACACACACACACACACACACACACACACACACACACACTCACACCATATATATAGACAGAGAGACAGATATGTATATGTGGATATATATATATATTTATATATATTTATATATATATATATATATATATACACACACACACACACACACACACACACACACACACACACACACACACACACACACATTCACACACACACACACACACACACACACACACACACACACACACACACACACACACACTCACACACACACACACACACACACACACACACACACACACACACACACACACACACACACACACACACGTGCACAGCCCACTTCAGTCCTACTCTAGTTGTTGATTTTTGGAACCATCAGTCACATAAATATACCTTACAGCCACTGCACTGACTTTCTTCTATTTGGTTTACATCATTAAAGTTTCTTATACTTCCAGGCTCACCATGGAATCATAATCTCTACATGATGTTTTGCTTAGTGCCCTTGTGTACATTTCTATTCTTCCTTTTCCACCCTGGTTAACAACTTACTTGGCTTTGTGAAATAATTTTTTACATGATAATTTCTTCTTCTTGTAAAATGGATAAACACCTTACTACACTGGCTTTTCTCTGTGCCACCATGCTACTTATATATACCAACTCTGAGATGACAGTGGGGAAAGAGGCATATTTCTACTCCCCACTGTACCTTGATCATATAATAGAAAAGCTGGTATTTTAGATCAGTTGATTTTTTTTTAAATGTTACATTGGCTTTTCTCCTATTGATGAAATGCTACTTTGGCAAAACATTCGGCACCCTTTTCATGAATCTTATCTCTGTCTATGTATATCTATACACATACACACACACACACACACACACACACATATATATTTATATATATATATATATCTATATATATATATATATATATATATATATATATGTATATATACATATATATATATATATATATATATATATATATATATATATATATATATATATATATATATATATATATATATAGATTCACTTTATAATCTTGAAATACTGAAACATCGAATTTCAGTATTTCGGGACTATAAAGTCGAATCTAAAGAACAACGCAACTCCAAAACTGTGAAATTTTAAATTGCGAAGTTCAACACACCACTTACCACACTGCACACACAAAACTACCCACGCTACAAAAAAGAAAAAACAAACACACAAACATAACAATACAAACTAAAACCCTACACTACAAATAAACAGGGGGGGACAAGCCCTCCTGCACCCCCCACACCCTCCTACTTATATATTCTAGCTCCGAGATTGCACCAAACAGAAAAAGCAAACTCACAGCCAGAAATTCTACACTCCCTCACACACACACATCACATATATACAAACACCACCACATTCAACATTTAAACACTCATAATTTTACCTGCGTACCCTAACCCACACGTACAACTTCTAAACACACTCACATACACTCACACACCTACCCAAAACCCTTATAAATTAGGGACTTACCTTAAATTACACCTCATACTAAACTAGAAACCATCCACATGACACATTCCACGTCACGTACCATTAAAGCATAACCGCAAATTCAAAATATTTGTATTTGCGGTTATGTACTTTCACCATTTGGAACATTCAGCTTTATAGTCTCGAAATACTGAAATTCGATGTGTCAGTATTTTGAGATTATAAAGTGAACCCATATAAATATATATATTTTTATATATATATATATATATATATATATATATATATATATATATATGTATATATATAGGTTTACTATTAAAATATCCAAGATAAAAGGTACTTAACAGCAAACTAACTAGCTGAAAGTACACATTACCTAATGGTCCTAATGTCAAAAATCAGCTGTTAATGCTGAACATGTCAAACATGACATTTTACGGCACTTAACAGCAATGCCACCCTTGCCTTAACTCCCTAGCTACTACACCTAACATCCCGTTTATGCAGGGGGCAAGCCCCCTGCAACCCCCACCCCCCCAACTATATATTCCAATTCCAAGGTCACACTACAGAGACAAAAGGGCTGTATTTCCCCATCTGCACTGTACCGCGATCCCTGTACATCCCTTCGAAAGTTCATATTTGCGAATGCACAGCACATTCACCAATATAATGTTCGATCATTTAGCTTGCACACATATGATCGATTCGAACATTTGTAGTTCGAATAATTCATAGGTGTACAATGCTACGTCGATATTTTAAAAGTAAACCTATATATATATATATATATATATATATATATATCTATCTATATATATATATATATATATATATATATATATACACACACACACACACACACACACACATCATAATCACCAATCTCATTTTTTCCCATTTTCTACATGATGTCAAGGTGCAGTGTCAACTGTCACCACCTCTCTTCATTCAGTGCCACTCTTCTACCTTCAACAGTCATGCCCAACTATCACAGGTTTTGAAGTCTTCTTTTTTTTTTAAGCACCTTTATTGAATTCTCACAATTCATCCATCTCTTTCTTGGATGTTGCTTCTTTTTCCTTCCTTCCTGTGTCTCTCAAGTAATTTTCACCAAATAATTTTCTGTTTTCCAGCACAGATGCCTGACCCACAGTAATGTATTCTCTTTGTCCTTCTCTGCTATTCTGGCTACTTTAGTATCTGGTTCATATGTTCATAGGTTCATAGGTGTTTACTAGGCTAATGACAACAAGGGCCTTTTTAAGTCTAGCCATGCATTTTTTTAAGTCTAGCCATGCATCCCGAATCTCCGACAAGTTCTGATACCCTTGATAAGTGTAAGCAGAAGTGTGAGAGATGAAACATTTACAAGCTAGGGCCTGGGAGATGAGCCATTTACAAATTCCTGTGTCCATTGGAGACATAGGTGCCAAACTAGGGATGAATTTCTTGTTCCACATCCAATTGTCCAAGTTTCACTTGAATTGGGTTAGGGTGGAACTCTGCTTTGCATGGATGTGGAGCCTGTTCCAGAGACAGGGTAATCTCTGAGATACATACATGTCTCTCCACAGGTCCTGTTTATATCACAGGCAAGGTTCAAGCCCTTAGAATGGGTAATTCTGGTGCTGATTATTTTGCGGATATGCAGCAGGTCCATCAGAGTGAGGTATGACAATGCCCTGTATGTCAGCCATAGTTCTCCCCTCAAAAGCCTGTAGGAGACATAATACAGGTATAGAGCCTTGAGGCAGTCTGCATAGGACATCTGCTCTGATGTGCTTATTTCTTCATCTGTCCCTCAATGTCCATCCTACTACCCATATTAGCTACTTTATCTCCAGCACATCTAACTTCATTAGCTGCTCTGTCTTTACTGTCCAAGTTTATGTGCAATATACTTTTATGGATCGCACCACTGTTTCTGCACCTCACTTTCCAACTTCTTTGGCAGTCTTCTGTCACACACTACCTCTGGCATTCTGCTTCAGCTGGCTGAGCCTCTTTGACTCCAGTTTTGACCCTCTTATTAAGACTTTTCTTGTCCACAACCATCACTCCCTACTACTTGAAGCTGATCACCACACAATGGAGTACCGAAATTCCAATGGTGCAGTATAGAAATGTGCAAGCAATCTGTAATTATAAGAAATGGTTATCCAATAACATTGTACATTACCAGATGGAAAGATGAGCAAAACAAGAATCCCAATAGTTGCTTATAAATTTAACAAAATCTGTACAGCAAGGTTACAGACAACTATAGAATGTCACTGACTCCATTGTGACAAAAAAAAAAAAAAAGCACACATTAAAAATGCCAAGTTTCCCAAAGTAAGCTGCATGGCATTATTAACATACTGTAATAAATTTGCAGAAATATGCACAGAAATGTCTCAGAGAACCATGGATATTTATGTATGCCGTCCACTAACTTATAATATATGTTTCCAAGTTGCAAGGCTATTTGTAGTATATATATATATATATATATATATATATATATCCACATAACTCATTAGACTAAACTCAGAGACAACTATTGATATCTACATAATACATATAGCCTTACGAAAATTTTATTTTATTTATTTATTTATTTAAGATTTGTTTGCCAGGATAGTCTAAGTGGACAACAAGTGTTGTTTTCAGCGGAGTCCTGGAGAGAAAAATTCCTTAAGTTTAATGAGAGAAGAAAAATGTACAAAAGAGACATTACAGAGTAGTAGCATACAGACTGTAGACTTTACAGCCGTTAGTATATAATAAGAGGATATTCCCCCTTTAGGTTGAAAAATACAAGTGTACAAAATATACAATGAGAGTAGATAAGACCCTGGTAGAGCATTGCAAGATATTTCACAACTGAATAAGAGTATATAAGTGTTTAAGTTTCCATATATACATTCAAGCAAATATACATGTAAGAGCATATCTATCTATCTATCTATATATATATATATATATATATATATATATATATATATATATATATATATACATATATACACACACACACACACACACACACACACACACACACACACACACACACATGTGCATACACTTTTATATAGGTTATTGCTCACACATGGATAGGTATAGTTAGAGCATGTTGTTTGTGTTGTCCAGGACTCCGATTCAAGGGGACCCACTATCAAGAAGATGTGGGAGAAATTAACCTAGTTCATAATTTATCGCATAGACCGTTAGACATATCTGAAATAGAAGTATTGAACAAGGGTCTATCTTTTATTCCTACAACAACTAGTAATATCACAGATTCTATTATGGATTTGAAGTTGTTCACCAGGAATTTACAACTCAAAGTAATGTTTAATGACAGCAGGCCTAATGAACACACTACAAAATTAAAAAAGCCTAGTTTAATGATCCCTAATTTACATCCCTCTATAGAAGTCTTTTATAAAGCAGTTGAAAAAGATCTATATGCCTTAAACAATAAAACAGATAAAGTCAAAAGAGGTAACCTCACCTTAAAACAATCTAGAGCCTTGAAGAATTTAATGCATGATAGGAACATTAGCATTAGACCAGCTGACAAAGGTGGCCCTATAGTGATTTTTGACACCAGTGCCTATAACTCAAGAATGAAAGAAATGTTAAATGATTCTAAATATTACATAGAAATTTCTCAAAATGATGTATTATGCACCATCAGCTGTGTATATAACAACTTGGAAGAGCTATATAAGATGGATATTATTGATTACCACTTATATGATTATCTGCTTATAGAAGAACCTGTGATACCAATTATTAAGGGTCTACCGAAAATTCACAAAGACCCAACCAACCCCCCCTGAGACCAATTGTCTCAGGGAGAGGTTGGGTAACAGAAAATATTTCATTTTATTTAGAAATGACTTTGAAACCCTTGGTGTATAAGCAGAATCATATACTAAAAGATACAAAATAATTTTTGTTAGATTTTTATGAAGTTGCAAAACCGCTAAATAATATAATGAATCTAATACTTGTCACTATGGATGTCAAATCATTATTTACGAACATTCCAAATGATAGGGGCCTAGAGTACATTCATTTGTACTTGCAAAGGCATTCTAATTTTTCTGAAGGTCGTATAGAAGTATTATGCAGCTTGTTGGAATTAGTATTAGAAAGCAATTTGTTCATCTTTGATAGGCATTATTACTTACAGAGGGATGGCGTAGCTATGGGCACATCTTGTGCCAATAGCTACGCCAACCTGGTCATGGCTTCATGGGAGGAAGAGAAGATGTTCAAACTGGAAGCATATAAGAACAATGTGTTATTCTACAAACGATTCGTAGATGACCTTTTTTTCCCATGGCAGGGTCAATTGGAAGAGCTTATTGCATTTCACAATGAAGTAAATGAATTAACTAATTTTTTGAAATTTACTTTGGTCAATTCTAATGACACTATTTCATTCTTAGATGTTAATATTATGCGTTTACCTAATGGATATTTTAATACTGGGGTGCATAGAAAAACTTGTTATAAAAATAGTCTTTTGAATAGAGACAGCATGCACCCCCCCCCCATGTATTCAGAAATGTACTAAAAGGTCAATGCATGAGAGTCTCAAGATTAAACGCCTCAACTACTATGTTTAACCAGGAGTTAGCAGAGCTGGAGAATAGATTCTGTCAGAGATCTTATATACCAACAGAAATAGCAGATGCAAGTGCTAGTGTTAAAGAGCAACGTTACAGTCGAGCATGTCCCTTTTTCTCAGATTTAGGGAAGGATGTATATGGTATGGAGGAACGTAAAGGGACCACACAAAATAGTAACTACATGAGGTACACCTTATTTTATACACAAGATGTTAATTATATAAGAGATAGTATTTATAAACATTGGGACATTCTGAACTTGGATTCGGAAGTATCCAGATATATACAAGAAACACCTAGATTTGCATACAAGAATAAAAATAATTTACATAGATTGCTATGTGGCAATGTCCCCCACATGGGCATGAATGTGATGAACTATGAAGGTACTACAATCTGCAATCAATGCAATTATTGCCAACACATATCTAATATTAGTGCTTTTGTACATCCCTTAACAGGTGATTATGTTAATGTTAAGGTGAATGCGAATTGTAACACCAAACATGTGATTTATCTGGCTAGATGCCTAACTTGTCCATCCTACTATGTGGGTAAGACAGATAGAATGTTTAAAGAAAGAATAAGAGAGCATCTCTATCAAATTCGCATTCAGTCTGAAGTAAATGCCCTATCAAAGCATGTTATTAGTGCAGGTAATACACATAGCTTCACATTTTCTGCTTTACAAGTGACTGAAACAAATCTAAGAGGAGGTGACATTAGAAACTTGACAGAATCCATTGAAACTGAATGGATTATAAAAACTAAAGCACATTGCTTTCCTGGTCTCAATGACAGGGTCCCATTAAAACCAGCTCTTAAGAAAAGAAGACGTAAAACTTAATGTTTAATATTTGTATCTAACCTCAGATCCAACTTATACAGTTGTTTAATATTCTGTTTAACTTTAGTTCCTTTTCAGGGCTATAACATAACAGATTTTATAAGTGCTTAAGGTTATTTATAATGGTCTTATTAATTCTGAAGATCTACTTTGGGTATTTTAGTAGGTTTCATTTTTTTATTTTTTGTTTCTAACTTTTTATCTTATGAATGTTCTATTGTATTATTGTTGTTTAAATTAGTTTTTTTAAAAAATTTTCAAGTCACAACCATTATGACTTTTTTAAATAGTTATTCATGGCAGAGCTGTAGTTTTTGGTTACATGCTCTAATACAGTATTAATATAGTGTATACAATTCTGTGAGTATACTCTAATCTTTTATTGTTGCATATTTGTTCACAACTCACTTTTTGATTATACAATGAATGTGAACCTTTAAAGCACAGTTGGTGAACTTAATTAGTTAATTGATATCCAGTTTGTATAAATAGTTGGTTTTAGTTTCTTGTGCTTGTGGTTTGACAAAGCTTTTAGCGAAAGCGCTTACCCAATAAATATATTTTACTACGTTTATCTTGGGACTGAATAGTCATTGCATCAAGAATCTATATATCGGTGTCTAGTTTTCTGTATAAAGCAGGTGTTTTGGCGCCAACTTGGATTATTTATCATTTCATCTTTGGAACAATTGACTTGAGATATTCCATCTGCTTGGAGCGAAATTTCAACAGGAGATACTGTTATTTATTCAATACTGGCTTTCGTTTGCTTCCTGTTGAATTTCCAGAGTCTGCCAGGGACATTTGTGTTAATACTTTTCATATATATATATATATCTCCACATAACTCATTAGACTAAACTCAGAGACAACTATTGATATCTACATAATACATATAGCCTTACGGAAATTTTATTTATTTATTTATTTAAGATTTGTTTGCCAGGATAGTCCAAGTGGACAACAAGTGTTGTTTTCAGCAGAGTCCTGGAGAGAAAAATTCCTTAAGTTTAATGAGAGAAGAAAAATGTACAAAAGAGACATTACAGAGTAGTAGCATACAGACTGTAGACTTTACAGCCGTTAGTATATAATAAGAGTATATTCCCCCTTTAGGTTGAAAAATACAAGTGTACAAAATATACAATGAGAGTAGATAAGACCCTGGTAGAGCATTGCAAGATATTTCACATCTGAATAAGAGTATATAAGTGTTTAAGTTTCCATACATACATTCAAGCAAATATACATGTAAGAGCATATCTATACATATATATTTATATATATATATATATATATATATATATATATATACACACACACACACACACACACACACACACACACACACACACACACACACACACACACACACATGTGCATACACTTTTATATAGGTTATTGCTCACACATGGATAGGTATAGTTAGAGCATGTTGTTTGTGTTGTCCAGGACAGATGGAGTGTAGAAACAGTGAGTGGATGAGACTTCAGGGGGTCAATTACAGTTGCATAGATGGTTGGTAAAGAGGTATGTTTTAAGTAGGCTTTTGAAGGTGGGTATGGAGTGTGAAATGTATTAGGGCTAATTCAGTAACACTAATACTGTAATTTCCTGTGTCTGCATTGCAGGGAACAGGAGATTTGAAATTCAGTAAGTGCCTTCTAGAAGTGTGCACCCCCCTGGGAAACCATGGTGACCATACAGACACCATGAAAGCATCGTGGCATGCACAAATGAAGCAGGGAAATAGGCTAAAGTGATTCAAGATGGTAGAAGGCAGCCATTTAGGTTCTCTGCTGCTGCTCTGGCTGTATTCAAAAATTTTTCGAATACAGCTATGGCACTGTGCCCCATAACCCTGTCACAGCTGAAATCCCTAGACACAGCCAGACAGAAGAGGGGGGAGAGACACACAAATAGGGGCAACTATTAAATATTGCTTATATAGACTTAGAAAACTACTAGAACAGGGTGCTTTGTAACATACAGTGTACAATGGATTTGAAGTTGGAAACTCAAATGTATGTCATTATTTAGTGATTTCTATCCTCGGATCATCCCAGTGATTTGCACGGAAGTCACAAATTTTATGAGGAACACGCCAAAAATATGTTGCAAAAATTGTATGTGTGGAATTTCACTACAGAGCATACCTCTCAGCCTCCTAGACCAAGAAATCTGGAGAAAGCCATCAGTCATGGGATGGGAAAAGGGGCCAGAGCTAAGGATACTTTTTAAATATTGCACCTACAAACTTAGAAAATTGAGCGGACACCGGCTTTGTAGAAAGCAACTTATCTGCCATGCCCCACAAGGCACAATACACATTGCAAATGTAGCAGAGCTCTCAACTTCTTAGAGCACGAAATCTGGAGAAAGCCATCAGTAATAGGGTAGGAAAAGGGGCCACAACTAGTGATACTTAGAAAATATTGCCCCTACAAACTTAGAAAAACAAGAGGACACTGACTTTGCAGAAAGCAGCTTTGCTGCCACTCATAGGTTCATAGGTTTATAGGTTGGTACTAGGCTATAGGCCCTAGGGCCTATATTAGCCTAGCCATAACAATTCCCTGGCTATTTCATTCCAGAATATTTACTTCCCTGGTCCCCTGTCTAGCAGGGTGACTGACATGATCCCCAGGGTGAATTTCCTGTCTCCCATCCAATCGTCAAGGTTTCTTTTGAAGAGGGCCAAAGAAGTGCTCAACTTGACATGTATGGGCAGTCTATTCCAGAGTATGGGGAGTCTCTGGGTCAGGAACCTATCCTTCCAACATATTTTGTTCATTGTGATGACCAGGTTTAGATCCCTGGAACATGTGGCTCTGTGGGATTGGGATTTCTTTAAGTGTAGCATATCCAACAGCTCTGGGTTTGACATGACCTTGTATGTTAAGCAGAGATCGCCTCTGAGTAGACGATATGCAACAGAGTATAGCTGGAGTTTTTTTTGATGGTCAGCATAAGGCATCTGCTTTAGGCTTGGGATTCTTTTAGTGAGGTATTTCTGTGTCCTTTCCAGTTGTTGCAGATGTCTTGTGAGGTACATACCAAATGGGGCATTGTACTCTATAATGGGTCTAATGAGGGATGAGTACAGTGGGACAATGACCTCCTTTTTTTGGATGAAAAGCCCTTAGTGATGAGATGTGCAAATAGAAGGATTTCCTGACTGTTGTGGCAATGTGGTTTTTGAAGGTGAGACCACTGTCACCTGTGTTCTTAAGTCTCTTATCACAATTTCGGTGGTTACTGTACTGCCACCTATGTGGTAATTCATGGGTATATGTTTGTTCACAAAGGGGATAACTATACATTTCTTGCCATTGAGCTTGACCCATGGCTCTGGCACCAAGCATCTGAATCTATAAGGCCCTTTTGTTGAATATCCACATCATTTGAGGATTCAGTAATGGCTCCCAGTTTGCAGTCATCTGTGAACTTTGTTAGCCAGAGCCCCTTAGTGCTGGCATGTATTTCAGAGAAGTAGATGCCAAACAGCAGCGGTCCCAGGACTGAACCCTGAGGTACTCCACTTGTCTCTTGTCTGGAGCTGGATTTTGAGTCAGCTACTTTTACAGTGTGGGTTCTGTCAGTACGCCTGTTAGCAACCCATCGAGTGATGTAGGGATTAATGCCCAGCTGAGTAAGTTTATCTATGATTCCAGAGTGGAGGATGGTGTTGAAGGCCTTGGCAAGGTCCAGATAGGCTGTGTGGTCTGCCTTGCCCTCATCCACAGCTCTGGAGACTGATTTGAAGAAGTCATTCAGGTTGAGGAGACAAGATTGTCCTTTACAAAACCAAACTGGGTGGGATCCAGTGTTTGAAGGTTGCCAATGTCTTTGTTTATAAGTTCCATGATAATATGTTCCATGGCTTTGCAGATCAGGCTCGTCAGACTGATGGGACAATAGTTCCTGGGATCAAAGGTGGATCCCCCCTTGTGGAGTGGGATAACTGAAGCTGTGCGCCACTCATTGGCACAAAGCTTGAGGTGAGGCTATAATTAAACATGACACTTAGGTGAGATGCCAGTTAATTTTGTAGTTCATGTAGTACACAGCCCGGGATGTTGTCTGGTCCCATGGATGCTATATTCTTAGCTTTGGAGAGTGCGTTTTTTACCTGTGTGGTCATGATTACCGGAATTTGGCAATCTTTTGGTATTGAGATGGACCCTTTAGGGGGTGAGAAGGGGGTGAAGTTGGCACTGAATCAATCTGCCAGGATATTGGCTATATCCTTGGGATCAGTATATTTAATGCCATTCTGTTATAGCTCAGAGCAGATCTGAGCATTGCCACTTAGAATCTTGACATAACTATAGAATAACACAAAGAAACCAAGCCAGCAGACAATGGCAAACTGTAAATCTTTAATAGGACTCCCATAGAAAACATAGGTAGCCCATAAAAACAGACCGGTTTTGGCTGAAATTTCACTTAGCCTTCTTCAGTGTTAAACAAATGAATGGTAATTAACACATTTAAATACTGTGCATATTGAAACATGTTGAGCAACCATTGGTCCCTCACAAATGCTCATTTAATCCAGGTGAAGATAATGCACCTAATTTGATAATCCATTTTTTTTCCTTTGAATTTAAATGGCTATGCCATCTGGCTTTATTAGCCCTATTGCCCATGATTCTGTCAATGACTGTAAACATGAATACAGCATTAGGATGTCTGTTGGTATGTTTGAATAAGGCATTACTAGATTTTTTATTCCTAATTTCACTTAGATGTTTTGAAATTTGAATCCTCAGTGGCCTGGAGGTCTGGCCTATATAAAATGCAGAGCAGGTACAGGTTGCTAGATAAACCAGCCAATTAGTCCCACAGTTGGCAAAAAAACAAATATTATAGACATTGCCTGTATTGTAGCTAGAAAAATCCTTTGTTTTACGAACATTCCTACAATGGGTGCAATGGCCACAGGGTATACAACCCACTAGTAAGTCCCCAGTCTATGTCCTTTGACCTAAGTCATCCAGACCTCTAGGAATATGCTTGTAATGACTCAACTGGGAACCAATATTTCTGCTCCTATGAAATGAAAATAGGCACCTGTCCCCCAAAATGGTTGAAAAGTAATCATCAGCTTGTAGTATATTCCAATGTATCTGCACACTATTAAGCAGAAGATCCATATTTCTTCCATAAATGGTCACCAAACGAATGACTGTTTTCTTGTCCATTCATTTTTTTTTATACTGTAAAGTATCCTGCCTGTCCAGTGCAGATACAGTGTTGCTAGCATTCAGGATGTGCCCCATTGCATAACCCCTATCTTTGAACCTAGAGACTTAGGTATGTTCCTGAAGATGTGGGGGTGAATGAAAGCTGGAGGCATGGAGAAGGGAATTATATCGGGGATGCTTTCGGTATACCTGTGTCTCCAAAGTATGATCATCATTTCTTGTAATTAATACATCCAAAAAGGTAATACTCTGGAAATGATAATTAGCTGTAAATTTGATCCCTCACTTATTATCATTTAGGTAACCTACAAATTCCCTTAGATATATCTTGTCCTGTCTCCATACCATCCAGCAATCATCCAAAAATCTTCTCCAGATGTCGATTTTGTCCAAATATATATTGTGTGTATTGTCATAGTAGATCAAAAACTCCTCCACATATGCCATGAACAAATCAACATAGATAGGGGCAAATTATGCCCCCATGGCTGTCCCTTGAGTTTGCCAGTAACATTTGTCCTAATAGTAAAATACATTCTTGGTCAATACGTGTTCAGCAAGCCCAATAAGGAAAGTATTAAATCCTGGGGATAAAATTCAGACCTATGTAGCCAATATTCTAGGGCATCCAAACCTGCACAAAGTGGAATGTTGGTATATAGGGCAGAGACATACAGAGTGCAAAGTAGCCATCCTGGTTCTAGTTGAGTGTCAAGAATGATTTGGAGAAATTCTGTGGTGTCATGAAGTCTGGAGCATAAACACCTAAGTAAAGGTTGTAAGTGTTGAGTTAGAAATTGGGATAAGGGTTCTGTTAAAGAGCCCCTGCCAGAGACAATAGGCCTACCTGGTGGGTGTTTCAGGTCTTTATGTACTTTGGGAAGAATATATATATATATTGATTGTTAGGATCCCTAACCAAGTTGTCAGGTTTTATTCCTGGTTTCTTTGTTTCAGAAGACAAGCTTGCTCAGGATGTTACTGCCTTTTGCAGATTGTTAAATTTAAGAATGTTTTTCAAGGATTCTGATAATGTTGTACCTGTTGATAGATTTAAGTATCACAGGTCCAGATTTACACCTCTTATGCACCCCAATGTGCTCATGTTTCAAACTTCTGTGTTGAGACATTTTAATAATTTCATAATTATAATTTTAGGGAACATGTGCAAAGCTAGCAACTTCTCAAAGATCGAAACAGCAGCTTTAAAAGAACTGATTGAGAATAAGGATTTGGTAATTTTGCCTGCAGATAAGAGGGGAGCTGTGGTAGTCATGAACTGGACACAGTACAATGATGAAGTGTTCAGACAACTAAGGGATTGACGTCATTATACTTGTATGCCCTTAGATCCCACCTTTAGGTTCAGGAAAGAAATTGATCAGTTTTTAAACTTAGCTAGGGAAGAAGGCATAATTTCTGATCATGATTTACATCATTTAATGGTTACGGAGTCTAACAATCAATATATATATTTTCTTCCCAAAATACATAAAGACCTGAACTACCAACCAGGTAGGCCTATTGTCTCAGGCAGGGACACTTTAACAGAACCCTTATCCCAGTTTCTAACTCAACACTTACAACCTGTACTTAGTTAGGTACACTCCAGACTTCAGGACACCACAGAATTTCTCCAAATCATTGTTGACACTCAACCAGAACCAGGATGGCTACTTTGCACTTTGGGTGTCTCCACCCTATATGATCATACTTTGGAGACACAGGTATACCAGAAGCATCGTCAATATAATTCCCTTCTCCATGCCTTCAGCTTTCATCCACCCCCACATTTGCAAGAAAGTACCTAAGTCCCAATTCCTTAGGATCAAATGCATTTGCTCAAGGTCAAACACTTATGAACAGTATAGGGAGGAACTCATCTCTAGGTTCAAAGATAGGGGTTATGCAATGGGGCATGTCCTGAACTCTAGCAACACTGTATCTGTACTGGACAGGCAGGATACTTTACAGTATAAGCAAAAATGAATGGATAACCAAACAGTCATTCGTTTGGTGACCACTTATGGTAGAAATATGGATCGTCTGCTTAACAGTGTGCAGAGACATTGGAATATACTACAAGCTGATGATTACTTTTCAACCATTTTGGGGGACAGGTGCCTGTGTTCATTTCACAGGGGCAGAAATATTGGTTGCCAATTGAGACATTACAAGCATATTCCTAGAGGTCCGGATGACTTAGGCCAAATGACATTGACTGGGAACTTACTAGTGGGTTGTGTACCCTGTGGCCATTGCATCCATTGCAGGAATGTTAGTAAAACAAAGGATTTTTCCAGCTACAATACGGGCAATGTCTATAATATTTGTTTTTTTGCCAACTGTGGGACCGATTGGCTGGTTTATCTAGCCACCTGTACCTGCTCTGCATTCTATGTAGTCCAGACCTCCACACCACTGAGGATTTGAATTTCAGAACATCTAAGTGAAATTAGGAATAAAAAATCTAGTAATGCCTTATTCAAACATACCAGTAGACGTCCTAATGCTGTATTCACATTTACAGTCATTGACAGAATCATGGGCAATAGGGCTAATAAAGCCGGATGGCATAGCCTTTTAAATTCAAAAGAAAAGAAATGGATTATCAAATTAGGTGCATTATCTTCACCTGGATTAAATGAGCATTTGTGAGGGATGAATGGCTGCTCAACATGTTTCAGTATGCACAATATTTAAATGTAATTACCATTCATTTGTTTAACACTGAAGAAGGCTAAGTGAAATTTTGGCCGAAACCGGTCTGTTTTTATGGACTACCTATGTTTTCTATGGGAGTTCTATTAAAGATTTAGAGTTTGCCATTGTCTGCTGGCTTGGTTTCTTTGTGACATTGTTGTTTGGAGCCTTGCAGTTGCCACACATGCAGGGAACACTTTGCGGTTTGGATAACTATAGAATGCCTTGTGATTGTCCTTGGAATCTTTGGCAATTTTATTTTCATAACTAGCTTTGGAGGATTTTATGAAGGATCTCAGCTTCTTACTGAGGCTGGTAAGGGAGTATTTTGCATCCTGGGATTTTCCTCTTTTCTGCAACAGTTTCTTTTTTTCTGTTGTATAGTTTGTTTATGGCAGAAGACCACCAGATTGGCTTCCTTTTTTTAGATGATAGCATCTTGGTTCTGTTTGGAATGGCACGATTCATGCACAAGTGGATGTGCTCGTACAGTGCCTTTGTGTAGGATTCAGCAGTCAAACTTTCAGTTCCTGTCTGCATGGGTGTCATGAAGTTTGGCACTTCTGACTTGAGTAGCATGAAGTTGGTTTTGGAGAAGTTTTTTATGGAGGTTTCCCTACTGGGGGGTGGCAGTGGGATGTGGACATCAAGGGTGATTAGCTTATCATCAAGCCTGACCAACGAGGGGGTGACCACTGGTGTGGAGCATTGATCTCCCATGTTGGTAATGACCAGGTCTAGGATGTTTGAGCCCTTGATGGGACTATGCATTAGTTGATCCAGGGCATTGGAATTTATGAATTCCAAGAACCGTTGGGCAAAGGTATTGGTACTTGAGTAGTTTTCCCAATTAATGGTCCCCAAGAATTGGTACACATCCAAAGTCCAGCAGACATCTCAACCTCTTAGAGCAAGATATCTGGACAAAGGCATAAATAATGTGGGAGAAGGGCCATAATTACTGTAACTGTTGAAATCATTGCTCTGGCAAACTTAGAAAATTGATAGAACCAGAGATCTGCACCAAAGTAATATCCATTCTTTGTGCAACATTCAGCTGCTCTTCAGCTTCCCTAGCTACACAGTTGCCTTTTGGTGTAGAAGTGTGTGTAGTTTCCAGGGTTTCAACACAGTGAAGATGCACATGAGGTCTGAACTCATAAGACTTGCTGCATCCCCCAAAATTGACTCCCTTTAGGGATGTTCATATTGTGTACACACCTGCTCTCTGTTTGGGTTGTTTTGTGTTGTTGAGATGGCAACTGTGCTTATTTACATCAGGTGAGTGTTGCACGTTAGATGGATAGCAACTGTGATTAGTTACATCAGGTAGGTGTGTCAGATTAGAGGGATGGCAACTTTGATTGCTTACATTAGCTGGTTGTGTCAGGTTAGAAGAATGGCAACTGTGAATGTTTACATCAGGTGGGTGTGTCAGGTTAGAGGGGTGGCAGTTTTGATTACCCACATCAGGTAGGTGTATCAGGTGACTTACATATTGTTACATTTCAGTCTATCAGGTTTGGAAATGCAAGCAAGTAGTGCACAATAGGCTTCTGTTTCATTAACATCCATCCTCATCTTCATTTGTCACAAATTGTGTTTTCTCTGACAGGTTTGTAGTATTATTTATTATAAAAGAAAACAAAAGAAATAAGAAAAGGAAAATTATTTGAAATGATGAAAAGCATGCTATGATATATACAGAGTAGAATATGTCAGTATACATGAGATATGTCTACATGGATTCACTTTGGAAGCTCGAAATACTGAAATATCGAAATTCAGTATTTTAAGCCCATAAAGTGGAATCTGAGAACAGCGAAAGGTCAGAAGTGCGAAATACAAAACCTTGAATACCGGAGGTTTTGAATTTCATGCTTCGGAGCTTTTGCTGTGGCTATGGATTCAGGTAAGTGTGTGTGTGTTAAGAGTTTTATGTAGGAGCTGTGGTGTGTGACAGTGTGTTTTGTTGCTGTGATGTGTGTGTGTGTGAGGAGAATGTAGCTTATGTGGTGGTGTTTTGTGTGTTTGTATGTAGTGCAACCTTGAAGAGAGACTATTGGGTGTGTGGGGTGCAGGGGGGCTTGACTCACAGCTTTTATGTAGTAGATAGCTTGTGTTTGTGTGTGAGGAGGACAGTTTGTGTGTGTGCAGTAGAAGCGCGAAATTCAAAATCTCCGCTGTGTGAGGTTTTGAATTTTGCGGTTGAGTTTTCGTGGCTTGAAACGTTCGACTTTATAGTTTCAGAATACTGAATTTTGATATTTAAGTATTTCACTGATATAAAGTTAATCCGTCTACATAGGTCTGCATTTCAACTCTCACTCCAATGCACCTTCAGAAAACAGGATGGGTGCCTTATCCTCTTTGCCACACAAACAGCTGTGCAACAAAGACCCAATGTCATTCTTCACACAACCAGCTACAACAGAATGTACACTGATATCAAACCATAGAACTGCTATTTTTACACGTTATTGTATTGTGATGTTAGTGCACAACCTGTTATGCTTATTGCTGTCATATTTACAGCTCTGTCTTACCTGTCCATTCTTCTTGCTCATCCATCCGTTATCTGCCCAGTTCCTGCGAGATGCAGTCTGTAAGACATGCTATATCATTGGCCTTAAAATGTGTGAAGATATTAACTGGCAATAATTTGGTATGCATTTGCCAACAGTTGAAGGCCTGGTTGGATGGCATAAAGAAGCATAGACTGTATTTTTGGTGGGGGGGCAAAGGTGAGTTACTCTTATGCCACATGCAAGGGTACAACTCTTCTGTTGAGGGGGTTAAATCTGAGGTTACTATTGTGGCACATACAAGCACAGACAGTTGTTTGGCTGCAAGCAAAGGGGATTTGCTGTTATGCCACAAACAAGGATATTCTGTTCTTGTTTCTCTTCATGTTTTGCATCCTGCCTGTTGTTTGATCACATGAGGATTGTGAGGTTAAAAATTGCATTGTGTGTCATTACTGTTAAACACCTCTCTTCAATTATTTTTTAGTACAAAAGTGTGGTGCTAAACTAAGGGCATGCAGTAATCATCAGTAATTTCGAGAGGTATGACTATGTGAATCTTTGAGGTCTGAGACCTACTACTTACTAATGGACACATATAAGTCAAGTAAGTCTCTGCTGTCACATGTTACAGTAATGTTTGTACAAATCTCCCACCTTGTATTTGTTTACTGTAACAAATGATGAAATCCAAGGATATGCCATAATATTATTAAGCAATACATCCCAGATTCAGGACTTACCTTTTAAATGCAGCAGTTGCTACAGTGTTAGTCCAAGGTTGACTGTCTGAAACAAGCAGTACACAGACAATACATAGGGAGGTAAAGGTTGTGTGAGTTGCCTGACATCAATGTGACTATATGCATGTGACTAGAAGGAAGGTTTAGTGTCCCTAGGTAGGTGAGCACTCCTATGTCTGGCGATACCCACAGCAGCTGGGGGGTTCCCTTTCTGACTCCTCATCCACACTGTGGCTGTGGTGACCTTAGCATTGGTGGTGGGATGTGTGTCTCTTCCCCTTACTAAACATGCTGCAGCTGTTTCTTCAGGATTATGTTCTGCATCATGGCACATACTGTGAAGATGTCTGAGCATGTCTGTGGATTGTACTGCAGAGCTCCTCCAGATGTATCTAGGCTCTGGAACTGTCACTTCAGCAGGCAAAACACATACTGTATGACATTTCAGGTTTGAGCATGTGCAGCATTATGGCACACTTCCATGGGAGTATGTGCATTTCTGATAGGTGCAATCAGCCATGGTTCTAGTACATAGCCTGTATCCCACAGTAGATGATTATGTGGTATATTCCCCCTAGTAAACATCTGGTATAGTTGAGAGGTGTGCCAGATATGTCAGTCATGGTAACTGCCAAGGTTGCCACCACACACATTCAACATGATTGTCTTGGCATTAAACACAGCTTGCCAATTGATAGAGTGGTAGCCCTTTCTATTAATGTTGAGCCTAACCTGTTCTCTAGGGGGTGCCTTCCTTTCTACATAAGTGCAAATATAGTACCCAGTACTGCAGGGTAGTGTGCTACCTCCTACAACTGTTGCATTTCTCTGGCCCTCTCCTCAGAATTGTGGGCAAAATATATGTCTTACTAGTATGTTGGAGCACAGCATCCAGGAAATGATAGAGGATACTGGATGCTGATGCCTGTGACACTCCCAGCATGTCCCCTGTTGGTTTCTGAAAGGTACCCATAGCTAATATTCTAAGGACAGCACATATCTCAGTCTCCACTGGGATGGGTTCCAGTACTATGTCCCTGTCCAGCTTGTAGCACTCTACAATGTCCACATCATGTAGGTTGTGATAACTTAAGTGTGGCCTGACAACTCTTCTCCTTATTGGCCTAGGCCTATTGGTAGCAGAAATAGCATTGGCTTTAACCTCTTGCACATACAAATGGATTAAAGCAGCAGCAGGCCATAACATTCTGTATGTGTAGACTTTCAGTGTCAGACCTGCAAAATGTTTGACAACTGTAGGAGAAACCAGCATGGAGTCTACATGTGTGCCTTATAACTTGTTGAATAGCTCCACTGTGTTGGACTGGTTGTTTATCATGCAATTCAGCTGCCTACATACCTCCCAACCATACCAAATTACTCGGTTTTTACTGAGTTTTGGGGTCCAAATGAAGGGGTGCCACGATTCCCGAGTGGCACCCCTTCATTTCCGATTTTTTTTGCTTTGGTTTCTTTATTTTTTAAATGGTCGCGCTATCGGAGCTGATGTCATCACGTGCGCGATGACGTCAGCTCCACCAGGGCTACCAGCCAGTCAGAATTGAGCTCTAGGAGCTCACATCATCATTTCCAGCTGGCTGCAAGCAGGCGGGAATTAAAAAATGCTGCCGAGAACTTGGTTTTGCTTTATATGCTTTCTTTGTATGAGAAGTAAATGCTGACTTAAATGAACATTTTGCTACCATAACGGAGTAAACGGACTTAAGGGGGAATTAGGTAAGGAACAAAGGGTGTGTTAAATGGCAGCATTTCTGTGCTTTGCTGCTGAGAACTTGGCTTTGCATATTGTTGATTGCTGAGAACTTGGCTTTGCATATTGTTGATTGCTCTTTGCATATTGCTGACTGCTGCTGAGAATTGGCTTTGCATATTGTTGATTGCTAAGAACTTGTTTTTGTATATTGTTGATTGCTCTTTACATATTGTTGATTGCTGCCGACTATGCCGAGAACAGGCTGGCTTCAACAAACAGCCGAACTTTGCACGAACTGTTGTCTTATGTTTTGCCGAAAACAGGCTTTGCTGTCAAGGAACAAAGTGTGTGGGCTTTAAGGAACAATAGCTGGCTTAAGGCTTATATTTTGATTGCTGCAGAGAACAGGCTGGCTTAAATAAATGGCTGAGCTTGCTGGCTTATGTTTTGCCGAGAATGGGCTTTGCTGTCAAGGAAAAAAGTGTGTGGGCTTTAAGAAACAACTTCTGGCTTATGTTTTGTTGATTGCTGCATAGAACAGGCTGGCTTAAATAAATGGCTGAGCTTGCTGTCTTATGTTTTGCCAAGAACGGGCTTT
The DNA here is from genome assembly GCF_019279795.1 of Protopterus annectens. NCBI lineage: Eukaryota > Metazoa > Chordata > Ceratodontiformes > Protopteridae > Protopterus > Protopterus annectens. The sequence goes on from NC_056741.1 coordinate 93,784,820, forward strand.
GCTGTCAAGGAACAAAGTGTGTGGGCTTGCATGAGAACTGTGAAGGAACTGCATGTGTGTGTGTGTGTGTGTGTGTGTGTCTGTGTGTTTAGGGCAATTTCTCTGAATCTTGTTCTCTGTCTCCTCTACCAGCATTCTCTTATTCCTTCCTAGGTAATAACATTTTAATAAGGCTTTTAATAATGTTTTACCTTCTCTCATTTCAGGCATCTTTTAGAATAATTTGAATCGTTTTAATATAAATATAATCCATGCAGGAGGTAATGCTTTTTTTTAATATGTTCCAAACCTGTTGCCTCCCAAAAAATATCTTGCACAAAAGAAAACGTTATGTGACTCAGAGCAAAGGGTGGTTATCACAAACAATAATAAAGTGCATTATTAAAGACTCAAAGGTCCCATTCTTGATACTAGATTTTCACTAATGTCATTTCTGTTCACTTACAGTTAAGACAAAAAGTCGCCTTCTTGCATGTTCTCCTCTATCGTCCAACAAAATCTGCATTCACCAATCAAGAGCATTTTATGCAGCTTATGATCAAATATACTTGCATCCCCAATGCCACAATAATGGCATGAAAAGCAATTGGGCTAGGAGAAATGAAAAACATTTTATTTTATTTATTTACTATATGGTAACTAAGTAGGAGGAGGATTAGCCCAAAGAAATTTTTCAGCTGCGAACTGTGCTTGGAGTCAATAAACGTTATAAGCCAACTGAAGTTATACACTTCATATATGATAGAGTGTTAAGTTTACATAGTTACAGAATGTTAGAAAGTTTATATATATTTATTATATAGTTTTTATAAAGTTGAGTAGAGTGTTCTTATACATTTTTACAATAGGTTTTATCAGTTTACATGAGGTGCAATGTATTCTAGCTACATAAAATTGCTTATTAATTGTTCAGTATTGGATTTCCTTGAATAAAAGACTCAAATTAAAGTGGTTAAAAAGCAAGAGATTTACAGAGACAGGCCTACAGACTAAGAACAGAGCATAAGAGTAGGAAGAGTTAATTGGCAAAGGAAAATAGCTGAGGCACTATAAGCATGTTTAGCCTTTTAAAGAGTTTATCCATTATCCCTAAAAGAATTATAAGCAGGAAATGAACCATTGGTAGTGCATTAATGTTTCTGCTAATATTCTTATGGAATGAAGAGCTCAGAAAAAGACTTTTTGAATTTGCTAAGAGTATCTTGATACCTTGTTTCAGGTGTAGTTTGTTCCAGGGAGATGGGACTCTTCATGAGAAGGCTCTTTCACTATTATTTTTTTTTAAATAGGGGATGATTGAATAATAAGTTCTCCTGGAAATTCCTTAGGGAATAGGCCAAGTCTATTTTCATAGTGAGACAGTATTGCTTTGTTTATCAGATGGCTGTTAGTGTTTGTGCATTGATGTGCTGCAAAATGTAAAAATAAAATCCAAATAATCATTGTAGAAGTAAAGCAATATGCGCACATTAGTGTTTATGGTAAATGGTGTGAAATAGCCAGGTAATGGAATATTGGAATGGCTGCAGGAGGACTCTGGTGCCATGTTTTGGTTGTCTGTTCTTCAGTTTGTGTTCAAACGTTGATATCCCACAATTTCAATGGAGTGGGTGCGGTTATGTAATTATGTATGCAAATTAGACGTACAGATTTGTACCTATTTTTCATGGGCCTTGTCCAGATTTTTGATGTTTCCAGGTTGAGAGGTATGGCTGCCTATGCTGTGATGTGCATCTTTGAAGTACAGACAAAGACAGGTGCAATTCATTAATAATGTACACTATTATATAAAAAAACAAACGTGTAGCTTGCCAAAATGATGGTGAGGAGAGTTGTTTATGTTTGGAAGACTGCAAAAATGTTTTTTCTTCAGGATATATCTGTACAGAAGAGAATTGAACCTCAGCAGGTATGAGCCCCTTTTGTCACCCACATACTGCATATACATACTGCAAATACATACCGCATATACATACTGCATATACATACTGCATATGCTGGAATGTATGTAAGACTAGTGTAAAGCAAAGGCTTTTACACTTTTATCTGTATGCATTAGTAAGAAGTGTATTAATGTCATAAGCCTGTCTGTCATGCCATTTTAGAGGTACGCATGATTGACAATACATAAGAATGGAATGCTGTTTGATAAAAATGTATAAATGTGTCAGGTACAGGTCCTTTGATAGCACTTTTAGTATTTCAAAAATGTCTTGTTAGCAAAATGGGTCATTTGCCTGTTCTTTTTTTAGGGGGGCAAGGATGAGTTACTGTTATGGCACAAACAAGATTGGACTGTTCTTTTGGGGGGGGGGGTGACTTACTGCTCTGGCACAGACAAGGACATGTTGCTCTTGTTACTCTCCTTGTTTTGTCTCCTGCCTGTTGGGATATTTCATATCTCTGGACTGTTTTATGTTTCTCCAGTGGATGATACTTTTTCTGTTTGATCTGAAAACAGTTCTTTTGTTGTTATAAGATACGTATGTGTATCATAGCCCTGTTGTCTTTTAGGACACCTAAAAGTGTATCACTCAGGTGTGTCAATCTAGGGAAACCCCCCTTTACAGATACTGAAAATCAAGTCATAGTCGATGGGCTTTGGCAACATGTTGCTTTTCTGATGGAAAGGGGATGGGAAGATACGGCCCATAGGATGCAAATATGACAACAGATTGTTCATGAAGTCAGTACCGTGGGTGGCCACAGCACAATATACGAACAGGTGTGTCACTGACATGATAACGTCTGCAAGGAGGTGAGCTGCTGCAGAGGTCCATGGCCAAATGATCACAGGTGTAGAGCCTGAAAGGGAACCACCACTAACCCCCAATGAAGAGTTCCTGGCCATACTGATATAATCAGGACAGTGTAGTATAGCATGTCCTGGATGTGAGTGCAACACCTTCCGAGACAGCAAGCATGCCCCAGGAGGATCTTCCACATAAGCTTTGATACCTCAACAATTGAATACCATTGTGTAGTAAAACCATTAAAATGAATAAGTGAATTCTGTATCAACATGTCTTATTTTGGGTGGGGAATTAAAGATTGCGATAGTTATAACCTTACTTTGGAGTTGTCAGCCATGTTCTTGTTCAAAGTACCATTAATGCACATATACAGGGGTAAATATATTACCCCGGTGTTACTGTTAACTCTGATGATGTTACCCTTACCTTTTCCTTAACATCTTCCCAGACCATCTGGAGTACAGTGCAGTATGTATTCTGCAGATGGAAAGCCAAGTAATTTTATGTCAGTAGTGCCTAGCAATTGAAAGAAATATTGTATTTTGTGATTTTGATCTGAAGCCTGTTGTGTGTATTGCTGTACTTTCTGTAATAGTAACAGCACTGTTATATTGTAAGCATATATTGCACTATAGTAGTGCAAGAGTTAATGTATCCCTGTGTTTCATGTTGTTTACCACAGGTGATTATGAGAGTGGGGGTGTGGGCCCTGTGGATCTGCAGACTGTGTTGATGGTGTTGGATAAACTGAAGCATATTTGCAGGGTATAGATGTTGAATTTGACACAGGTTGACATATAGCCATCCCCCTGCATTCCATCAGACTCAGCCAGTAGGCCTACACCAACTCAGTCCACTAAGGCCACAGATATTGGACAAGTGGAGGGTGAGCACATTAATTATGGAGGTGAGGTTACTGTGGATTCATTGCCTGTTGAGTCTGTCCATAGCCAAAGTGTGGGCAAGGTGCCACACAGGAGGATTGGTAGAAGTGCTTGGAGAGGGCCTGCTGTCCCTTCTCTACCTGGTGCAGGTGTCAACTCCTTCACTGTATGTTTAGGGCCATCATAGAGGCACAGGAATGATCTTATAGCTTCTCCAGATGAATGCTCAGTGTTCTGGATGTGGAACTGTCTGACATGAGTGACTGCCTCCACTGTGTTGCTGATTCACTGCATCAGGTGAATGACATGTTAGAATAAGAGGTGTCTGTGATGGATCAAGTGGTGACTGTAATGGAATGAGCAGTGCCTGTGATGGAACATCTGCTGAGAGGGGAACGACATCCTTATGGCTATTGGTCAGCCACATCCACTGCTGTCAGCCAACGTGGCAGTGACTGATAAATCTCACATAGTGGTAGTATTTCCATTGCTCAATCAGGGAATCTGCTGTCCACACCCAGACATGGCAGGACATGGGTTCATGGTCCTGTTTGTCCCCCTGTAGGAAGCTCATCTAGCAGATATCATTCAAGTTCAGATAGCAGCAATGCATCTGAATTGGGGCATGGATATGCCAGTGCAACTCCTGGCAGAGGTATTTCTCATTGTCTAGAATGAGAACAATGAACTGCCACCTCTACCATGCATGGCTCACACCTGTCTGACAGACAAAGATGGAGAGCTAGCATGGAGCTACACACACACACACACACACACACACACACGCACACACACACACACACACACACACACACACACACACACACACACACACACACACACACACACACACACACATCCACACACATATATGCACTTATTCAGTTTGTCTCACTGGCCATTTGTTGTTTTATTCCAGTGTCTGGTTTCTTTTCTTCCTACTCACACACACACTCACTGATGTTCAGTGCCAGCCTAGGATTCCTGACTCCCCCACCCACAACACCCTGTATACGTGATGATAATTGTGCCATATCCCTGTTTAATATATTTGGATTCAGGGATAAAAAAGCAAAGTCTGATGCTCAGGGTGCATAGCTGACTTAGTGCTTAGTATATCTGCATTTGTGTTGTTGAACTGGTTACTGTACCTTTGACTTATATTGACCTTTGAAAGTTTGACGGTTAGTAGCATCAGACTTTCACAATGTTATATTGAATACTATTGTAAGGGTTTTGATGCTAGGAACTGCAACATGTATCATTACTTTCTAACTTCTCTCTTTAATGATCTTCCAGGACAGATGTATGGAGCACATTTTAAGTCACGCCATCATATTCAGATCTTAGGATTATATGACAGCACTGGAGTCCATCCTCACCAGAAATGTAATATAGTACAATGCTCTTTTTTGCATGTACTTCCACAGATATGCAGTAGCTGGAGAGACCACAGGGTTTTCTTAAGAAGATAACACAGAGCGTACAAATCATGCTATGATGTATAGGTTCATAGGTTCATAGGTTGATACTAGGCTATCTGCCCTAGGGCATTTACAAGCCTAGCCAGAGTGTGTTTGGCTTTCGCCACCCTTCTTAGATTAGTTGAGTGTGCCTCTGTTATAGTAGGTCACAGAAGATAGCCCATTTAAGGTTAGTTTACCATGCCTCTGTCTAGCAGTGACACAGAAGAGATCCCAGGGGTAAATTTACGATCTCCCATCCAAACGTCAAGATTCTTCTTGAAGAGGGTCATTGAGGGGCTCTGTCTGACATGGATTGGGATTTTGTTCCAGAGTGAGGGGAGCCTCTGGGATATGAATCTGTCCCTCCAGCATATTCTATTTATTTCTGTGCTGAGGTTTAAGTCACTGGAGCATGTAGTTCTGATGGATTTGGATTTCTTGAGGTGGAGCATGTCCATTAATTCTGGGTTGGACATGGCTTTATACGTCAGGCACAGATCGCCTCTGAGTAGGCGGTAAGCAACTGAGTAGAGCTGGAGTTTCTTTAGCCTAACTGCATAGGGCATCTGTTTGAGTCCCTTGATCCTCTTTTGGGGTCTTTCTAGTTGTAGCAGGTGTCGGGTAAGGTACATCCCAAATGGGGCATTGTATTCAATTATGGGCTTGATGAGTGATGAGTAGAGGGGCACAATGACCTCTCTTGATCTAGATGTGAACCCCTTTGTGATAAGGTGGGCTATATAGAATGTCTTTCTAACCACTTTGGCAATGTGATTGTCAAAGGAGAGATTGCAATCTACTTGGGTCCCCAAATCCCTAATTACTTCTTCTGTACTTAATGGATTACCATCTATCTGGTAATTTGTGGGCAATTTGTTTTTCACAACGGGGATGACTATGCACTTTTTGGCATTTAGCTTTAGGCCATGGCTCCTTCACTAGATAACCGTCTCTGTGAGACCATTTTGGAGGATGCTTGTGTCAGCCGGTGAGTCGATTATGGCCCCCAGTTTGCAGTCATCTGCAAACGTTGTCAGCCATAGTCCTCCTGTGTTAGCCTGTACTTCAGAGAAATATATACCGAACAAGAGAGGTCCCAGGACTGAGCCTTGTGGGACGCCACTTGTAACTGGTTTAGAGTCTGACATGGCACCTGCAATTCTGACCATGTGGGTTCTATCCCTAAGCCAGTTTGCAACCCATCTTGTGACATAGGGGTTGATATTTAAGCTGGTGAGCTTATTTATGATGTCTGAGTGGGGTATTGTGTCGAAGGCTTTTGCAAGGTCAAGGTAGGCTGTGTGGACTACCTTCCCTTCGTCTATGGCCTTGGAGACTGTTTCAAAGAAATTGACCAGGTTCAAGAGGCAAGATCTGCCCTTAACAAAGCCAACTTGGGTAGGATCCAATGTTTGGAGGTTCCCAATGTCTTTGTTTATGAGTTCCATGATGGTACGCTCCATAGCTTTGCAGACCAGGCTAGTTAGGCTTATAGGGCGATAGTTTCCAAGGTCCGTTGTGGCACCACCTTTATGGAGTGGGACCACTGTTGCTGTACGCCATTCTTTGGGTACATGTCCTGATGTAAGGCTGAGACTGAACAGTGATTTTAAGTGAGGGTTAAGTTCTTTTTGGAACTCATGTAAAACGCAGCCCGGGACACCGTCCGGTCCCATTGATGCTGTGTTTTTTGCTTTGGAGAGGGCAGCTCTTGCCTGTGCATCTGTGATGTCAGGGAGGTTACACTCTGTTGGGATAGTCATTTGCTCATTTGGGGGGGGGGAGTTTGCACTGAACCTGTCTGCCAGGATGTTGGCAATGTCTGTGGGTTCACTGTATTTTTTGTCATTTTGCACTAACTCAGAGCATATCTGGGAGTTTCCACCCAGGATTCTGACATAACTAAAGAAAGCCTTGTGATTATCTTTAACGTCTTGTGCGATTTTTCTTTCGAAGCTAGCCTTAGATGATTTTATGAGGGATCGTAGTTTCTTGCTAGTACTGATCAAAGTTGCCTTCCCTTTCAGGGATTTTGCTCTATCATGTAGTAGCTTCCTCCTTCTGTTGTACAGCTTATTTATGGCTGAGGTCCACCAGACAGGTCTCCTGCCTTTGGAGGAGTGTGTCTTGGTTTTATTTGGGATAGCACGATCCATGTATTCCTGTAGGTATCCATAGAATGCGTTTGTAAAGGATTCTGCGGTTTGGGCCATATTTTCTACTGGCCCTGGGGCTTTGAAGGATTCCACCTCAGTTTTGAAAAGTGGGAAGTTTGCTTTTAAGAAGTTTTTGACCATGGTTTCCTTTTCTGGGGGTGGGGACGGGATATGGATGTCCACAGTGATTAATTTATGGTCAGATCTTACCAATGAGGGGTATAACTCTGGTACGGAACATAGAGTCCCCATGTTGGTAATGATCAGGTCCAATATGTTTTCCCCTCTTGTGGGAGTGGTTACCAGTTGTTCCATAGCATTTGAGTTTATAAATTCTAGGAACCATTGGGCTAGGGTGTTGGGGCTTGAGTAGTGCTCCCAGTCTATGTTTGGGTAGTTAAAGTCACCCAATATAATGGTGTTTGGAGAGACCTTCATATTTTCCAGTGTCTTCAAGAATGTTGAGTGGGGTTCCTGAGTTTGGGAGGGTGGTCTGTAGCAGGCTACAAACTGGAAGGCAGTTTTGCCCACTGTTAGTTGCACATGGATGGTCTCAGATGCTTTGTGCAGTGCCACTAGCCTAGAGGTATGGGTATCTTTGATGAATATGGATACTCCCCCTCCTCTTGTGGTTCGGTCCGAGTTTTGGGGCCAAAAAGCATGGTATGAGGTATAGCCTGGTAGTACTGGGGTGCTCTCGGGAGCCTTGAACCAGGTTTCTGTTACTGCACAGATATCGATATTCTCCATACTGAGAAGAGCCTCGAGTGCGTGCATCTTGAGGTTTAGACTTCTGGCGTTGAGCAGCATTACCCTTAATTTCTTTTTCCTTGTGTTGTCTAAGGAGTTGGGTTTGTCTTTTGAGCCTTGCCTAAAAAAGGCACTATGGGGGTGGCAAGAGCCTTGGCCAGTATTCGAAAACCCTGCGGTGACAGGTGCAAGCCATCTCTAGCGAAGCAAAGTGGCTTGTCAAGCATGTCATCCCAGGCTGACAGACACTGGATCCCCTTTGAGTGACACCAATACTTTAGCCAATTGTTGAAATTGATCATTTTGTCTTTATACTGTGGTATCATTCTTGGTGAGGGTAAGATGCTACTCAAGGTCAGGGTCATACCAGCCTGGGCCACATGATCAGAGAGCTTCTCTATGTCTCTTTTCATGTAATCCAGGGAGGTACGTCTCAGGTCATTCACACCAGCATGGACAATGATGGAGTCATATTTGTACTTGCTTTGGAGTGACCTGAGTGCTTGTGTTATGTGGTGGATCCTGGCACCTGACAGGTAGCTTACAGTGACCTTCTCCTTGTTCAGCCTGGTGAGAGGGACGTCAGTGTGTCTGACAACAGATTCACCTATTACAAGTGTATTAGGTGTGCTGTTTAGCCTTAAGGGCTGTGACTGTGTGGCACACTGACTTTGTGAACTATGTGATACGTGGGTATTGTTGTGGAGTAGCAGTTGCTTGGATGTCTGCTTTGGAGGTCTCTGTTGCTTGGGCATATTATTATTTAGAGCCTCCGAGTATGTTTTTGTGTGTTTATCTGTTTGGTTTGCTGTTGTGATAGGTCTATGTGAGACTGGATTTGTGGTGTGTGTGATTACCTTCTCCTCCAGACTGACCGTGCCAGTACTATGTTGAGAGAGCTCAGCCTCCAGTTTGGCTATATTGTTGCATCTCTCACATATATTTGAGCTTGTTGGGAAGAGGAGAGGGTGGTCTGTGTACATAAGGCAGTTGTAACATTGCCTCACAATTCCTATATTCACCAGCTGGACTAGAGAGTAAACCTGAAACTGTCCTTTGGACATGCCAGAATAGTATAAGGAATTACTTTTTGACTTGATCAAAAAGGACCAATAGGGAGCCAAGTACGTAAAGGGAGTATAAGAGGGTGTAGTGCTTTAGTTTATTAGTGATTACTTACTTTGTGGAGCCGGGAATAGTTTAAACCTGATTAAGCAGTGCTGCCCGATGCTGTGCTATGTGCAAAAACACGCAAAAGAGGGTTTTAAGAGAGGGGGATCAAGGAGTTTGGAATGGACCCAAAATGGCCAATATATGGTGCCCGACTGAAAGAACTCCAGCTCTATTCAGTCTCATACCGCTTGCTCAGAGGTGACCTGTGCCTGACATATAAGGCCATGTCAAACCCAGATTTGATGAATATGCTTCACCTCAAAAAATCTAGATCCCTCAGAACCACAAGGGCGGGAGACTTAAACCTTGACACGGTTATAAATAGAACGTGCTGGAGGGACAGATTCATCACCCAGAGACTCCCTATGCTGTGGAACAAAATCCCGGTACATGTGAGGCAGAGCACCTCTCTGGTCTTGTTCAAGAGGAATCTTGACCAATGGATGGGAGATTGCAGATATACCCCAGGGATTACTTCAGCGTCACTGCTTGACAGAGGCACAGCAAAATGATAGGCATAGTTTTTATTCAAACTAAAGGGGTGGCGAAAGCCACATAACTATGGGCTAGGCTTATAAATGCCCTTGGGCAGATAGCCTAGTATGAACCTATGAACCTATGAACCTATAAGACACTTATCCTAGCTACTGCTGGGTTTTAGAAGGAAAATAGAGTGCTTACTTTGAGATTTGGAACAGTTCTAAGGGAAAAAGTGAAGAGCAGACTTTGTGGAGCCGGGAATAGTTTAAACCTGATTAAGCAGTGCTGCCCGATGCTGTGCTATGTGCAAAAACACGCAAAAGAGGGTTTTAAGAGAGGGGGATCAAGGAGTTTGGAATGGACCCAAAATGGCCAATAAAACTACAGTTTCTAAGCAGTAACCACTCCCACAGGGGCAGGCAGGCTGTTCAGTGTTTACCACTGCCACTGATGAACACAGAGACTTCCCTTTAGCCCAAGCAAGCAATGGCCTCCAAGAAACTTACAAACAGTTCAGAACAGCAAATCTGTAACTGAATTTTTTTTAAATTTCAGAAAGTGGGAAAAAAGCAAGATTTTTGTTTTTTTTGTTTTGTTTAAAGATAGCAGAGATACACAAGTAGCAACAAGTTAGAACAGTGCAATAAATGACCCCACACTTGAGTGCTAGGCCAGAGACAGGTAAAATGCAAGTTTTAAGAAAAAAACTATTTTAAAATAAGTGCAACACAGGAAATGCAGTAAACAGGCTCTAGATGTGTTCTAAATACAGTTCCTAATACAGATATTAGTTTAGCAAGCTGGAAAATGCCAAAAAGTAGGCAGCAATGCAGAAATCTTAACAAATAATCTGAAGAAAAATACTTAAAATCTCAAATGTGGCTCCTTTCTTCTCTCAGTATTTTCTCCTCTTGGTGGGTGCTTCACCAACAGCCAACAAGTCTGAAAAGATGCCAAAAACATGAGGCAATCGGGTTTTAAGAGAGGGGATCAAGGAGTTTGTAATTGACCCAAAATGGCCAATAAAACTACAGTTTTTAGGCAGTAACCACTCCTACAGGGGCAGGCAGGCTGTTCAGTGTTTACCACTGCCACTGATGAACACAGAGCCTTCCCTTTAGCCCAAGCAAGCAATGACCTCCAAGAAAATTACAAACAGTTCAGAACAGCAAATCTGTAACTGAACTTTTTTTTTTAATTTCAGAAAGTGGGGAAAAAAGCAAGATTTTTTTTGTTTTTCTTTTTTGTTTTGTTTAAAGATAGCAAAGATACACAAGTAGCAGCAAGTTAGAACAGTGCAATAAATGACCCCACACTTAAGTTCTAGGCCAGAGACAGGGAAAATGCAAGTTTTAAGAAAAAAATGATTTTAAAATAAGTGCAACACAGGAAATGCAATAAACATGCTCTAGATGTGTTCTACATACAGTTCCTAATACAGATATTAGTTTAGCAAGCTGGAAAATGCCAAAAAGTAGGCAGCAATGCAGAAATCTTAACAAATAATCTGAAGAAAAATACTTAAAATCTCAAAACTGGCTCCTTTCTTCTCTCAGCATTTTCTCCTCTTGGTGGGTGCTTCACCAACAGCCAACAAGTCTGAAAAGACGCCGTTGTGGCTAGAGTAAAAGCCATGTCACTGTCATCCTTCTGATATAGGATGAGATAACGTTTGACTGGCCTCCATGACAGTGTCTGATCATGCCCTGGTGGGATGACTGCATATCCAGACATCTGATATAGCTGATGACATCAGCAGTGTCTAGTGAGAATATAGTATTAACAGTATTCCACATGCTGTGGTAAAAGTCTCTCTGTAATGTCAAGCAGGAACACACACACACAAACACACACACACACACACACACACACACACACACACACACACACACACACACACACACACACACACACTTGACAATAGAGCCCCTACCTAAGTACAGACTACAGAAAACATTACTTCATGCAAGTTCCACAGCACAAGTCTGATTCTTGCAAGACTGCAGCAGATGTTATAGTTCATTACATAAGCAGTATATGTCTGTGACAGGATGTTGGCATGCCTGCATAGATTTAAAGCTTCATAGGTTCATGCAAAGCTACTACCATCATGGCCCTAGGTTCTTAGTTTCATAGGAGGACACTACACTAATAGCCTTAAGGCCTTGTCTAGCATACTCAAGTTGTAACATTTATAGACCAAAATATGTAGCCCATATTTTCAAAGCCATGAGCAGCACTGCTTGACCAAATCTTAAAGTGACATATGTGAAACCCGGGGTACATTTACAATTTCCATTGCAATTGTCTCAGTGGCTCTTAAATAGGGTAATTGAGAAGCTCAGTTATACATGAATTGTGAGCTTGTTAGATAGAAATAGAAATCTGTGGCAGCCATATCTGTCTCTCCATCATGTTGTGCTGATGTTGCAGGCTAGGTTAAGGTCCCTAGAATGAGTGACTCTTGTCCCATGTGATTTGTGGATGTGCAGTATTTCCTTAAAGGAAGGGTTTGAGACAGATCTGTAGGCCAGGCACAAGTTGCCTCTCAGCAGCCTGTAGGAAACAGAGTACATTCATAGGGTTTCAGCCTTTCTATGTAGGTCATGTTTTGGAGGCCCTGGATTTTCTTAGTGAGAAACCTCTGCAGTCACTCCAGCTGCTGCAGGTGTCGGATGATGTATATGCAAAAGGGAGCATTGTACTCAGTCATTGGTCTGATGAGGGAATGAGTACAGTGGAGTGATAATGTCTTTAGTTTTGGATGCTATGTTCTCACTTATGTGGTGTACAATGTAAACGGCATTCATTACCACTGTGGATGCTTGATGATCAAAGGTGAAGTTGCCAACAATCTGCATTCCCAAAACTCTCACCATTGGGTTAGAACATGTGGGTGGTATTATTAGTAGTGTAACTAGCACAGACTTCTCCTTTGCTGAAAGGGATAATAGTCCATTAATGTGAATGAACTTTTAAGTCTGTGGCTTTGGCAACAATCATTTACGTATGTAAGTACATTTTAGATTATACAGTACCAGAGAACAAAAGTCCTTCCAGGAGGCAGACAACAGCAATTTCCAATGTAGTTCAAAGAATAATCCACAAAAACAGTCTTCAAAAACAGCTCCACAAGGAAAAACAGGAACACTCAATTCTAATAAAACACAGCACTGCTTTATTCAAACCACACACAAGCGCTTTCACTACTGCTTCTTCAGGTGTATGAAAAAAGTTAAAATAGCACCTGTTTAAATACCACACAACTAAGCACATGATCAATTAGTTTAAAGGCAACATGTCACAAAAAACTTGCCTGAAGGATAAAATACAAAAATACATTTAAAAACACACATAAATATATAGAACTAAATGTATAAAGTGCATATATGAGTATATATAAAAAATAAAACTAATAAAAACAGTTATCTACATAATTTCCTTTTCTTTAATGTTGGCTTCATAGGCATACTATCATTCAAACCATGGCCAAATGTAGCCCTCAGCATAACAATCCACCTAGCTTCAAGTTCTTCAGTTCTTCCTCTGATATCACTAAACCTATCACTGACAATAGCTTTTGATATTACCATGAACTTGAAGCTATGGTTGGTACCTTTCTCTATAACATGTTTTGCTAGGGCATTAACCCTAGAGCCTTTGGCAATGTGATAAACATGCTCCCTGATTCTCTCCTTTAACATCCTATCTGTTTTTCCAACATAAAAACTTTGAACTGAAGAACTTGAAGCTAGGTGGATTGTTAAGCTGAGGGCTACATTTGGCCATGGTTTGAATGATAGTATGCCTATGAAGCCAACATTAAAGAAAAGGAAATTACGTAGATAACTGTTTTTATTAGTTTTATTTTTTATGTATACTCATATATGCACTTTATACATTTAGTTCTATATATTTATGTGTGTTTTTAAATGTATTTTTGTATTTTATCCTTCAGGCAAGTTTTTTGTGACATGTTGCCTTTAAACTAATTGATCATGTGCTTAGTTGTGTGGTATTTAAACAGGTGCTATTTTAACTTTTTTCATACACCTGAAGAGGCAGTAGTGAAAGCGCTTGTGTGTGGTTCGAATAAAGTAGTGCTGTGTTTTATTAGAATTGAGTGTTCCTGTTTTTCCTTGTGGAGCTGTTTTTGAAGACTGTTTTTGTGGATTATTCTTTGAACTACATTGGAAATTGCTGTTTTCTGCCTCCTGGAAGGACTTTTGTTCTCTGGTACTGTATTGTTTCTTTCAGTTTTACTTCTGGAGGTTATAGGAGCTCATTGGGAGCATATATTCTTCTTATTTAGCACATTTTAGATTATGTTGACATTGTTTAGGAATTCAGTGATTGCCCCGAGTTTGCCATCATCAGCAAACTTGTTGAGCCACAGGGCATCTTTATTCCCCTGATATTCTCAGAAATATATTCCAAATATATTCCAAACAGTAGGGCACCCAACAAAGGCTTTCATGGGACACCACTGATAACATGTCTGCTGGTAGAGATAGAATCCTCACCTATGAGTGCATGCATTCTGTTGGTATGCCAGTTGGCTATCCATCTAATGATGTATATGTCAATCCCCAGGTAGGGGAGATCTGCAATGCCTCAGTGGGGGACTGTGTCAAGGCCCTTGGACAGGTCAAAATAAGCAATATGTAATGATTTTCCTTAATCCAAGGCTTTTTTGACATTACCAAAGAATTCCATTAGGTTTAACAGGCATGATCTTCCATTGTGAAACCCAAAGTGGGTTGGGTAAATAGTTTGAAGGTTACCAATGTCCTTGTTGATAAGGTCAAAAATGATTCTCTCCATGGCCTTACAGACAGGTGTGGTCAGGCTTATGGGTGTATAGTATACTGGGTTGGTTGAGGTACTCCTTCGGTGCAAGGGTATTATGATTGCTGTTTTCCCCTCTGCCAGGAAACATCCAGTACTTCCACTGTGGTTGAAGAGAGTTCTCAGTGGTTCTGCTAAATTTAGTTTTAAACTGTTTAGTAATCACCCTGAGATGTTATCCAGTCCCACAGAGGCTGTATTTGTGGCATTGACAAGTGCAGTTAGGACCAGTTATTTGGAGATAATACATAGAGAACTGTTAACAGATATGCTGCGGGCTATGATCAGTGGAGACAGGGGTGTGAAACTATTGACAAACCTGTGTGCTAATAGGTTGGCTGTGTCCTTCAGTTCAGTATGAGTGGTATTGTCCACTCTGAATTTGGTGCAAAGCCAGCCTTCCATTTTACATTACAGCCATAGCTAAAGAATACCTTGTGATTATCCTTAGCTATGGATGATAATTTGTTTTCGTAATTAACTTTAGAGCACTTTACAAGATGTCTGCTTTGCTTGTCCAAGCTATGGAGGGTGTTGTTCTGTTGTGACTGTTACGTGTTCTTTCTGGACATCTGTTTTTTTTTTTCATTTTGTATAATCTATTTTTGCTAGAGGTCCACCATGGGGGCTTTTTTTCTGTGGGCAAGTTTTTTTTTTTTCAATATAATTTTTATTATATTCTTTCGATATACAGAACAAATATAGAAAGACAACTGGCTTTCAACTAAAGTACGTTACATACAATCAAAAACAAGAAATTTAAAGTATCAGACATATGAATTGCAGTGCTAGTACAGCAGATAGAGATAAACATAGACTCATATAAAACAGTGTTTGGTGTTCACTTGTTTTGTAAAAGTAGTGATATACTTATTAAATTCTCACACAAATGGTATGTAACTATATGTCTAGGCCTACCTAAACTATATACACTATATACACTCGGTTGTCATTTGTAAAGGATGTCGTACAAAAGATTATTAGAAATGAGTTGAACAAGTACAATCAAAAGGTATGCTCAAACACAAATTACTTATATTTCTGGGGAAACTGGATGGATCTTCACAATCCTCAACTGATAGGGTTCAGGCATTTGGTATATGGAGTTAAATAGGAAACTTTTAAATAAAGATATAAAGAAATGGTAGAAAGATAAGGGTCTAATTAAGTATTTCTATGAGGCTTATCCAGTATTTCTGGAAATATTTTCTTTTCTTTTGACTTATTGTAGCTAGTTTACTCGCAAGAACATATTTAGTAGCAAAGGTTTTAAACTCTTTCCAAGATGTTTTGGTTCTATCTAGCCAATTAAGTGTTATATAGGTTTTGAAGAAAGCGCACAATGTTTCAATGATATGTTTGGACTCAAAGTTGTAAGAGTTGGATG